>NC_031769.1:9480218-9814532 GCF_001522545.3 Parus major | reverse complement strand
CTATCCTATCCTATCCTATCCTATCCTATCCTATTCTATTCTATTCTTTATAAATTATATTATATTCTTACAGAATAATAAGCTGATAGAGGATGAGCTATTTCAGGTAGTTATATTAGCAGCCATTTTTAATATTAGAAGTTTGTATTAGCAGCTTTAATACGGTTCTACATTTTCTTAAAGAAGAGTTTTTCACACCTCTATGCATAATTTTGTCCCTGGCATTTTAAAACTGGGCAGTAATTTTTTCAGCCAGGTAAACTTTTGATTTACAGATTACTCTGCAGACATCTGTACCCACATGGAAGTAGAGGCTTTTGCTCTACCAGCACATAGATTTTGTGTCTATTCCCTTTTCTTTGTAGCATAACTGTTATTTTTTTAAGATTTTGACAGCATTTTTTTCCCAGTTCATTATTAGGTGAAGGTCCATCTTGCCTTGCTCTTTCCTTCTGTATCCTACCTTTGTGTTGACATACCTGGAATACCCCCAGGACTTCAGGAGATGTGTGATCTGGCATCTGGGATGGATTGTCTGAACATCCAGCAACCATGCAGCATTCTCCTGTTTTATTCCCAGAACACTTCCTAGTGTTTGGCAAAGCAAAATTGAAAATTTGGAATCATGCAGCATGGTTTTGACTCTTTAGACTTGGAACATCAGATCTAAAATTAAAACCGAAATCCCAAACCAGCTCGTCATTCTAAAAACAACAGTCAGGGGTTCTGCAGTCATTGAATCAAAAGAACAAGCAGCATTTTTTTCTTCTCCTTTCCATGCATTACCTTTACCACCAACACTCCCCAAAACTGTTAGAGCTAATCATCATCCCTTGGTTTACAGGCTCTGTTCTCTCAGAGTAGTCTCCCTCCAAATTTGATCATGTTTCCCAAACATTAGCAAACAATGTGTCCTATACAGCATCTCTTCCTTCAGAGCTGTCACTTATGTTAATCTTGTCTGAAGCTGGAGTATTACAAACTTTCATTGTGTGTGTGATATGATGTGAATTACAAACTGTGTCATAGAATGTGCTGTCAAAGTAGATGAGATGAGAGTTTCAACATGTTGAGTTCTAGTTCCAACAGTGATTTACTATGTCCCTCATGAAAAGATTTCAAAATAAGGTTTTGGTTTCTTTCTCTTTATATTTTTTAGGTCAATGTTGTTTTCCATTTGATCGGCGCCGTGAAAAATATTATTATTCTGCTCTGATACAGTCAGGGGACCTAATCAGTTTTTAATCTAAAAATAACATTTTTGTCCTCCAAGCACATTTACAGTTATGCTCAGTCACATGCTGTGAACATAGGAAGAAATCTATCCCTCATAGATCTTCATGGCTTCCTTATCATAGGCAGAATTTTTAGCAGGGTGTATATGACATGAAAGCATGTAAAAATTAATTTCTCACTCAAAATGCTATTTCCTATCCTATTAGATTTAATGCTATGTGTGCTTCCAGCAGACATTTCTGTACTCTTCCAGATGCTGGCTCTCACAGTATGATTGGAAGAATTGTGTATTGTCATAGGAAATCTGGAGATACCCACTCCAGGACACTTGAGGGGTTTTTTTTAAAGGATGCTTCATACAGGGTAAAAACTGTTCTTCAGGAGTTCTTTTTATTAAATCCTGAAATGCTATTAAAGCTTTAACAGTAGCCAGGGAGGTATATCAATCTCTTCCAAGATGGTGAAATTGTCCCAGTCATATATTTTTTTATAGAAAGAAGAACTCTAGTCCAAAGGAAATATACCTTGACATCTTTCTTAGTGTTTCAGGGCTTGAGATAAAATGAGCTTTGCTTTCTCTCATTGTAGGGCTGTAGTGTGCCAGAAACACTGGTGCTCTGGATGCCTTTGAACATCTTTTGACAGTGCATCTCTTTCTCCCCTGGATTTAAAATATGTATAGAATGATTTATATATTCTTTTCAGTGGCATAGTCTTCCAGTCCCTCCAAAGAAAGTAAATTCCCTGAGCTCCACCTGATCCCCTGGTGCACACTTCTGGGCCCTGCAAGCCCTGTGCCTGTCCATCCCTCTTCATACACTTGAACAGTGGAGCACTAAGAAGTCCTTGCTCAGTTTGCCCCAGGGAATCTTGGATCCTTTAAAGTTTGTTTCCTTACTATATCTTTAAGTTTAGGAAATGCTAATTTCCTGGAGAGAATTACATATTTCATGCAGTGTCCACTGCCCAAAACAATTGTCTTTTATTAAGATTTTTGGAGGTTAAGGTACTCATAGTTGCAGATTTCACATGCAAATTGCAGGCAGATAGCAAAACTGTCATCTTTTTTCTTCAGTCAATTTCTTCATTTTAAAGCTGGTTATGAGATTGTGTCTGCACTGTGTTTAATTTTACTAAGGTCTTTGTGTTTTTGAAAAAAGATTTCCTCGATGCCTTTTCAGTTTTGTCTCAGAACTGGTGATGCTTGGCCTTTACATCTGATCATTGCCCTATTTGTTCTTTACCAGCAAATTTTTGTTAGGGTAAGGGCACTAGAGCTCAAATAAGCATTGTAACAGAAAACAAGATTAGTTCAGTCTGTGATGCTCCACCACATAATTCTCATTTTGAAAGCAGTCTGGGATTTGCAAGTGAACAGAAGTAACCTTTATCAGTCCAACCTTTGCACAGGCTGTCTCTTCCTTCCTTCCTTATTAGATAAGCACATGTACTCTCACTCACGGAGACAAGATCATAATTGTTTTCCTTCACACAGATACTCTCACAAAGCATTATAGAAATGACATTAACAGCATGCTGAAATGCAACCACACGTGGGATTTTTTTTTATCCTGACAATGAATTATCACTCTGCAGCAGGAAGAAGACAATTTGCCTCCAGGTACTGGTGAAAACCTTTAGGGAACCTTTAATAAAAGTCTGTTGAGAACTTTGAATGGCTGCCTACAGCAGAGAGGATTTCCGGCTTGCTTCATATGAAAGATTGATCTCTCTAGGTGTGTGCAGACATAGTCTGAAGCTATGCACACCTCATTTTTCATACCCCAGCAAGTTCTGTGCCTTCAAGAAATGTAAAATGATAGTTTCAAAGCCAGCAATTGGTCTCAAACCTCATGCTACAGTACCTCAGCTCTGTGTTTTGCCTTCAACCTGCATTACGTGTCATTTCAAACTGTGAATTGTAGAGGATTTGCCAATGAGCGTCTCTGGAAAGTCTCTCCCTGTCTGCAGTTGGGACTGCGTTGAGTTGTTTCACCTGGTCTCCACTAGCTCCCTGATATTTCTCCTACCTCCACAACATTCAGGAAAATAAAGTGGGGGGTTGCCAAGTAGCAGATAACCAAAATACCAAGTAACACTTCTCACAAACCAGTGTGTCTTGAAAATCTGTTCCTGTCAGAGGTAGAAGAGTGATTTAATTTGAGAGGGGAAGAGGATTTATTTTTTGGGTTTTTTTTTTTTTTTTTGTTTTGTTTGGCTTTTTATTTTTTATTTTCTTTGTGGAAGATTATTTGCTTGTGTCTCTTTGCTACTTACAAAGTCGTTTTCACCATTGCAACCGTTCATATCACATTACTCAAAAGTTAGGCTGATAGCTTTTCTGTGAAATCTGAAACAATCATACCCTTTTAAGTAGCCTTTTTTTGTGGCCACATGTAAGCTTTGACAGCCTCAGGCAAAGGACTGCTCTTTTAGCTCAAACTTCATTTTTCAAACACAAATTTTGCCCAAGGTCCTCGCTGTCCTGGGCCTGTCATGCTGAGACATGAGGAGCAGCAAAGACTGTCATGTTTACATGGTTGAGTGTGTAAGCAACATTGTGGTGTGTCTGCAGGATGTATAAAGGTGTCAGATCTTCCACCTCCTGGCTGTCAGTCCAGTATCCCAACATCACTTGAGCAGTTAGAAATATGTTCTTCTGTGGGGCACCAGTTATCACAGAAGCACCTACATGGGGCAAGGGATGTCGACCCCTTCTTCATGTCCCTGTTCTCTGCAGTAGTTTTAGATTCTGGGTCAGGATGGAGGAACTAGAAGCAGGCAGAAGATGAGGATAACTAGTTACGAAGTGTGAGAGACTGAGACTGAAGGTGGAATTGATGGACACCAAGTAGGAGACTTCCAGAAATCTTCATTAGGTTCGTTCTGCAAAATCCTCAACTGGAACTCCTGTGGCCCTTGAGAACAGTGTCTTTCACTGTTTCACCTCTGCTTAAGCATCTTGATTTGCCTTTGTCTCGCAAGGCAGGATTTAGTGCGCCCACCAAAGCGTGGTGTGGGATTTGAAAGTCTGTAAAACACATTGCCCATGCCTGGTGAAATTCTTTTATCTAATCTCCTGTGGCAGTGTTACATCACATGATTGTTCAGTCATGTTTTCCTTACAACTGAAAGAATATCTGTACAGAAAAGAATGGGGTGAAGATTTTAATGCTTTTTGAGGTGGGTTGTCCTGATATTAAGCAGTCTGCTATTACAAACTGTAACATTGGCATAGCTTGTATTATGGAATCTATGTATGTGTGTGAATAGCTAGAAATGAATGATTAATATTTATGTGGACATCCTCTAAGACAGTTGATATGGCACTTGTGTTATCTAAAAAACTACACTGTTAATACAAGTTTCTTTTTCCTGTTGCTTTGTTTTGCTGTGAGAAGAGTTTGACAGGTGATTTCTTTAGCTGATGGATCCCCCAAGTCCATGGTATGCTGTTGCTCAAGGGTCCACACTTTCTACTGGTTTTCTTATGTTAGATTTCTTAATGGAATTTGTTTGGTTAATTTCTGTTTACAAAGTTCTGCATTAAATGGAATTTCATTGCTTGAGAATTAGTATTTTCTTGTTATAGTGGTGAAACAGTTTGTAGCAGTCTTTTAAAGGATATACAGTTACAACAGCACTGTAATTTAAAATTGAGATCAATGCCATTGCTGCATTCAATTATAAAATTTATATGCCATTTTTTAATTAGTAGTTAGAAATTCATACATATATTAGTTAGCATTTATTAGATTAAATTTAATGGGAAAATCTGAGCAATGGTAGTATGAATCTGATATTTTAAGAAACTCATGACCTCCCTTTATAGATGATAGAGTAGCAGGTCTCAGAAGCTGTCTTGACCAAGGAGTGGTGTTCTCTGTGGAACACTCCAGCCTTCCTCTTCCTGCCATTCCTTCTGAGGGACCCTCAGGAGAGCCATTCCTCGTGCACTGGTCAGGCACCCACATTTCCTTACTCTGAACAGACTCCAAGAGTGGAGACAGGTCTCATCCTCATGTGGAACCAGGATTGGGTCTGGCTAAGTGCTTGTCCCGTAGGTTTGACAACAGAGATGTGGACCAGCTAAAATGAGGGTCAGTGAGGACAGTAATTAGTGCTTGACAAAGCCCACTAAGTCCTAGAAGCCCCACTGGTGCAGGTGTGGTGGAGCCAACGACATACTCCTCGCAGTGTTGTTCATGGAGACACCAGTATTAGTCTCTGTTGTTCAAAGAATACTCTCATTGTTTGGTTTTATATGGGCAAAGAGGATACAGAAGCTTAAGTTTAAAAAACCTCAATGAAAAAGTACTTTTTCATTTTTGCCTGGTTTTTTAAGCATTCTGGCTATAATAAGCAAAAGCAAATACATTATGGATAGAAGGAGCTATATAGCATAGGCTTTGACACATCAGTTAATTGTCTCACATTGCTTGCTCAGCTATCAAAGTTCTGATAACTGCTGCCATATACATATTTTGAGGTGGTATGCAAAAGCTTTTGCTCTGTTCTCATTGCTTCTCCATTTTAGATGGTTTTATTTGACTACATAAAAATTGCATTAAGAATTACTCAGGCTCTGGGGCTTTCTTTCCATCATACAATTTTGCTTTGAATAAATCAATAGACTAAAGCAACTGTTCTGTATTTCTGGTTCTTTCCATGGTTGAGTGTGCTCTATGGTTTATTTGAAAGATATTTTAATTTGATCTTTTGAGTCTCTTTAGGTGGTTTTCGGTAGAATAATTTTGTGAAGAAAAGGTTAATATTTCAATGTGCACTTACATGTAGGGCTTTGCTCTGTTGAAGAGCCTTGTAGATGGATGTAAAGTTCATAAAAGAGCAATGACAAGACACTATACATAAAGCAGATGTAATGCTGTAGAAGCAGAGCATTTCCTAAAGAATTGCTATGGCCTAGACTGGGAAATCATTACATGACTTTTAATCTCACTGCTTCTATCCCCTTGATGAAGGTAAAATGTAATGAGCTTACTCTAATGGGCACTTGACTGTACATAGTGCTCCTGAAATGCGCCTGTAACTACTCAATGAAATGGTTATTGACAAATCAGGTTAGATCAACATAAATAGGGGAACTCTCACCACTGTACACCTACCATAACATCTGAATGGTTAAAAGCTTTCTCCAGGTGGAAGCATCTATAATCCGTATTATTTCCTAGAAGTGTCACAAAATCACAGAGTGGTTGAGATTGGCAGAGATGTGTGAAGGTGACCTAGTCCAGCTTTTCTGCTCAAATCGGATGCCCAGGACTAAACCCATAGTAGCTTTTGGATATCTCCAAGTATGAAAACTCTACAACCTCTATAAGTGCTTTGTGCCAGTCACCCTCCCAGTGAAAAGGTGTTTCCTGATTGTCAGAGGGAACCTCCTCTGTTTTGGTTTGTGTCCATTGCCTCTGGTCCCACTGCTGGGCAAAGTAAGGAAAGAACCTGGCTCCATCTTCTTCCCACTCTCCCTTCAGGAGTTTGTATACATCTATTAGATCCCTCTCTAAGCATTTTCTTCTTGAGGCTGAGCAGTCCCAGCTTGCACTCTTTCTTCATAGGAGAGGTGCTCCAGTCCCTTCATTATCATAGTGGCCCTTTGCTGACTCTTTCCAGTAGCTCTGTGTCTTCTACTTAGAGGCCCAGAACTGATCCCAGCACTGGAGATGTGCCTCACTGGTGCTGAGAGGAAGAATCACCTCCCTCAGCCTGCTGGCAATGCTTTGCCTCACATGGCTCAGGTTGCCATTTGCCTCCCTCATGCCAGGGCACGTTGCTGGTTCACACTCAGATTACTCTCCACCAGGACCCCCAGGTTCTTTACCAAAAAGCTGCTCTCCAGACCATTCTGGCACAGGGGTTTGTTCCTCCACAGGTGCAGGACTTTGAATTTGCCTTGGGTGAACTTTATGTGGGCCCTGTGTGGCCATTTCTCCAGGGATCTGTCTGGATGGAACAACCCTCTGTCAGATCAAGCATTCCTCCCAGCCACTTGTCATATTTGAACAGATGCAAGAGCAGTTTCCACTGTCTTTATGATTTATGCTGCTACATACAAGAGGATATCTAGCTTGTGGAATTCCTTTGTCAATGTTCAGATGAGTTTTGATTGACACCTGAAAGGAAATCAATTTAAAGGAAAGAGACTATTTTCTTCTCATGATAATCTGCCAAAGGACAAAAATTATTTCAGCCTGTAATCACTTCTAATCAATTCTGTGTATTTTGTCATCTCTTAGGATGCAGGAAGTCAACAAATAGGCTTTTTGCTTGGAAGCTGTGGAGTTACTGTAGCCTTGACCAGTGACGCATGCCATAAAGGACTGCCTAAAAGCCCCACAGGGGAGATACCGCAGTTTAAAGGTAATCTAACCCTCCTTTATCGTGGCTTTAACTGGTCATTTACTACAACAAACTACACTTGTTTAGTGGCTGTGGGTGAGGGATGTCCTTGCCACAGGAGCATCTGGGCTGCTGGGACACCACTGTCTTGGTGTGTCACTGCTGGCAGGGATGGCAGTGCCAGCCTCATGGATTGAGAGCAGCACCAGTGCTCCCAATCCAGTTCTCTGCTGGCTCAGACAGGCTGCTGAGACCATCTGTGGCCACAAAAATTAAACCAACAGACTTAGGACTGTAGTAGATGAGAGGTATTCATATGATTCACTCCTTTAGTGAACTATAGGTTCAGTAACTTCTGACAGGGGAGTGTTAATGAAACTGCTCAGGTCAATAACAGCTTAAACTGCTCAGCCATTCCCTCAGGGACTGCCTAAAGTCCTCAGTGGCTGTGTTAAGAAAGCAGTTCTACAAAATCTTCTTTCCCATACTACACAGAAGAAAATAAAGCAATGTTTAAGTAATGGTGACACAGGCTTTTCAAGAATAAAACTCTGGCAGGGAAGGCTTTTGTCTTGTCTTATCTAGCAGAAACTCAACAAAAGCTGGCTTTTGTTTGTACCTCAGGCTGGCCAAAGCTGCTGTGGTTTGTCACAGAGTCTAAGCACCTCTCCAAGCCGCCTCGTGACTGGTTCCCACACATCAAGGATGCCAACAATGACACAGCTTACATTGAGGTGAGTTAATGAAGATGCATCTTCTCCTCAAACCATTACATATGGCACTTCTGGATTAGGTAAACATCATTATTCATTCAGTAGTCACAGAAGCAAAGAACATACTGGATTAGCTTGTTAATAAGTAATGTTTTCTAATAAATTCGACCAATACTGATTTCAGAAAAGTCAATGGAATGTTAAATTGTATTTTGGATGTTTCTAACATTAATGTTTTTATGTGGCTGCTGCAGTGTTACATTACATTTGCCTTGAGCAATCTTGGTTCTGTTCAGTTTAGGCCTGCCCACTAGCTTGGCATGGATCAATGACAAGGTTTACAGTGAAGCTTTAGTTTTCATATCACAACCTTCAGACCCTTTGAAAGAGAAAGAATTTCTTGTTCAAATGCTTGCCTGTCACTTACTGCTTTGAGTCACACTCGCTACAACAGAACAGCACCAGGAAGGGAAAGTTAGCAATGCTGTTGAATTTAATTTTCCTCCTTTTTCTTCCCATCATTTTCTCCCCCTTCTGCATAGACTCATGCTTCTCATTCAGTGGTGTTAATATTGAATTTAAATGATTCTTCAAAGAGACTAAGTGCAAGTAAATGGACTGAAGGTGTTTCCTGTCTTTGTGCAGTCAGGACACTGGGCTAGAGAAGCAGAGATGTCTTCATTCTCAATCTTGCTGATTATCTTCATCATGGAGAAATATAAATGTTTAATTTATTATCTGTCACACTGATAGTTCTAAGACACTTACATAAAGGAACCAAAAATTATTCCAGTAATCACCAATGGCCTCCCACCTCTTTTCTGCTGCTTTTTCATGAGTCTCATATTCTTCTGATCAAAGAGCTTGTGTCTCTCAGACTGTATACATATAGATTATTATCACAGCACCTAGCAAGGATTCTGCAGTCAGCTCTTATCAAATGCCTTATAAAATGCAGAAGGGAGAAGCTGGGGTTTAGTGGTTGGCCTATAAAGTCTAACATGTAAACACTGAAGAGACTGAACTAGGTTATTCTCTGCTAAATCTAGCCAAGTCCATTAGTCACTGACATTATCAGAATTGTTAAAATTATACTTCCATAATGCCTGTTTTCAAACAACACGTGGATTTCAGATACCAAACCTGGGAATCTTCAGTCAAAAGGGAAAGCCAATCTGAAAAAAATTGGCTTTTAACAAAGAAATGCCTCCAAAACTCCCCAGTACTGCTGCCTTCTTAAAATAGAGTCATTAGATGTGTCCATCATTCACCTGCAGAGGAAACACTTTAAACATAGCTATTAAATAATGGAAATAGGGCACTTATTTCACATTGACTTTCCCTGCTTCTTTCTTTTTAGTACAAAACATGTAAAGATGGAAGTGTGCTTGGGGTAACTGTGACGAGGATTGCACTGCTGACACACTGCCAAGCTCTGACCCAGGCATGTGGATACACAGAAGGTACGGGGTGCACTCCCCTTGCATCATCCTTAAAATCAAGTGGGGATTGTAATTTATTTCTCATCAGTCTCCTACGTTGTTTTACACACTTTGGTGCCAAAGGCTTCTAGATTTAAAAACATGATTTTTTTTTTTTCATCTGTTTCAGGAAATATGTTCATGTTTAAAATATCTATAGGAGAGGTACAAATAATGTCTTAACCAATATAAATTCTGCAGTGGAGATTTACTTTGAAAGCTAACCTTTGAGGTCATCAGTCATGCTATACTGAAGCTTCCTTCCTTTGAGTGGGTTTGCCTTGGGTCAGTGCCATGTTCTAAAAAATAAATTCTGCTTTGTTTTTGTTGGACAGCTGAAACAATTGTGAATGTACTAGATTTCAAGAAGGATGTTGGTTTATGGCATGGAATTCTTACAGTAAGTATGTTTTTTTATTCTCTCTGAGTATTTGAAAATAAAATAAACTAACCTAATATGCTTAGTGCTGTCACAAACTGGGATGTCCTACGGTTTCTTCTAATGCAATTTTTTCTGCTTTGAAAGCAAAATAAATGTCATTTAAACCCATGATCTTCTCCTAGTGCATTTACCCATAATGAGCATGGTAAAGATGTCAGTGTATTTTTACGTATCATGTCAAGTACTGTGATCCCATTCTTATCATTTTATCTCACCAATATGTGATTTTGAGATCAAACTTTATAACAGAAACTAATCAAATTAGTGCTTGTCTCTGCAGGCATATAATCCAATGGCATAGTTCTATTGCCCCTGACTAGCTTCCCTGTCTAAACTCCCACCAACAGGTGTTTTTGGTAACATTAAGTATTCCCAATACTTTAAATTGCATTAATTTTCTACTTGGTGTTAGAATGTCTTCGTCAGTTGACATGGGAGACAACTGACATATTTTTAAGGATTTCTTCTTAAGGTGCTGTTGCAATCAGTGACTGACAAAATGTTAATGATTCACTGATCATTTTAAAAACAGATGTCAAGTCTTGAAGGGTCATTGTTTGGGGGGTCCCAAGATTTTGTGGGTCCTTAGGACTCCCAGTGATCTGTTTTTCCCATGCAGTGTTTTACTGTTCTTACTATCAAAGTGCAGTAATAACATTTCTGAAGCAGAAGCAATTAGGCTTAACACCCATAAGTATCTCATGTTAGAAAACCATCTTTATCACTGGTTGCTAGAAAGTGTCTAATAGAGATTTTCTGTGCCTTCCTTTGCTATTAATCATGTTCTGAACTTCATTTTTTTTCAGTATTTGTCCATTTTCTGGTACCTATGCTTGTGCCAGACTGAAAGGGGAACTATCTTTTGCAGTTCTCCAAGTGTTTAGATGACTAATCCACTGGGACACTTAACCTTTCTTAAACCTGGGCTTTCCAAAACAAATACTGTATTTAACCTGAGCTGCTGTGAGGGGAGGTGTGTTGCCCTCAGGAGATATTTATAAATGGTAACAAAACTGAAGTAGCAGCTCATTTACAGGCTGTTTGTTTAACACTGAGAAATCGCTGATGGAATTGATGCACTCAGACTGAGAGATCAGTTTTGGATTTGTCATTGGTTTCACTCAGCTGCTTTTTCTAAACTTCCTGGAACTTTTCAAGACCTTGTTGAAAATACTGGAATTAGCTCACCTGGAGAGGGACTGAAACCTCCTTCATTTGTTTTCTGTTAAAATAAATTGATTTCTGCTTAGTCTAGGATTTCAATTTCTTTGTCTCTTGTCTTTTAAATAATTTGTGCCCCATTACCATTGGTAGCTTTTAGTCTTTCCAGAGATGGATTTCCATAGATTTCCAAGACAGGTATCTTGATGCTTTTGTCCTTTGTAGTACAGTGTTCATATATATGGCAGTTTATCAAGCTTAGGGATAATATTAACCCATGTAGCAAACATTCTTCACTCAATTGTTTTTTCAATTTTTTCCTATTTATAATTAACCTCTTTGAGTATGATTAGAAATAAAATATTTTTCAGTACTGCATAAAAGTTATAATCTGATTAGTCTAAATCCTTAATTAAAGTATTGGAAAATGGGTGTCTGTTTCATCTTAATGTAGGTAGCTAGATAGGGAAAGATGAACACCAGCACTGACAGACAATAAAATAAACACAGAGTGATTTGCATAGATGCCCCTGCTCATAACACAATATAAGTAGTTGCCACAATTTTTGTATAAAACCCTTTTATCTTTTTGATTTCAGAGTGTCATGAACATGATGCATGTCATAAGTATTCCATACTCCTTAATGAAAGTGAATCCACTGTCATGGATACAAAAAGTCTGTCAATACAAAGGTAACGAACAAGAAGATACAAAAGTTTGATAGTCAAAATCAAAAGTGCAAATTGATAACACAACTGTCTAGCTTTTATATGGTGTGTTAGTAATTTTCTTATTGTTGTTGCAGCAAAAGTTGCCTGTGTGAAGTCCAGAGACATGCACTGGGCGTTGGTGGCACACCGAGACCAGAGGGACATCAACCTCTCCTCGCTGCGGATGCTGATAGTGGCTGATGGTGCAAACCCATGTAAGCTCTGCTGCTCCACTACAGGAGAGAGCAGAAAGGGGTTGCTCTCTTGCATTTAAAGCTTCAATCTTCAGCCATCATATTTGCAAAATATGCAGTTTGTCTACTACAAACTGGGACATTTATGGAAATCAGTTTGGGATTCTTTTCAAAGGATACTTTTCTTTAGCTCAACCTGAAACAAACTTGATATTCCATATAATGTTAGTTGCAGTAAATCCAGTTTTGTTTAACATTGCAGTCGAGTATATAGACTGAATATATAAAAGTTGAAGCAATGAAGACCTTAAGCTATAGTAAAGATTATAACATTTCCTCTGAATGATGGTTCTCAGATGCAGAAGTAACTGAGAATTTTAAGGGAATACTTATGCTACTCTAGAGAAATACATCTGAATCACTTCATGACAATTAACAGCATGAGCTGTTTCTCGGTATTATTTAAGATATCAGTGTACAGGTGTTCTGCTTGTTTGTAGTAGTTTGTTTGGAATTTCTGAATTAAAGTCTTAATTTCCCATATCCTTAAAAAGAACACTGCAATGAAATTGATACTGTAAATCTAGCAGTAATGGCTTTTCTATGTAAGCATAATGAAAAGATTTCATGTTCAAAAATTAGTCTTTATTCCCTGTATGCATATACACAACATTATAGATATATATGTGTATATATATATATATGTGTGTGTGTGTGTGTGTATGTGTATATATGTAGGTATGTATGTATGTATGTATATGTATCTATAGTTGGAGCAGCTATGATATATTTCCCAGTGGACATGGATACTTTTAAAATGATTTCTCCTGAAAAGCCTATATATTAAACAGTAAATTTGCAGTTTGAATTGCATCACTTCAGAAATCAAATTATTTTTCTTCTCTGTTTTTTTTTTTTCTTTACCCCAGGGTCCATTTCTTCCTGTGATGCATTTCTTAATGTCTTCCAAAGTAAAGGTCTAAGGCAGGAGGTCATTTGTCCCTGTGCTAGTTCACCAGAAGCTCTCACTGTGGCTATTCGAAGGTACATGTTACACCAGTGAAAGTAGCCCCACTGAATGTATATATGTGGTAATTTAAAAAAAAAAATATCTAAATATGAGTCTGTGTATTTAACTTCTATATGATATGTATAGTTTTGAATTTGTTTATGTCCAAGGAAGACATACAAGAAGACGTTTTAGGGTAATGATTTAACTTCAGAATGCTTTATGGCTCCCATTGCTGTAATTTTATCTAATTTTAAATTAAGTAAGTTGAAATGCAAAGGCAAATTCTGTAAATAAAAATGTAAAAATGCCACTGTAAGCATAAAATTAATTAAATGAGAGAATTAAGTGGAATTGCCATTGAGGAAAATCATATTCTTAAATACTCTGTTTAGAGAGAATTATGACATTCTGCAGGTTGTTTTTGGCTGACAGGCACTTTTTAACTGTTCACAGACTCTGAATAATCATCTGGAAATGCTCTTTGAGTCTGAGGGATTTGTGATTAGAAATTAAATAGATAAATTCCACTAAAACTGCTAAATGTTACTAAAACTGTTAAGTATTATGTGTATACAATCACAGTGTTGTTCAGGTTGAAATGACCTTTAAGATCATTGAATCCAGCCATTAACCCAGCACTGCAAAGCCTTCACTAAACTGTGTCCCCGAGTGCCACTTCCACACATCTTTTAAATACCCAAGGATGGCATCTCAGCCTCTTCCCTGGGCAGCCTGTTCCAATGCTTCATGACCCTTTGGGTGAAGAAGTTTTTCCTAATATCCAATCTAAACCTCCCCTGGCAAACTTGAGGCCATTTCCTCTTATTCTGTCACTTGTTACTGGGGAGAAAAGACCCACCTGGCTACAGCCTCCTATCAGGGAGTGGTAGGGAGTGATGATAAGGTCCCTTCTGAGCCTCCTTTTCTTCAGGCTGAGCCCCCCAGCCTGAAGAAATACTCACATAAGACTTTACTCTAGCTGCAGTATCCTGTCAGGAATGCTGTAGCATGCAGTAAATGGTGTAAGTATCATCTGTTTTGGCAGAGTTTTCCAAAAATTGTACATTGAACAGTAAGCACTTTGTTTTTAAGTTCATGTTTCTGCAGCCAATTATAATTGTTTCACATGTTAGAACATGCAGTATAAACATGTAAAGCACTAAAATAGCATTAAGTGAAATACTTCCTGCCACAATTTCCTAAATACACCGTCCAAGTGAAATTTAACTAGATTTTCAATTAGCTTTCCAACAGAACATTTACAGGAAGAAGGACATGAGGCCAAGAGTGTGGTTGATTTTCAGCCACCTCATTATTAGTTTAGAACATCTCAAAACAACCCATCAAGGACTTACTCTGTCCAGGTTAGTTGTCTTTCTGTGAACTACAGGATGTCAGAGGCCCTTCATTCAACTCCACCAACCTGTTCTCAGCTTTGTACAAAAAGTACCAAGTGTCTTTCCCTTAGATGGGTTTCCCTGCCGTTGGCTGTGCAGGCCACTTTGGAATGAATTCTTTCCTGTAAGTTCAGGGAGGAAGTGAATGGGCAGCAGATGTTGCTTGTGCCGAGCACTGAGCAGGTTTTTAATTTCCTGGGCCAACCCTGGAAAATTTGGCCCAAATCACAGGTTATGAAGTGGGAGAACTTTCTAATGGCCCCTTTCTAGACATAAGCTCTGTGCCTGTAGCTCCCTGAAGCACTAGAAATTCATTTCCAAATTAACTAGCATTGAGACCTTACAAAAAAAATAAAATGTATTAGCACATAGTATTGTGGATAATTCAAAATAAAAAAATAGGCATTTTTATCTTCAGTGCATTGCTGTGTAATTACAGAGCACTTCATACTGCAGTGAATGTTACTGAACATGTCTCCTTTTATTTGAACTCTGTTTAATGGTAGGATAATGCTAGATGTACTTGGGAGATGTATTATTTTTCATTTTGTTCAAGCCATCTCCACTGACAGTAAAGTCATTATCATACAAGTTCCAAAGAGTTACTGCTGAAGTATGCATTAAAATGACTCCCTGCAGAGCAGAGATGCAGAGAGCTCCCTGTTAATGCTCTGACTCTTTCAAAATCTATGGTGTACTTTTACTGAACTTCCTACAAGGAAGAGCAACAAAACCAGTTCTCAGCTGAAATACTTTACCAAATGACAGTAAGAGACTAGAAGTACTTCAGCCTCAGCTGAATCACAAACCTAATATTCAAAGGGATGTGTCATGCAAATAATTCATGCTATTCCCCTTTGGTTTATTAGTCTGAACCCACTTGCTTAAGGGAATGCAAAAGGGAGTGTTTAAGGACTGAGTTTTTCCCCTTTTAAATGGCTGGCAAAAAGCTGTGGTCAAGTAGATATCCATAAGTGGTAGTAGGAGCTTCTCTCAAAATGCTTTGTGTGATAAGGAGTGCAAGAAAATGGATGTGATAAAAGTCCAGATGGCCTCTACTTCTGGAAGTCTGTGAGAAGCCTGCAGGAGACCTTTCTTCTCAGGAGCACAAAATGTGTGTTTTGGGGAGCAGGGATGAGAGAAAGTTGATCAATAATGTCACTGAAAGTTCTTTTTACATGATGGGAGTGTTATTTATCACAGGTGCTTGTTTACTAGTGCCATTTGTTATGCTCTAATGCATTTTCAAGTGTGCTCACATCCTTCTTTGTTGACAATGTCACTTGAGAAATATGGCTCGTAAAACCTATTAATTGAAATTTATAGAGCCCATAAGGACATGGCTTACATGAGCAGGACTGGCTGAGGCCCATCTAGTATTTCAAGCACAGTAGAGGAGAAATGTCACATCAAAGGACATTATCTGTTAAAAAATAGTTGTGTTGTGATGGAGCATGTGGGAAAAATGCACAATTGTGAGCTAAATATTGGCTGTTTTATCCGTCCTGAAAAGAGCTGGAGTCTGCTCTTCATGGATGCATAGTCTGAACTCAGAACCACGTCACCTTCCAGTTTTGCATTTTAAAATGCAGGACAGTGTGAGAGTTCTTCCAGACATGAGAAGCTCTGACACATTCCCCTGACTTGGTAACTTGCATATGTCAACACTCATTTACTCAAGCCACACTCTCCACAGGTGTAATTGCATCCACTGGTGCAGCAGGTGGCTTTACACTGAAACAAGCTGACAGGCATCTTGTGCTGATGCTGTGGAATTTTGCAGCATGTAGGCAATGAATATGAGCAAACTGAGGCGTTACCAAGAGGCTGCATCCACAACATTTTGACCATGACTGATGAAGGTGTAATTTGTTTTCATTTTCATGTATAAATTAGAATAGGAAGAATTCAATTATATTAACTAAAATGAAGATGGCAAAGTCCTTGTGTCTTCCGCAGATACGTGACAGTAAACCTATGCCAGGTTGCCTCAAATAGATAACATACAGAATTTATCAAGTTATTTACTGATCAGTTCCAAATATTTGTAGTGCAGTTTCCTTCCACATTGTCTGCACCATCTTTCAGTGTTTTAAAAATTAGGCAAAAGCTCTTTACTTGGGTGGTAAGGCAATTGTTATAAATTTTTCCTGAAAATTAAATACAGGCTGTTTTAGGTAAATGTTGGGGGTTACTTGCATCTCAGCAGCCTCATATATGTGGGTGGGTACTGAATGAGAGAGATAAAAGATGTAACTACTCAGAAATGACTGAAAAACAGGATTTTATCGGGCCTAACAGAGGAGGGGGAAAGGAGAAATTTTAAATTCTTGAAACTGAGGAGTATTTGCAATAGTAGCCCATTAAGCACAAGTAAATGTTTACACCTGCCTGATGGTGCACTGATGCTCTAACCCATGTTTGTAGGCCAACAGATGACAGCAACCAGCCGCCGGGAAGAGGAGTTCTGTCCATGCATGGTCTCACTTACGGAGTGATTCGAGTGGACTCTGAAGAAAAGCTGTCTGTCCTCACTGTCCAGGATGTTGGCTTAGTGATGCCAGGAGGTGAGAAACTTCCTTTGAAACTTACTATGATCCATCAATTTAAGTAATTGGCAGAATAAAGTTGCAGGTGAGCATACTTTTTTGCCAGACTACAATCTTTGGGACTACAAGCTCCTTGAAAACATTTTAGCCTAAAAGCATTACCTTACAAAACTTTGTGGTTTGGAAATCCCAAGATTTCTTGTCTGCATTTACCTCAGTGTCTGTCATGCTTGTACTAGCAGCATGTATTAAATAATCTGCCACCACATCAGAACATCTGTTCCTCAGCTGTGAGGTGTTGGTAGAGAAAATAAGAAAGTTAAAATACTGTGGCTATAAATATCCAGAAGTCCAACCAAGACAAAAGGTTTCAGTAGGGAAAAATTTCATAGCCTATGCTAAGGATCAATAAAATTGCTATCTGAAAGCCTGCAGAATGTTTTTCCAAAGGTCTTGTGCAATCAACCAGTTATTAGATAGAGGAGGTATGACTGAAAAGTTCATGTTGATAAATTGAAACTGAAATTGGTGCTTCTGAAGAGAAAGATAACACTTTTCATAAGACAGCTACATTTTACATAAGATGCTATGGGTACTAAAAAGGGCTAATACTGTATTTTTTCATAAGAGAATTCTTGTTATGGATCAAAACAATAAAACATAATGATGCCTCTTACAAAATTTCAGTTTAACATCTTAAAGGAAGATACAAGTGGTTGTTGTTTAATAGTTATCATACAAAATATTATAATGGATGTGCCATCTTATATTTCATATTATGTTCTGATAAATTTTATGCAAGTGCTTCTGTTTATCCTCTGAGTGAAAGGTCATTCAAGATTTTGTACACTTGTACTTAAAAGATGTGTTGATTCCTTTCTGCTTTCTTTTGATCATCATATCCTCTTTGCAACTACAAAATCAACCAATTCTCTACTCCAACTCCAGAGACTGTAACTAAAGCAGCATTTCTGATTCTTGCTGAAATGGTTGACATAAAATAGTGCTTCTTTCTCAGACCAGTGCTCTCTAATCCCTCCTGTTTAGCTCCTGCTGTCTCTGCAGGCCTGTAAGACCAGACAGAGGGAGTCTGAGCTCTGATAGATTCTCAGTAAAACAACCAAATTAGTCTGCTGGCATATCTTGATCTGTCATATGGTGTTACTTGCTACTTTCTGAGAGGTGGATTTCCTGGTTGCCTGCCTCCCTGGCTGTATAGTAATTATCAAGGGCTCCATTAGGGTATTTCATTTTGCACTGACTGAGACAAACCTGGTTTTCAGTATGCAAAGCTGGGAACATAATCACATTTCACAGCAATATTACAGATGAACTGCAGTTTCGGAGAGCCAGGCAAATAGGTATTGTTATCAATATAAAGATTGAGTTTACATAAAGATCCTTGCATTCTTCATATAAATATTATTTATAATAGAAAACCACTTGATCATGATGAACACCATAATATTCAAGAAACTGATTGTTAGGCATTAGTTTACATGTAATTAATTTGTTTATGACATCTCTACCATGATGTCTTTCCCACAGCATTTATGTTATTCTGTGGTTCATTTTATAATATATTTTTAATTCCTTGCTTCTCCCTCTAGCTATAATGTGTTCAGTGAAGCCAGATGGAATTCCTCAGCTCTGTAAAACAGATGAAATAGGAGAACTTTGTGTATGTGCTATTGCAACGGGTACATCATATTATGGGCTCTCGGGTATGACCAAAAATACTTTTGAGGTAAGTTGACAAAAAATGCTATATAAAATCCTTCCTTTTGAACTTCTTCAGTTTCAAGGTTACATTTGACATGGACATTGACAAGTATTGATATTAGCAGTATAAGACTAGAAATATTAATCAATGCTTGTGGCTTGGGACCTATATTCTAGCCAGATAACCTGCACTGAAACCCATTTCATTGAGTGCAATAGTAGATCTTTACGTGAGTTTAGCTTTGGCTCTGAAGAGCTTTTACTTCAAGATTCAAATAAGATACCAGGAGCTGAAAAAAATCAAAAAGAAAGGAGTAAGAAAGACCAAGTTCAAAAGGTAATATTGTACAAGTCTATGTGCAGAATTTGATTATTGCAAACAGTAAGAAAGCTGCTTGGTATTTCTAGAAAGCAGATTTCAACACTTTCACAGCACTTCCAGCATTAAGGTTTGTATTTATACAGAATCCTGAGAGATGTAGTCTTCAAGAGAAGTGTCTAAAGAGCAGAGAAACCTTTTTCTGATTAGTCCCCATCTGCTTTTGTTTGAATTGCATTAGGTGAAAGCCTGTTGGCTTTGTGGAATCTGTTTTCTGACTCCAGTGCACACAGCTGTATTGATAGCTCTGTAGTACCTGCTCACATGTTATCATTAACATTTGCTGAAGACAGTGTGATAGGCTGAACAAATTAGAGAAAAGTGAAAAAATTTGATTTTTAAGCTACAACTCTTTTCTCATTTAATATTAATGGCTGAAATTAACAGAAATGCATTTTGGTTTTCCTTAAAAAATTCTCTGTTATTACCACTTTGAATAGACTAATGTGACTAATACCTCCTGCAAAATGCAGAGCTGAATGTTGTAAACACTGCACATTATATAATGAATGGAGACAAGTGGATATGATTCTACATCCTACTGTTGAAGTCAGGAATCCTACTATGCTATTGTGATCTGAAATTTGTTGATAGCTGATTTTTATGCTGCAAGTACAATTGGCAATACCCAGTGTGAGTGATAATCCTGGATTTTACATACTCCGGGGTAGAAAGGTACTTAAGTTCATTTTGTAGTACTTGCTGTAATTGGGATACCATTCATAATTCATAACTGTCAGCAGTTTAACAGCATATTTAGACTGATTTAGACTTATTCTTAATGCTAAGCAAATAAACTGCCATTGAGTGAGCAGGACCACTCTATTTTAAAAGTTAAGCATGTTCTTAAGTGTCCTCTCCAAGTGGATTGCTATTCTGTTTTACTGCATAATTCATGTTGCAGGTATTAGAGTGTCAAAGAGTTTTGTGTTCCTGAAATGAATTATGGCCAAGGATGTATAAGCATTAAGTCTGTTCAATAAGAGTCACCCATGGGCATCTGGCAGCAGAATTTGACCTTTCTTTTTATATGAGCCTTCAAGAACACTATATAGTCATGGTCTTCTACTTGCCATTGTCTTTTTGCCTTTAAACTATTTAAGTTTAAAGAAATGACTGCAGGAAAGTGTGGTTGTGTCAAAATGCAGCTCAGAGTAGCTCACATGCCAAAAGGCTAACACTGTGCTAATTAGGATAGAAAAAACCATAGGAATCTGTCTGTGGAAGTCACATATGTCTGGTGTTCAGACATTTAGAGAGGTGCTCTATAGAGCTGTATTTTCACTTCCAGGTGTGCTACAGAAGACATTATCACTAGTATTCTGAGAACTTAATTGACCTTAAATAAAAATGTGGTCAGCTGAAAGAGTCAAAAATGTACTGTACCTTAAAATAGCTCTATAGCACTTCCAGCCTGCCTGTTTCTTACACTGTGCTGGAAATTGGCATGAGGTCCACAGCACCTCAAGTTGGCAATCTGCTCAGCTTGGGTTTTTATTTAATACTGTTGGTGTTGATTTGTATATTTATGTTATTTTGTTTATTTTTTTAAGGTCATACATGACTCACAGTTTCAGTTAGAAAATGTGTATGGTAAACAGAGTGGGACTGAATTTGCTGGAACTCAGGTACACACAAGTGTAGGAGTTTCCTGATGCTCCCTTTATGGTCAGTGAAGGATAAAGAGCATCACCAGTGACCTATTTACTTTGTTTCAGAATAGCCATCTGAGAGAAAATGCCTGAAATACTTTGCAGCCTGATTTCTGTGTATAGAGCTGAAGACCTGTGTTTTGGTTTTGCAGGTGTTTCCTATGACCAGTTCTGGTGGCCCCATCACCGAATATCCTTTTATAAGGACTGGACTTCTAGGCTTTATAGGACCAGGTGGACTTGTCTTTGTTATTGGCAAAATGGATGGTTTGATGGTTGTCAGTGGAAGAAGGCATAATGCTGATGACATTGTAGCAACAGCACTGGCCGTGGAACCCATGAAATTTGTCTACAGGGGGAGGTTTGATCCTTTCTTTTTTTATATTATGTAGAAATCTTCATTTTGTTTAGATGAGGTGTAAATAATCCAGATGCTTTCAGAAATCAGTGCCTGATCTTCATTGTAATTTCCCTCCAGTTCTGTTCATATTTCCTGAACCAGGAGACAGCTGAGGGAAGCCCAAGGCAATGCTGAGGCAGAATTTGGATACCAAGATCTTGAAACTGTGATTACTGAAATTCCCAGTTGAGCAGCTGGTTAATTCCAAGGGTGTCGGCTCAACAGGAGCCTTTCTGTGTGAACTGAATATTTCCAATATGCCTTACACTGAAGTTTTTGAATGTGAAAGTGGTTCTTTGTGACTTCCCTCATGTGCTGAAACTGAGCAGGAGACATCTAAAACTTCTGAAGAGCCTCATGCAATAGCATGTGCTCACCCTCCCGCACATGTCAGACCTCTCACAAAATGATGCTGCAATTACTGTCTTCTCAGACGGGCTCAAGGAAGGTGCTTATGCTGGCTGTTATATAACATCTTATCAACAACCTTGGTGTGGCCCAAATGTAGTATTTTTCTTATTCCAAGAATGTTCACTTCTCAATCCTGCTCTGATATTATGCTTGTATATACATGACTGTAGAAGAGGCCTGCTGTTTCGACTCCAGAACTTATCCAAAACTGTTCTTGTAGCTTTTTCCTCATAAATATATTAGTAATTGGCACACCAGGAGTGTAACTAATGAATAAAGAAATCACAGTTGTAGAAGATGGATGCAGAAGACAGGTTTTTCCCTCTGTTCTGGCACTAAATACTCTTCTCTCCTCCTATAGAATAGCAGTGTTTTCCGTGAGCGTGCTGCACGATGAAAGGATAGTTATTGTTGCTGAGCAAAGGCCAGATTCCACAGAAGAAGACAGTTTTCAGTGGATGAGTAGAGTTCTCCAGGTAATTCTCTATATAAACATTTGGAAGATATTTTTTCTTGCTTTATATCCTTTTTATTGATTTTTCAGACCCCTATGGTAACTGACATTTGTTTTTGAGTAATTGTGAATCCACCTTCTGTTGCACTTGCTCTTAATGAGCACAAAATGAGATTCTTGTGAGTGACAGTTCCTATCTGGGCTGCACACACCCAGAGAGTGATCCTTTTCCTAATTAAAATGCTATAAGAAAACAGGAACAAATTGAAGTAAATAATATCAATGAGAAAGTAGCATATGGTTTATAAGGATATAGTCATTCATTACTTTGAAAGGGGAATGAATGGATGAATGAATTATATACTCGTATTGTCAAAAGCTACCAGAGTCTCTTACTAAACAGTTATAAGCATAGATACAGAGTTGGCCTCATCCAGATTTATTTTTTTTAACAAGTGAGAGAGAATTATTTGTTTCTGGTGTACGATGTTGATAGCTAAAATAAACTGAATGAAACTCAGCCTAAAAATCACAATTTCCCTCCACTGAGATAAAGGAAAGTGATTGATTAGCTCAGATCTAGGAATCTACAGTGAGTTTATCTTCTCAGAGGGTCACCCGTTGCAAAGAATCCCACTCCAGCAGTCTGGCAATATCAATACTGTACTCATTTATTTTTTCGCCTCTAATGTCCACACACAAAAATATCAGATATTTTAGATAGGGTGATCCATCTCAGTGGTTAAGCCAATTCAGACTCAAAAGCAATAGATTTAATGGAGATGTAGTCAGATCAGTCAGTCTGTTTATTGCTACCTTGTAAAGCAGTCTCATCTCTGTCTACAGTTGGTTTCCTGTTACTTCTGCTAGCCTTTCCTACTTTCCTTTCTGTCCTTCTGCTGGGACTCTTCCCAATAAATACATTGCAGATATATTTTTTGTTTTACCTAAGAGCCAAAGAAAAAGATCCCACACAATTCAGAGGTGTTTTTATTCATCATTGCATTTTACTGAATAAGAAAGGGAATCTATCTACTGTATCCTTCAAGAAACTGAACAAATAAGCTTTCATCCACCTCAAGACAGGCTTATCTGCTCTCTTGATTCAAAAGACAGCTACATTTCATACAGTTAGAGGCATCTCATATTCACAGTAGATCTAAATTAATACCAAGAAAAGATAGAACCTCTAGCCTGCCATCACACAGAAAGCCTTTGAAACATCTAGTAGCATCTGGGGCAACTGTTGTAGAAGAAGAGACTTTGGATTGCCCACACTTTTGTCAAGGCTCCTAAAAGGGTTGCAACTCTGGACTTAACACTTGCCCTGTTTTGTCAGTGGAGCATCTTTGTGACTTTTACAGAACTAATATCTTTCACAATCATAACAAGCAGAGTTCTGCACTGAAAACTGCTGGAATCTTGTGTCCCAATACTCCTGCCAAGACTCAGCCCTGTTATTCCGAGTCTGATCAAGTCCTAGCAGTGTCTGAGAATAGTAGGCCATGTATCAAAGTACACATGTGTGGCTTCTTTCATCATCCATGTGTGGAGCCTGCAACTCTGTTGTGCACTGCTATGTGAACAAGAAGTTTCTGTTTCCACCACAGCTGAGAGCAGAGATTAGAAGGACAGAAGCCAGGAACATGTGGGATACTTTGTGCCTCTTCCCAATAAGAGTTTTAATGACAGATGTTGGGAAGTGGTAACCAGCTGTATCTGAATCATCTGCTAGTGAGGCACAAAATAACACTATTACAGCCTGTGTCATGGCTCTCAGTGAAATCCATGATAACAAATCTATCAAATTGTACTTGATTTTAATGCTATTTGTGAGCTGTGTGACACCCTGTGAGTGCTGCCCTGTGCAAGCCCTGCCCTGCACTGCCTGCTTCTGCTGTGCCTGGCTGTCTCTTCCCTGCAGTTGAGCTGGATTGATTTGCAGAACCAGTTTTCCTGTTGGTTTTCACATATTCTGACTCTCCTGATCCATCCTGCCCCTTGGCAGGGAGCTGAAGGGTGGTGGAGCTGCTGTACCTGTGGGACTGTGCTGGACTGCATCTGTGGGCTTCAGCAGAAGGATGGTTGGGAGGGAGTGGTCAGGGTCTGGGGTTGAAGTTTCTTGAGAATAGAAGGTTGAAGATCCCAGATCACCCAGCAGTTCAGTCAGATCCTAGATATTCATCTGCTGCAGACTGTTCTGACCCTTCAGGCTGGGTCGTGGTCCTTGTATGGCAGACTGGATGTTAGTTTTACCAGCACCAGGACTTGACAGGTCTAGGTAAAGCCAGGAGATCTACTGCAGCACTGGAGAGTGTTTACCCAGAGAATTGTGTCAGAAGGAGATGTTTTCTCAGCTCAAACAACACTGAAGTCTGGACTCTGCAAGTTTGGGTATATCTTGTCCATTTTTACAATGAAAGAGAGGAACAGAGATTTCAGATACTGTTTGATTCTGTCTGGACAGAGTAATTTCAAAAACCAAGCCATCTCATCAAGAGACATAAATGCCAGCAATATTAAAATTGACTTATACTCTTCTCCCTCAGAATTTTAAGGCTCAGTTCACCAGCTGTCATTCTTGTGACAATGTCATTCCCTGCTTCAGAAATGTGCCAAACTCAAAGGTGTGAAAGGTGTTGGATTTGAATGACACATGGTATTTTTGTGGCATTATATAGCATATGTATCTCTTAGAGAGAGTTCAGAAGTTTCTGGGGAATCATTGCATACACCCCTTGTCCTACCACAGCTGGGTATTGCTTTCCATTCACCACCCATAGGAGCCACAGAGTTTTATGTTTGAGTAAAAGTGGTTACTTGCCCTGTGATGCTTTGCCTTCAAGCTGATGTCAGGTGAGGATTCCATGATTTATCACTGCTTTTCAGAACCTACGAATAACATTATGATTAGTAGGTTATGGTTTCTGCCAGAAACATGAGACATTGTGTATTGGCTGCCATAAATATTTCACTATTGCTGATCTTTTGGGTGATGTCTGTAGACCAGTAACAAGGTCTCCCAGTTCTGCTGTGAGAGCTACTACTGCTGAAACTCCAATGTTTTTAAATGAATTTATTATTCTTTCTTATGAGATTTTACAGTCAAATAAATAAGAAATGGAGCAAACAGAAGCCAAAAGAAAAGCATTGCTTAATCTGTAAAAGTAATCAGTAATTTATTGGTCTACACCTTAGTACATTATAACTGTAAGTGATTATTTGATTCCCAGAATATAGATTGTATCTTCAAGGCAGCACACATATCAATTCACTTTTTTCACAGTTTAAAATTAAAAAGAAAAATAAGTAAATTATATTTTTGAACATTTAACTACTCATTACAGATGCTATTTGTAACTTGTTTCTCAGTTTGCATAAATGTCTGAAGTTGGTTTTCTAACACACTGAAGTTGGTTTTCTAACATGCTGCAATTTCTGTTATAATTATAAGGAAAATAAATCCTTTAAATATGTGGGGAATTAAAATCTATGTGCATAGATATTCATGTTTGACTCAATAAATTACATAGATATTCTATGCTACAGTTTTATTGAAAATGATGCAGTTTAATGAACATATTGGGCAATGAACATGGTTGCTATATGATCCAAAGATGCTTCTTTTTCAGGTTTTTGTCCAACATTTTTTTCAAGTGGGGAGTTTCATAGTTTTCCCTTACATATTTTCCATTCCTGCCTGAAAATCTTTTACTCTGTGGTCAGGGAATGATCACATGTAATGTCTCAAGTAAACTTTACCTTACAAAAAAACTGAAAAGGTTCACAAGCAACATACATCATTAGGCATAAGGGGTTATTTGAAATATTGCCTTGCTCAGAAAGATGAATATTAAGCTGATAGGAATATTTTGAACTTTATCTCTGAGAAGTGCACAGCTTAAAAGCAAGTTCATGTGGTCTGACAGCCCATCTTTTTAAAAAATCTCCAGGATATCTGCTACTAATACGTGCTTAACAAGGTAGCATTTCCTAATAGATTTGTGTGCATTCATCACCAGTTTTTGGTTGTTTTTTATCTGTTGGAATGAGTGTAACAACATTTCAGTCCACCTGTTCCTAGTGAAAAGAACCTCCTTATCATTGACATAGCTGAAGTGTCTTTCCATTGCCAGTTAATTATTAGGGCTGTTTTATGCAGTAATTCAGAACAACATGTGCCTATTAGAATGATGAAAAATTAGCTTTTCATTAAAATCGACTTCCTGTGTGATTTTTTAGGCAATTGACAGCATTCATCAAGTGGGAGTCTACTGCCTAGCACTTGTCCCAGCAAACACACTTCCCAAGACACCACTGGGAGGGATTCACCTGTCAGAAACCAAACAGCTCTTCCTGGAAGGATCTCTGCATCCTTGTAACGTGCTGATGTGTCCCCACACCTGTGTTACAAACCTGCCTAAACCAAGGCAAAAGCAACCAGGTAAGAGGAGTGAGGGCCAAGGGACTGTGACTTCGTGCTGTGTGCCTATGGTACTGTAGGGGAGCAAAATCAAGTAATTGCTGATACAGGTGAGAATCAGCATCATCATCATCTGTCCTCTTCAATGTTCTCTGTGTGTCAAGGACATCATTGGTGTTGCCAGAAGCTAGAAATACCTTCACAGAGAGTGCAAGGAAAAATGCTAATTCAATGAAAGATGACATTTTTATCACTCTGCAAGGCACTGCTGAGACCACACCTGGAGTTCTTTGTAAATTTGTTTTCAGTTATGTTTAAAGAGGATGGAGACCAAACCAGAGAAAGATAAAATCTTGGCTTATTTTGAAGGCTGAGTGTGTAAACTAGAAACAGAGAGGGAAGGGGACTGTTGGCACTAAATAACAGTGTTGGAAGAACAAATACTTAAAAAGTGTTCATGAATAGTTAAACCAAAGAATGCGTGGTTTAATCCCTCACATGCATAGGGAGATTTTGCATTACTCTAACAGCAGGTATGTTAGAGGGAAAACCCTAACTAGTTTTAAGATGGTTCTTCAGAAGTTCTGCCTCTTCATGAAGAATGTTGGATAAAATGGTACAGCAAGGCACATTTAGACCAAGAAAGCCCTTGTAGCCTGCTGTAGTCAGTCACTGGTTATTTGTGCCCAATGTACAAGTAAATTTTAACAAATTTTTGCCTTTAAACCCGATTGCAGGTTTTAGTACTCAGATTTATTTCAAGGAGTTCTGGATGTGTAGCCTCAGGTTTAAGACTTGAATTCAGCTACATAAGACTAAGTGTTGGTTATTTTCCACTTTGAAAAACATCCTGGAATTAGAAGTGGGTTTGCTCTCTGGATCTTGAATATGGAGACTACCCCTCATGAATTCAGTACAAGTTTGCCTAAACCATCATTATCATCATTTAAATCATTTAAAAATGATCAAATCATCATTAAAACCTTTGCACAAATGTTTCAGAATCAAAACCATAATCTCAATTTGTGGATATTGGGAATGCCAGAGGTTAACAGTGACTTGCACTAATCTAATCAAAACTATGAGACCTTTTCCTGCAACACTCACATTGGTATTTCCTTGTTGCTGCATCACAAAATAATTGCTGAATTAGAATCACTGGAGATCATTACAAATATGTTATGTATACACTAAATATTACTAGGGTAAAAGTAATGCCAGGAGCACAGAAACAAAACTGGTAGTATAACATTCTCCCATTTTGTGTTGTTGTGACATACCCAGAGGGTATTGCTTTTATAATTTTAAAGCAGAGTAGTCTGTAGGTGCTTTTGATTGTACATTATCTGGTTACTTCCACCACAAACAATCACTGGGACATCATAGGCTAGAAGTAGAGCCTGGTATAAATTGCAGTTTATCAGTAATCCATGCTGGAGAAGCAGAAAACAAATGCCAACATGAGCTTAAATGCTATCTGTGAGACAGGTATTGTCTCCTAATGGCAGCAACAAAACATCAGTGAAATCCAACTCATGGAGCAGTGTCAGCCATGACATCTTCTTTTCTTCTGAAGTTACTTAACTTCACTCTCAATCTTATTCTAGAGGGTTTGCATATATTTTATCATATGCACCATCTGCCCCCCCAGTCCCTGTCACTTCCTGTCTGTAGCATTACAGAAGTCCTGATACAGATGCATTAAAAAAAGGCAACAGAAGAGGAAAACAGGAATGTTTTCACTCTGGGCTGAGGGTCTTGAATGGATATGCCTACAGTAGGAGCTAAATTTTCCATATTCATCATATCAAGGTAGACAAGATATGTCTCTGGCTGTGGAGAGCCCGTGCTAAAGTAGAGCTGTTTTGACAGGATGAATTGAGTCCTATGTATCTTCTGGTCCATAACCAAACTTTGTGTCAACAGAGATGTGCTCAAGGTTTGGTTCTGTGGACTGCAGTGAGAAAAACATCATGTATTGCAAAAGAAATCCCATGAATTATCATCCATAAGCAAAGGATTTTTATTGTGCTTGGTGGATTTATGCTTTATTCTAGAAATTGGCCCTGCCTCTGTGATGGTGGGGAACTTGGTCTCTGGAAAAAGGATTGCACAGGCCAGTGGTAGAGATTTGGGGCAAATAGAAGATAATGACCAGGCGAGAAAGGTAAGCTAAACTTTTCTGTTACATATAGTTAATTCATACAAACATACAGTTAACATCATATAGTTGACATCAGGTCACTTAGCAGTTCACAGATATGATGGTTGATGATGATTATTGTTGTCATTATTACTACCACCAATTTTTTGATGGCTTCTTTTTAATTAATGCATATATTTAATATTTCAGAACCTCATTTACAGATAAATATTAAGTAGATGTGAGGAGAAGTCACCACATTTCATTTTTATGGATTTTTGAAATAAGTTTACATGGGACAGTAGAAAAAATATGGTGGAAAGCATTCATGGGGCTTCTACCAGAAATCACCCTCTATTACATAATTTTTACCACCTCAAGTGGAATCCAGAGAATTTTGTTTACATATGAGGCCCTGACCTTGTTTGTTGTTATTTTAATCCTGGAAAATTAAGTTGAAATTCAGCTCTTTTGGGGGCTTATGTGAGTAATTAAATTAGTAAATTCTAAGCTGTGTATGTACCTATGTATTTATAGAAAGAAAAAGAGAGGAATCTAAAGAATTAAATAGTGCTTAAGTTCAGAGGGATCAGTAAGTAGTGTTTTGTTCCTTTGGAAGTATATGCAGTGATATATCATAATCCCAGCAGTGGCTTCACTTCCAGAGAGGTGACTGCTACCATGCAAAAGCACCTTCCTATAAATGTGTGATGACAAGAAGATGAATTCCTGTTTAGTGCTTCTGGGTACTGTGACCTGGATTTGAAAGCCAAGAAGTTGTTTGGTGTCGTGACTGTCACTCTGCTTTATTGCAGTTCCTGTTCCTGTCGGAAGTGTTGCAGTGGAGAGCTCAGACCACCCCTGACCATGTGCTCTACACCCTGCTCAACTGCAGGGTAAGAAGCTCAGGCCATAGCTCCAACAGGCTTGGAAAAGGCTCACTGGGATTTCAGCAGCACCTGCTTGTGCTGTGGCTGGATGTGACCTTTCTCTTCCTATTTCCACTAATACTCAGCTGTTATATTTAATGTTCACTGATGCAGAAAGGAAAAGAGAATAATCATTGTCAGTTGTCAAGATATAGATTGTTTTTTTATCAGTGTGCCTTACACATTTCTCATTTCTTTTTCCACCACATACATGTTGTGTGTGAGCTGACACTGCAAATCTGTTTCAATACTGTTGAATCTGTTTCAAATCTGTCCCTGTGTTGAATAACTGTTTAATACTGCTCACCATCCTGATTTCCAATTTGAAAAGCACAGGCTTGGCAAAACCAAAGCATTTTCCCTAAATAACACAATGACTGTTGTTTTTGAGATTGGACCATCTGGGGGAGGTGTGAGAATGAGGAAAGAAGGTGAAAAGAAGAAAATGTATGTCCAGAATACAATCAAGTCTGCAGAAGATCAGTAATAAATCTCTCTGGGTAACCTCCATGAGGTGCCAGCCTGGCACAGCATTTCATTGCTTACTGAAAATGAGTTAATGAATGTGACAGGTACAGAACTTGGCTTTGCTAAGAGTAAAACTTCCTTGCTTTCTGTAGTGTAACTTCTTTACATCCTGGATGATTACAGATGACAAACCAATAAATCTCAAGACCACAGAGAGAATTAAAGTCTGATTTCAAAGCATTCCATCACAGTACATCTACACATATCTGTCAGATCTGGGAAACATACATAGTGTGAGGGTGTTCAGGAGAGGGGAGGCCTGGAATAATGCTGTTCCCCTGGAGTGCTAGCTGATGTTGTCTCAGCCTATGTGGTCTTTATGCAACTTGAATGGGTTCTTAAACCTCCAGTAATTTGTGAACCTCTGTGAAATCACCACTTACAGTATTTACAGAATGTCCTTCTCCATTTTACAGTGCTGGTACAAAGTTCAGTTTGAAGCTACCAGTAAGTAATTAAATGATTCTTTTAAAAATTCAGATTAATAGCTCATATTTGTGAATATGTGAAACCTGCCAGATAAATAGTGAAGTAATTACGTATTTTTTTAATGGCAAAGTAGAAATCTTGAGAGGCAATGCTGTTTATAAGTTCAATATTACACCATTAAAGTACTGCATTGCTGTGTCCTCTAAGTCAGGAGCAAAGATGCTGTGAGGAAGAGTTGATGTGTACTATCCCATCTCTTCCACACATGGCTGTTGCTTTTTAGTTTTAAATAGAGCCAAACTTCCTGTGGTGGCAGAAGGGTTCCAACAGTGGGAAGTAAGGACACAACGTGCAAAACAAGGATTAACAAAACAAATTCCCATTCCATGGAAGTGAAGAGTAGCTGGATTTTAAAATACAGTTTCTCTGTTACTCTCAGTGAAGAGTATCTCATCATATGAGATTTGTTTGAGAGCTGTAATGCTTTTTGGAGAGGAATTAATGTTTTATGGAAAGGGATGACACATTTGGTGGAGTTTGCCCTAGGCAAGTTTTATTGCCTATCTTGAATTTTAGTTCTGATTTGTACTTTTCCTATTTTGTCTTCCCTGGACATTGTCTGTACACTTTGTTCTAAAATAGTCAGGCATCCTGCAGTAGATGACTAATGAAAGTCCACTGAGATTAGTGTTTTCCTGAAACCCAAACTTTGAGAATTTGAAATATTTCAAAATTAGTGAAATACATTGTTTTTAGTGTGTGTCACGAAGGATTGCAACACCTTTACATTTCAGGATTGCTCATTAAAGGCCCAAAGGGAGTAGTTGGCTGATGCTTGCAACTGATTCTTGTCCAACAACTGGATTCTCCTTCCCTACACTTCATATAAACAATGACTTCCCACTGGTTCACAGGCAGCAAATGCCAGAAATCTTAAATGTAAACAAGCTCTGCACAAATTCACTTGATTTACAGCATTTCCCTATCTGTCACTAGGACCCATGCTTCTGATGTGTGTGGGGATATAAAGGGTCCCTCTTCTCAGAACCATGGAAACAGACAGTTTCTTGAAAGAAGAAATGGAGAGTTTAAGTACACTCTCCTGACAGGTCTGCAGTGGCAGGACAGCCAGACCTCATATTGCTTTGGCATACTCAGGGCTGGACAGATGGAAGTCATCTCTGGTCCAGCATCCACAGAGTTGCATATGTCTTTAGAGGAAGCTTTCTCAGTGAAATGGTCTCCACATTGATCATAAGATTGATTAACTGTCTGAAGTGCAGTTCAATAAGTGTGGTTGCTGAGGATGATGAAGAGAAATGCTGAGCCCTGGCCTTGTCCATTTTATTTCCAGTTGGATTGTGTTCTTCATTGCAGTTTGTAATGAAGTCTGTGAATGCCAGGTGATCCTGGTAATGTGGCACTGCTTGCAGTGCTTGCCCTTTGGCAAACTTCTCCCTCCTCTCTGAAGCCTGGTCAGTAAATACTGCAGTGGTGTGTGGGGTGGTGGTAGATAGAAACCGCCATCAGAATAAATGCTTATTATCCCTTGCCTTGTTAAAATAGAGTGTAAAGAACATTTCTTTAAAACAGTAGACCTTCTTGCTTTCTCTCTTAATGAGGATAGAGTGATGCAATACATTTTTTATTGTATTACATTGTATTTTTGATGCACTGTTCTATTTTAGTGTGTGTCTCTATGTGTTCTTTAGTATATGTTTATTCACATATTCTTACATATTCTTACCTTTTCCCCCCTATTTTTTCAGAAACACTTTTTTGTAAGCGAACTTAGTGCTTGTGATAGGTGCCAGGCGTGTCACAGCTGTACTGGAGACTGAATTTCTCTTTTTCCACAGAACAAGTACACAAGCCTGTATGCCACCCTTCCCATACTGCTCTGTCCCTTTCTCCCAGCCCTGACTTGGCCTGACCCAGCTCTAGGTGCAACCAGTCTGTCCTGTACATTCATTTTTAGACTTCTGAGGTGTCTGCCTGCAGTGGTAGTGATTTTTGTGATACAGATGTATATATTTTTCTAAATGTGTACTTGTGTGTGTGCATATATGTACACATCTTTACATTTAGGAAGTGCAAGAACTGTAGCACTCATTCAATTTCAAACACTGGGACTGTTTGATAATTTTGGGTTTGCAGTACTTGAAATGCTTCAAAGATGCCAAGCTCATGCTGACCAGAGTTATTCAAATTTAACAAATGCCTCTCTTCTCTCTTTCATTTATGTGCAATATAAGTGCTTATCTTTTGTTCCAGACTAATTATTTTTTCCATTGCAAAGTATTGTTTTCTCCTGTGTCTTTTGTCTTTAAAGTATTTCTGCTGGGCCTTTTGGCTCCACTCCAGCGTGCAGACAACAAAATGCAATTTCCAGAATTGCTCTCCACAGATGCTCCAGTTTGCTACAGAGACCATAAAGGCACTTCCCTGGCTGCAGCAGGAATGCTGCCTGTGTAGCAAGGGAAGAACAGGTTTCATGGGCAGGATATTAGCACAGTGCTGTACTGCCTTGGTTGGGGCAGAAACACTGCTGAGGGCAGAAGGCACAGAGAAAGGAATAGAGAACATTCCTCTACTTTAGAAACATCTTTTTTACTTCCCACCACAGTTTGGCCTAAGGCTGAATCTTTCCCTATTTTAAGTTGATTGCATGGCATATTGTGGCTGCCCTTCATTCTGCAACTTCTAAGGTGAGGAGGAAAATAGAGTTTCAGCACATCACGTTATCTCCTGTGACATTTATCTTTCTTCCTGTGCAGGGAACAATAGCCAACTCACTGACATGTGTCCAGCTGCATAAACGAGCTGAGAAGATAGCTGTCATGCTGATGGAGAGGGGACATTTACAGGATGGAGACCACGTGGCTTTGGTTTACCCACCAGGTAAGGAATTGCTGTAGCAGTGCCTTGGGACTCCTGGAAGTTCATCAAGGTCCTTCTGAACAGCACTGCATCAGGGGCATGCACACCTCATTAATTGTCAAAACACAAGATGTTTGCCTCATGCATATTCCTTTGAATTTGGTCAAATGTATTGAAAAGAATCTCTCTTTCTGCATGCACACAGATTTTATTTCTTTGGGTTCAGATTAAGACTAACCTGTATTTTTAAAACCTATCTCTTACAAGTAGTCAAATTTAATTACTGGGGGTTTTTTTGCTGGATACAGATTATTTTATGCAGTTCCATCTGCTAAGTGTTCTTAGATTGACCTGTTCAGTTCCCTCTTGGAAGTGCTGCATTTCACAAGGGTAAAGCACCAATAATGAGGAAGTAATACATGGGGGCTTTTTATAGTAGAAATTTGATTGATAAGCAGTAAATTATTAAGAAATACAGAATCATCATTACAATATTCTCTGTAGATTCTTCATCTAGATAGCTCTCTGGGTTTGGATTTTCATCCTTTTGCATCAGGGCTTTTAAGTTTGTGTTAACTGGTAACACATTTGACATTTGCTTGAAATTATTTCTGATCTGGTGCTACTCTTTTATCTTTAACATCTCTTGTGTGTTAGTGAAATAAACAGTCTGATTTAAGCTCTGAAATGTGATAAGTTTGTAAGGACTGCAAGACACCGGTTCTGTCTTTGTAGTTATAGGAGCAGTTTTGCAATGGTTAATATGGCAAAACCTTTTCCACAGAAGACTAGTACTTTAAACTTAAGTGTTTGTTTTCTGCATTTCACTTCCCATGAATGAAGAATTTCATTGAAGGAACAATAACCTACCAGTACTGCAGATCCTTTTCCACTGAAAGAATAAACCAGCCCCCACTGTCATCTTATCACAGCCTGTGCACAGCCCCAGGGAGGTGACAGACAGCAGTATTCAAGGGATCTTGGCACTGTTGTCTGTTCAGCCTCCTTAGGTAGCCTGAAGGGTGCTGTCCATTGTCCATCACCTGTAGTCAATATTTATATGGCACAGCACCTAATTTTATGCTAGAAGCAGGATTTCAAAACCGTTACTTCCTTTTTTACTGTAAAATTTGAGGTCCATATATCAAGGCTTCCTATGTGAGGTTAAAAATGGCAAGAGAAAGACAGTATTTTGTGAAACATCCAGATGTTCTTTCTGCAGCTGGTAGGACCAAGCATCATCCTACCTCATCCTTTTGCTGGGACATCCCTCTTCTTGTACACTCTATAAATGTACATTTAGGAAGAGAAGTAATCTGTAGAAATCAGTCTTTTTTTACAGGTTACTTCCTGAGCAACAAACTGGAGTTCTCCTAAATGTTGATATCTGGCTGCAGTTTAGTGTGTCGCCTGTGGTTTTTCATGCTCAGAACGGTGTGATTGGGAGGAATTAGTGAAGCTGAACAAATACTGACAAGGGGCTGAAAAAGAAGTCTGTTAAAGGGCTTAGTCACTCATTTAACCTTCTGGGTTCAGTTCCAAGTAATATTTATGCTGACATAGAAGTCTGTGATTAAACAATTTGATTTTCAGGGGAGGATTTCTGCTTTGTTCTCCATGCAGGGATAGACCTGATTGCTGCGTTTTACGGATGCCTGTACGCAGGCTGTGTGCCAATAACAGTGCGACCTCCACACCCCCAGAACATTGCCACCACGTTACCCACAGTGAAGATGATTGTGGAGGTGAGCAGATGCCTCAGATTGCACCAGTAGATGAAATGCGTGATGGATTTGTGTCTTTAGGAGCAGTAACTTGAGTGAGGGGTGGTTGGGTTGAAGTTTTATTCCTTCCCAGGACTCAGGAATTCAGTGTGTTGCAAAATCAACACTGCTTGGCAACATACAACCTGCTCACTTGAGCTGTCACATTCTGCCCTAGTTGCGTGACTCTTTTCAAGAAATATATTTAAAGTGCCTCTTTATATTTAGCTGTATGCCAAGAGGGGTAGGATTCCTCACAGGCAGAGCCACACTGACTGCTGAGAAAAACCTCAGTGGGAAGTTTATCCTCACCTGATGGCATGCTCACTGCTGAATGTCCAATTGTTCTGCATTTAAAACAATTTCAAAGTTTTGCTGTGAAGATGTTGGTCAGTCTTTTGTTTCATCCAGGAAAGTGTTACTCAGACTTTTTCATTCAGTGCTTTCTTTTGATATTTTGGCTTTATCTAACAATGTTTAACCTCTGTTGCACATAAATAACTGTAATGTGCATTTTACTGAGGAAAATAAAAATGGTTGAAATTAGATAGCCAGAAATCTGGCAGTTTCTGATTTATTGATTGGAATTCTGAAGAAACAAGTTGAAACAAATGTGTTTTTACCATTGATAATTTATTTTTGTATTTGCAGTTAACAAGTAGTAGAGATAGTTGTAATTTTTGACTTTCCTCAAGGCATCAGATGCCATAAAGTATCAGAAGAGGTATGAGAAATTGTCCTATTATTTTCAGGATTCTTGTTATTTAATATTTTGGCACTTGGCATTTTTAAGCATCAATTGTTAACATACAGAAGTGATGTAAAATGTGAATTTTTTTCTTTTTCTTTTGATGTTTAGTAGCTAAACTAGATGTTTGATCTCATGATAAAAAACTGACAAATCTAAGATGACTTGTATTCATTGTCACTTCAATAGACTAACTTTAGATAAGGTGTTGACATTTATTAGCCATATTAATGTCAGTTTGACTTATAACCTCTCAGCTCTGTTTTACACAAGAATTTTTCTCAATTCTGAGATTAATGACCTTGTAGAAAACAAAATATTACTGCAGTTCACTCAGTGCCAATGCAGTCACACGAATTTCCTGATGTGTTGGGGTCAGCACCTGCTGTAAGATGTTGTATGTCTGCACAGCACCTTTTGAAGTCAGTAAGAATAACTTCTGAGTAAAATTTGGCCTGCATAATTGTGTTTTTGTGATGAGCTGGTAGTTGTAAAATATTACTCAGTTGAGCCCCATCTTGAGTGGTTCCTAACCTGTAGCTAAACCGTGTTCTTTCTCCTTCCCACAATCCTTGTGTCTTTACCTCTGATGTGGAATTCTCCAGACATGGATATTCTGTATTTTAATGAACCTTCTGATCATCCAGATTATATAATTCCTAAGGAGGCTAGGAACCATCAACTTTTGAAATTCCTTTTATTTATTGTTTAGTGTGCCAAATCAAGATTTTCATGGATTAAAATTAGTGATGTAAGAATTAATTTGCCTTGACAGGAAATGAAAATGGACTAAGGGCTGCTGCAGTGGCTTTGTTTGTATTCACTTTTAGCTTGAAGCATTTAAACCTTCTATACAGGGCAGTCATGGGATTAGAATGTCAAGAGATAAAAGCTTGGCTCAGTGATGTGAGCTCCAAATTTCAAAATGTCAGAATTTCTGGTGTTCTAAAAAGTTGGCTTCCATGAGATCATTGTCAATAGAAGCTGTTATCTTCTGCTCAGTGGTAAAATTTAGTGTACATATGATTACTGATTTTATTAGTTTAAACACAGGAAATTTAGTGTGCAATGAAATATTTAATTTTCTTTCCTTAAGGAAAAAAATAGTCTTAGCAGAATTTGCATGGATTTTCAAAGTTTGGGGAAAAGAATAAAAATGTTACCTTTTCTGTTTTTCCTGTGTTTTATCTAAAGTGATTTCCATGCTCATATGCATGTTTGTCTGAATTCCCTAAGCATATTATTTTTTATTCCTAAGAATAAGAAGTATTTTTATTAAATAAGAAATATTCTTGTAGTTGATACCTATGAACTTCTAAAAAAAGGAAAACTAAAAGGAGAATTCAGCATGTATCATCTAAAATTTGGTGCAGATGGTATTTGCTGTAAGCTCACCATTTCATTTCTTAGTGCCACTTGTACAATATCTGTTCTAGAGCTACTTTTGCCAGTATCAGAAGAGCTCCCAGTGGTTTATCCCTAGCACAGGCCCTGGAAATATGTGGCTACCATAAAATTGACTTAAGATAATAAAATTATTAATATAAAATGCCAGACTAGGTATTGGTTGATCTTAAAATATTGTTTATGAACCAAGGTACGTTATTGTCACATAGGAAGTCTTTTGGACACAGTCTCCTTTATTGGCACTTTGGGGTGAGAGCTGATACAGTGTGTAGGAAAGGTCACATTCTCACTATTAAGGCACCTTTAATTTCGTTGCAATGCTCTTCTCAAATTGCAGTTGTCATGTAAGTTGTAAAACTCACGTGACTTTGTCATCTTTGTGAGCTGCAATTTTTTAAGCATCTTCCCACCTGCCGATCAGAAAACATGAAGTTGATATACCTGTGTCCTGTTCTGGCAGAAGATAAGTCACTGTCTTGCCCATTTTCATGGGAGAGTTAATTAGCATGCCATTAGCATGTTTTTATTTCTTTCTTGAATTTCCAGGTGAGCCGCTCTGCCTGCTTAATGACTACGCAATTGATATGTAAATTGTTACGGTCGCGAGAGGCTGCGGCAGCAGTGGATATCAGGACATGGCCTCCAGTCCTAGACACAGGTGAGTGCTGGGCTCAGGAGACCTCTGTCTCTTTTGTCATTGTGCTTGTCAGTGACATACACACGTTTTCTGTCTCTGTCTCCCCCAGATGATTTGCCAAAGAAGCGGCCTGCACAGATCTACAAACCTTCTAACCCTGAAACACTTGCTTACCTTGACTTCAGTGTCTCCACCACTGGCATGCTGGCAGGGGTAAAGGTAGGGACTTCTTCTTTAAGCTTTCCTTCTTGCTGTCCTGCCTGGCTGGCAGGTGGTTGCTCCTAATTTGTGACTCCTCATGATTTTTGGAAGCAGGAATTGAGGTCCTTCCTCCCTTGCAGACTTGTTTGAATCCAGTGACATTAAATTAGTTTTCTACTTGCTATAGAACTGTGTGTGGTGGTTTATCCCCTCTCCTCCTCAGACTAAAAGTTTCATTCCATTACTCCTGTGCACAGACCACCAGTTTTTCTGCCTGAAACATTTTTTAGCTTAGGCATCTGTTATTTCCATTTAATGAGGGAAATGAGACTGTCATCCTTCTCCTGCTTGTTCCAGTGCCCATTCATTGCTCGCTTCTTATGGCAGCTCAGGTACTGGCCATTGGTTTTCAATATCCTCTTCTTGTAATTAAGGCACCTGATGATTTCTCTGGTATATTCACCCAGTATAGTACTAGAGTAAGCTGCAAAAACTCATTAATAGATTTGTTTGCTAATATCAAACAAATTCAAACAAATATCAAGATGCTATTAAGGCATCTTGAGCTCTTGAAATCTATGCCATTTTCTCCAACCCTCTAGCCACAATTCATGTTTTACCTAACTTATGTATCCCACTACTGGTTTCACCAAGACACAGTAAAATCACTCTGTTATCCTTACCTGTTTCTTCCATATTCTTACTTGTTGCATATTCAAGGATTATCATTACTTTAACAATCTCTGCTGATGTATCACACATGGAGCCTATGCTGCATTCCTCATACTCTTTAATATCACCCATCTGTTTGCAGAAACGGTCAGCATAATTTATAAACAAAGAAAGCATTATTTTCCCAGTTTTTGGATGAAGAGATGGAAGCACAGAGCTGTTGAGGCTGACTGATTGTTAAATGGTTGACCTGGCTCATGGTCATATATTGGACGTTCTGTCCACCTAACTTCGAGTAGCTACAATGCCTACAGATGTGGAATAGTCATTGGGCTCCTCAGAGCCAGCAGAGAAAAGCAGGGACTTTTAGGGTGTAATTTATCTGACTTATCTAAAACATCTAGTTTTTTAAAGGAGTAAATGTCACATAAGTCTTCATTTCCTCTAGAGAAAGCCTCAAATGATTGTTTCAGATGCAGTCAGCTGTATTAAATCAGGTCTGAAGTACACTTTATCAGACTTGCAGAAATGGCTACTAACTATGCAAAGTGAGTGTTTGGGAAACTTCAAAGATAGTCAAAGGCAGGACAAGTCAATGAGCCTTTCTTAGTGTGGCTAGAGGGAAATACAGATAAATCTATCAAGGAATTCTTGATTAGCTTCTAATATCTGGGTCACAGAGCCTGCAGGCCACTGACTCAGCAGGTTTATGTAAACTGTTACCATCTACTACATCATCATTAGCGACTAATTAATAATAAAATGATCAAAAGAGACCACAAGGCTTATATTCATAATGCAGTGGTACTAAATGAAAAGAAATAGCTAAATAGCTCCTGTGGCTCCTGAAAAGTTGATAAATGTTTTGTAATTACTTTGAAAGTAGTAGATTCCACTTGCATTTGTTCTCAACATTTTCAATAGCTTGCATGCAGCATGGTTTAAAAATTCCCAGAATAACAGCAGTTCTATGTTAATAGAGTTCAGTTTAATCCCATATGAAAAAGTAGTCTTTATTCAGCTGGAGTAGAATTAATCTGCAGACTCTAGATGATCACCACAGACGATCACCACAGACCTACATTCAGAGCTGGTCATTTTGCATCACTTGGAACACATCCAGCCTCAATTATGGAACTGTCACTGGAATGGAGAAAAAGTCACTTCTGGAACTTTCTTCCCCTGTTTACTTTAAGATCAAATAAATTTTATCTTCCAAGTGCCTGTTTTCCTCCATTGACTCTCAGTGAGCAGTGTATAAAGCAACCAGCTCCCTCTGTGGCAGAGATCAGAGCTTTGGTAAGTTAACTCCTATCCAGACAGTATATCTAACACTGGTGTCTTTCTTGTTACTAATAGAGAGGACAAACATGAAAAGATATTTTCCTGTTTCCATTGTCATTAGAACATGTAAGTCAGGATGGGTGAGTGTGGGAAGCATCCTAAACTAGGAAAAAAAATCAGAAGATTTTCCTTTGCATCAGGTTTTTTATTTCTACTTTCTGCTTGTATTACCTTTGAAAGCTCCCTTACCAAGATTTTAAGAGCCTGTTTCTCAACTGGGATCTGGATAACATGAAGATATTTGACAGATATTTATTTACAGGAACTTTACTAAGTTTTTTGGGGATTTTTATTGCTAAATGATTAGGCCCTTAGTACTGCTTTGCTTGGCAAAATCCCTTTCAATTTAAAAAGTGCTTTGGCATTTTTCATTTATTTTGTTAAGAAATACATACTTTAGAAATGTTACTGATGATCAGCAAAGTGTTTCATTCAGTCATTCATTCCTTTATTCTTCCAGAAAGTGTAGCATATTATCATTAGCTTTGCATACAGCTTGGAGCACATCTTTAAACCACTCACAGCTTTCTTCCTAAATCACTTCAAACTTACCATTCATTCTGTCTCCTCTCCCCTTTCACAATTATTTGATGCCCTCTTGAAGGAAAATTATGTTTTCTGAGATATAAATTACCTGTGCGCATAAAGTCAACTACATGGAGCATAAAGTCAATATTTATTTGGTGTTTTTATCCTGTAATTGATGTAAGCACTTGGTGCAGTCTGGGAGTGAGCTTTCCAATGACACAGTTGATCATTTTAATTGCTTTGCTGTTGTCTTTCAGATGTCTCATGCAGCCACTAGTGCCTTTTGTCGTTCTATTAAGCTGCAGTGTGAGCTTTATCCCTCCCGGGAAGTCGCGATCTGCTTGGACCCCTACTGTGGACTTGGGTTTGTCCTCTGGTGCCTCTGCAGGTGAGGCTTCTCCTCAGCCTTTTCTGAATCACAGTTTCCCTTGTACTGTGGCACAACAGAATGGATGATGTGAGTGATGAAAGGATGGGAGGAATGGACAGCGCCTCTGGGACTGCCACAGGCGGTTGGAGTTGCTGGGAGCTATGTGGAAGCTGCTGGCTGGAGGATGTTGTTTGTTTGAGTTGGGCATGGCCGTAGGTATTTAGACTTGGAAGTACAGAGCATCAGCAGGGCTGCTCACTGACCTCCTGCTGCTTTTTGCTGTCTCTGCCCAGTCTGGCTTGTTTTAGTTGATGGAAGCAGTGCTTTACTAATATTACCTTAAGGAAGTGGTTTCCTTGTGTTCTCTTTTTCATTCTCTAATCTGAAAGCAGGAGTAGATGTGACGGGACTTTCTCATTTGTGGGACTTTCAGGATGTGATTTTTGCAGAGACACAGAAGTGTGTTTTCTTGCAGGTACTTTTATGGCAGTAGCGAAGTTACCAGAAAACAAAACATTTCTAGTAAAACATGAATTAGCTTTCTTGGTTAATAAATTCAGAAATATAATAAAGAGATTCTGTCAATCCCTATACTCCAGAGAGATTACAGTTCAGCACTGAAAGCAGGTCTATTGATTTATTTTTTTTTAAAATTAGCTAGGCTGATGCAGAGGCAAAGGAAAAGAACTGTGAGTGTTAATGGAGCCCATTTTGATGAAGGCATCTCAGAGTCACAGTAGTCTGACATCTTTGCTCTCTTCACAGAAAGTTCTTTGGTGTTAGCAGTACTGCTATTTTTAGTTACTAAAATTAAGATAATCCACAGCATTAAAAATACTTTGGATAAACTTTGTTCCAATTTACTAAATAACTGAGGGAAATATTGTTTGATAACAACTGCAACAATTTATTTTCAGCAGTTACTGTTTATTTAAAAGTAGGCTATTGGCATGGTTATTTCCCTTTTAAAATGTTTGCTATTATGTATTAAATAGACTAAAGATTAACAGTATTATCTTATTCATTCTTGATCAGTTTCTCTTGATTTAAGCTATACTTGCCTAATTCTGTTTTGAATTTTACATAGGGATTAGAGTTCCGTTTGTTTTAAAAAACATTTGTGTTTTCAGTGTTTTATTTACCCAACATAAAACTATTGAGGCTGCAATAAAACCCCCAAAAAATACAACTTAAGAAATACTGTGATTTTAATGAAAACCCTCTCTTTTAAGTTTAATTTTTATATGTTGTTTTTTAAAATTCAGTCAACTATTTCTGATAAAGACTTGAGTGTTCCAGCATGTGTTGATGTCAGCACTGTTAGGCCAGGGATGGTCTGTACAGCACCATAGGAGAGTTCAGCTAAGGAATGTATCATTGTATAGGATAGTGCTGGAGCACAGAGCATCCGGGAATAGCTTCTCTGCAGCCTCGTGATAGAGCCATAAAACACAGATAAATGTTGACCTGTCCAAAACCCAGATAATTTGTGGTGCCCAAGACTCTCCTGAATGCAATTTTTTTTATTTATTCCAGAAACATTTTTCCAGCAAATACGCGCTTGCTGCCCTTAGTCCTTCCCAGCCCTGATAGTATTCAGACTTTCAGAAGGAGAAGACTGTTTATGACTGGCAAGTGAATTAAGGCAGCAAGGCCTCTGGGAGAAAGCAATCAGAGTCTGTGCTCATTTGTAGCTAACAGAAGGAATAGAAAATTTCAAATACCATTTTCAAAGAAGAGAAAGGGAACAAGGGAGTTGAAGGAACTGAGATCAGGACAGCAACACTCTCGTCTTATGAACCTTCATATCAATCTTTTCTTTGCCACTGATCCCCTGTTCCTATTAAATCAAAAAAACTTCAGGCTGCTAGAATTGTGATTGTCATTTGGAGAAAGCTGCATCAGATACAACCTAATTAATTCCACTTACAAATCTATTTTCCATTTCATTACTATTTTAGAAATGAGGATTATTTGATGTGATATGAAAAAATACAGCCTGGAGTTTATAAGGCTCTTACTCCTCATAACTTAAAATTTTGTGACTTTGCATTTTACCCTTTGAGGTTTGGCATAACTGGATCCTGCCCAACATTTCAACCCAGATTTCTAACTCAGAGAATTCTACTCTAAACTTATGATTGTCTGTCACCACTTCAATTTACTAAATTAATTTTTCTAATGGCATATGGAAATGAAGTTTGATCTTCAATTTTTTACAAGTCAGGGGCTTTTGAGAGTTAAATAGGAACTCTTTGTTTTAGGAGCCCAGCAGGAAGCAAGAGCAACCTCCTGTGCTGGGTGCAGTTAAAAGTACATTTACATTCCTTTATTAACTAGACCAAAGGAGGCATTGACTAAGAAATTGAAAGAAAAACTAACCTTTTATCCCTGTTGTAGGTGCTTAGATGTTGTGCTGGCCTGCTCCACTGTGGTGCCCCAGAGTTCCCCATTCTGTGAGGTCAAAGCTACTTAGGAAAGCTGCTGGAGCATGGAGCCAGTCCTTTGGTAAGTTTGGAATATATTGCATAGTTTTGCAAAGTTTTTTATTTTTTTAAAATTTATTATTTTATGGCCTAAAGGTTATAAAATAATAAAGAAAAGAAACCTTGCAAAGCAGAGCAATACATTAAAAAGATCTGTTCCTTCTAAACTGGCTGCATGCTCCAGCAGGGTTTCCTTGGAACCTTTGTCATTGAACAGCAAGTCCTGGGTGTGGCAGCAGACGTCAGCTCCATGTGAGTTCACAAACCCCTAAGTTCCTAATTTGAATGAGTTCTTATGATTCAATAAAAGAATACATTATCTTTGCATTTTTCTCTTTAATAATCTCATTTATCCATTTTGAGAAGGTGATCCTAATATTCTGACTTGCATTGAGTTACATTTTAAAATGTACTACATTATTTAAAAGGAAAAAATAATTTCCTCAAATGTAAAAAAAAAAAATAAAAATTCTAAATCCCATTTTTCAGAAATGGTTCCTGAAATTAAGATGTCCCTGTCTTAATGCTTCTTACTGTGGGGCAGAATACAGCATTCTGCAGTTCATTAGTGAGGATTCACTTAATTGATATTTGCTGAGTAATGCAATAGAATTAAGAATTTTCCCCCTACTTTAACCCAGCTAAGCCATCTGAAATTGCAGTTCTGCTGTAAAAGTAGAACTCTGTTGGAAGTCAGAATTGTCCTTGCTCAAATTAAAACTAAGTGCATTAACTTTTTTTAATAAACTTTATATATATTCTCAGAAACTGAGCATGTAGTGGTGTAAGTCAGTGAGACTCAGACTGGACCAGAGGAACTGAATTTTCTGGTCCACAGTGGCCATGCAATAAATAACGTGACTGCTATGAAATGGTCCAGGGAAGGCTTTCCAGAGAAGGTGCTTTCTCTCATCCTGCTCCTGCTTCCTCTGTTCCATAGCATGAAGCCAAAATCCACAAAATCCAGGTGGCTTCTGCTGCAAAAGACTGCAAGGTTTCTTAGTAACCAGACAGGTGGAACTGTGCTAGAAGTAAGCTAGGGATTGCTACACCAACAGGAGAACTGCGTTTTAGCAAAGTTTATTGTGGTAGGAGTCACTGATTATTGTTTTTGGCTAACTTGAAGATAACTGGCAGGCATGAGCATTTCACCCAATTTCCAGCCCATGTGCAGCAAATTAAAGGCAGGACTGCATAAAGAAGCCTAAATGTCACATCAGAACTGGGTAACTCTGACATGGGAAGTGAAGGATATGAACATAAACATCTGTCATGTATTTTGCAAAGTGCCTAACTGGCACAGGAGGGATGGCAAGGTATGTTGTCTGCCCACACACTGCTGTGTGCCAGTTTCCTGGAGAGTCTGTAGCCAGTGACAATTTGTGGAAGAGGCGATTTGCTTTCCTTCTACATTACATCAGTACTGCTAAACCTGCTTCAAGCCTGGAAAGTTGAAGGACAGCTGAAAGCCCTGAGTCACCTTGATATGTGAGTTCTGAGATGAGTTGGCAGACTTACCTCACCACCTCTGGAGACATGCCCATACATGGGGTATAAGTGGGGCAGGGGAGATGGTGGTAAGGAACCAGAATGATGCTCAAGGCTGAGCAATGGCCTTTTGCTGTCTCTGGTACTGATGGGCTATGTGCTTACCTGTGCAGTCGTGCTCTTAGAGCACTGTGTGCCTGCTGACATCTTTAGACACTGCAGGTTGTGTGAGGTCCTTTACTTTTTCTCCAAAAGTCCCTGTTTTTTGTACATGATGGATCTCCAGAACTGAAGATTTAATTTTGGTCCAAGTCCTTTGAAGCCTGAGATAAATGCCCAAACACTGTCCTCAATAGCCTGTACTGTCCTTCCTACAAACTCTAGTCCAGGTGATTGTGAAGATATTTTTTCTCCCAAACACCCAGTTCCAACACCTGGCCCTCATCACCAAATGCCAAATATCATCTGTAGAAGTGCAGAAACCAAATGCATACATTCAGAGGATGTACTCACATGCCTCCTCCAGTTAAGTGGGGCAGCAGCTCATGTCACTCCTGACACAGGACTGAGAGCAGTGACAGGCAGTAACTGCCAGAATGCAATTGCAAATTGCACTTGCCATTGTCAGCATTTATTGACCTGCTGAAATTTTTGGAATTATAATCAAATCTCATCTTTTACTGCTAATCTGCCTCAGCACAATATGGGCTATAGTTCCAATTCAGTGGAACATTTAAGTGCCAAGAGGTCCTTCCCGGAATCTCCGTATGCTGCCAGAACAGCCTGCCGACAGCAGAGCTAGTGCTGTCAGATGGTGCTGTCTTACCAAAATACATCCTGGTGCTTTTACCTGGAGTATTCCTGTCCTTGGGCAGCCCTTGCTTAGTGCAGGCAGACAGGGCTCTTCACTTACTGCCAAAATCCAAGGCTTTGTCCACCACAGGAGTACTTTTTTTTCCCCTGGATTGCTCTGCAGTCCCCTAAAAGAAGACAGCATTTATAAAAGGTGATCTTGCACCTCAGCCACCCCTGCATTTCACTCTGCATCTGCATCCCAAAAGTCACTGTGACAAGGTGATGGACGCTCTGCTCTGTGTCTGCTCCTGTTGTTAAGGCTTGCATCAGGCAGTGGATACTCTTGTGACAGTTTTCTGCAGCAATGGAAGAAACAATCTTGATACAGTTCCTTCCCAGTATTTACATAAGTAAAATCTTGCACGTAGTCCATTGTATCATATATTTTTGCAGTCTCAGAAAGCAGAATTTAAGTTCAACAGTTTATATTTAAACTCCCAAATCTTTCCTAATATCCTGTTCATCCCCCTGCTGTTGCAGTGTTCACTGTGATTTTGTTGGTTCCTGTATGAGAATGGCCAAGCTGACAGCTTAACCATTCTAATTGTCATTGTTTCAAGGTGAGATGGAACTGCCTCCGTTTCAGGATTAATTTTACCAAATACAGAATTCCTTACCTGAATGAACCTACTAAACTTCTCTGCATTCCTAGAATTACATGGAGACAGCATTGACAGAACTTCCTATAGGTTTGGAACAATATCAAGCTTCATCCAAAGCAGTCTAGTGGAACTGCAGTTTGTTCAAGCATGTGGTTCTCTGGTGTTTGGCATTCATGCTAAGCAAACACCCTGTAACATCTCACAATGATTTGAAATCACTAGAATGGTATGAAATGTTTCAACCAGCTTCACAAGGGTATTTTTTCCTCAGCTTCTCTCTACCAAAACACGGGTGATAGACAGCTTCTCAGGGGAATTTAAATCTGGGAATTTTCAGAGATATGCAGCATTTTGTGGCTTAGACTGATACACAAATCCTGTGTAATGTTTCAGAGATTGATTCAGGGAGCTGAGCCAAGTTATAGCCAATGTCGTGGTGACCAGGTGCTTCATAAACCACTTCAGCTGTGGAACTGGCACATTCACCCCACAATTATGCCTTTGTAGTTCTTCTTGTAGCTCCACCAACTGCTCTTGCAAATCAGAGGATATGCATGGATTATTAAACCACAGCTCAGTAGGCAAAGCCTGTGCTGGGCATGAAGTTTGCAGGCACGGAATCAGCTGGCTGTAGGTTTGTGTATTGCAGCACGTGTGACGCTCTCCACCACAGAAAGTTTTCTTCCTGCTAGAAATTTCCTTCCGCTCTGCAGTTTCATTGTGAGCTCCACAGTATTTTTGAGGCATTAGAAAATTCAGAAAACATACTAGCAACATCTTAATTTGTTTCAGTCTAATTGGAGTAATTTTTTAGTCTAAGCCTGATCATAAGAGAATTTGTTTCCCTCGGTCTGAAGAAGATGGGTTATTTTGCATCCAGAGTCTCATACTTTGCTGCAGGACTGTTGGTGGAGCAAAACCACCTTCTTGTCCATAAGTTGATCTAGAGAGGTAGACAGTTCACCCTCACACATTAGTGTTGCTGAGGGTAAAACCATTTGTCTTTGGTGTAAATTCTGCTATTTTGAATGATTTCCTGGTAAAATACACTTGGAATCAATTTCCTGTTTTCCTACCGAAATAATGCAGTTTTCTTCTCCAGTGTTACTGTGGAGTTTGGGCAAACACTTTTCAGTACAGGGATAAAGTTTGTTCTTTTGATTTGGTTTTGATTTTGGTATGTCTGCCCAATTGAATAAGTGATACCTAAGGGATCTTAATGTGGTTGTGAGTAATAATCCTCACACATTTGACACCCTGGCATCATGTTTATTATTGTGCAGATAATTTTTTCACCTGATACTGGTTGCATCAATTAGAGATCAGGGTCAGGGAGAAGGGTTTGAAGGTGAATCTCTGTATACCATATTGTACAGATTGGAGCCCATCTCAGGTTTTCACTTGAGTGGTTACAGGCTCCTGTTTCTAAGAATTATGTATTTACCAGACAGATTGTACACATTGATTGTTTGTGGAGCCCTAAGCTTAAAGGTCTTTTGGTCTTACTTCTCTGAAAAACTTAATAGAATTTGCTAAGGATGAAAGAGTGAGGTAATATTTATAGTAAAAATTTGTACTACTCCCTGGCTGGTTTGATCTTTCACTTGAGCTCAGGGCATTCCCCTTTCAGGTGTGGGTAATGCTGCCAAGATCTCTTTTCACATGTTTATGCAGCACATGCTCAAGGTTCAGTGATGCTTTATTTGGATTCCATGAAAGGGTAATGTTCATTTTCCTGCCATGGCCATCGTGTCAGCCCCATCCCAGAACACATCGCTCCATGGCGAGCCACTGGTCATCACTCACCCAGAGTGGCATAAATGGGGACAAGCAGTCAAAGATAAAATTTCTCCTCTGTGATAAATGAAATTGCTTGAACTGTAGTTCATACATATTCCATGACATCCTCAGGCTCTTACTCCAGCAGAGACCTAAACAATTTGGTTTATTAAGTGCTGTTGTGGCTGGGCTTTTTCACCTTTTTTGCCTTTATTGTACCAAGTAAAGACATCGGGGTCGCACAGACCTCATTCTACATGGCACAGCTTTTGAAAACACTCTCAACTGGGTTTGGGGGAGGTGGGGGCATTCACTCACCAGGGAGGGAATGTGTGTTTGTGTGTGTTTGTGTGTGTGTGTGTGTGTGTGCAGCCCAACTGCAAGAATTGCAAAGGTGCCTGATGACCACTGTTACAGAGATGCTCATATTCCTGAAAAAAAAGTTCCATTTCATGTCTTACCTCAGAGTCTTGGATTTGAAAACATCAACTTTAGTTTACCAAGCTGGCATATCAAGTTTTCAAGTCACAAATGAAATTCTTTTATGCATCATAAATCTTGAGGGCTTTTATGGCCCTTTCTCAGAACTTCTATGATTTGGAGGCTTTACGCTGTCACCATTCCGATTTGAAATATCTACAGATCACAAATTGAGATGTGAGGGGACTGTAAAATTGATGGTAAATCTGCCTGTCTGAGATGAGTGAACAACATAGAACCCATGGGAAATAAAGTCATCAAATTGGGAATATTTTTCCCTTGAGGAGAATCTTAGGTTCCAGAGAAATTAACTCTGACATAATTGTTTCCCTCAGGGGCCCCTGATAAGTGTATTTTCGCAATATTTATGCTCCATGGGTATCTAGTATAGAAGAGATGTAGTATATTTGAGTTTCAAAAGTTCATAAAACTTTCACAAAAGGAATTTGAAGCTACAAGGGATGTTAAATTAGGGACAAATTTACTCCCTTGAAAATTATTGCAAACCCCTTGCTTGCTTTAGCAGGAGACAGGTTGCTTCCATATTAAGTAATAAAGTACTCTTTTAGTCAGGGTCTCTTGAAATGCTAATTAGTCAATCCAAGGTATTTGTCAGCAACACTTAATTTTTCTTAATATTATTATACTGCTTATTCACACCATTAATAACTGAGCTATTTTGCTCTTTTTGGTACAGTCGTAACAGCAAAGTCCACTGGAATTTTGAGTAAATTAGTAGTTCAGGAGCACATTCTGCCTGCAGTCCTCATGATTCATCATAGACTCTGCAAGTACAGCAAAAAAACAGGTTTAAACATTATGTCAAACTTCTGGAGCTGTGGAGCACTGTAAGGCTTTACATGATTCAGCCAGTGCTGTGATAAACTGTATGTTCACGTACCCCATGGCTTGCTGTGGACACTGGTGTTTAGTGTGTGTTAATGAATCTTGTGTCTTGCAGCGTTTATTCAGGACACCAGTCTATTCTGATTCCTCCCTCAGAACTGGAGACCAATCCTGCCCTGTGGCTTCTTGCCGTGAGTCAGTACAAAGTGAGAGACACTTTTTGTTCCTATTCAGTCATGGAGCTCTGTACTAAGGGACTCGGTTCGCAAACAGAGTCGCTGAAGGTGAGTGGTTCTGCCGTCCTGCACACCCTGCCGCCCGCACGGTGGGGTCTGGGAGCCTTGAACACTCTGCTGAATGGCTGCTGGGAGGAAAAAAATCATCTGAGGGAACAGGCAGCTTCCACAGAACCCACTTTACTCCTTGCCAAAGGCTGTGTACCAATACCTGTCATTCCTTAGATCAGAGGGCTGTTAAACATCAAGGAAAGGCTTTTATTTATCTAAGCTTTCTGATGTGTGTTGCAGCCTGTGTTGATAGGTGTTGGAAAACAGAGGTTTAAATGTCCAAGAGGCTCAAGGAATATTACATCATATAGTATGTTTTATGAATACCCTGGTTATATGAAGTACTAGTTTGGTTTTGACCCCTATAGTTAAATAATCACATGTTAAAAGTACTGTGTTGTTTTAACTAGATGGTCCTCGTTGTATGGAGAGGTGTATCTTCCTTTTCCCCCCCAGAATTAAAACCCAGGTAGCCAGTTCAATATCTGAAATCATCTGGAATTTCCCATGTGCTACTGAATTAAATTGAATCTTGAGATGCTGATATTTATGATGTCTCCAGCCTTTACCATCCTCGCTTAATAATTTCCTAATCAGTTTTTCCACGTCTAGACATTGCTTCCTGTTTGCTGTTATTCACTGTCATCTGAATTAATTTGGGGAAATAACATTCCCTCCCTTCAGAATTAGCATGCCTATCATTTCCTATGTGCTAATGTTAAGATGACAAGCAAGTATGTGCTTCTTCAGCTATTAGAGTGTCATCTGGCCATCCGGCCTCCAGGAAAAATGGAAACTGTGCTGATACCTTACCTCTGTCCTGCTGCTCCTCTTGAATCATATTACCTGCATAATACACTTAAGAACTTCTGTTTTGCATTAAATCTGCCCATTTGTGGCCTTTGTTACATTTTGATTTCTTTCTAGGCAAGGGGACTGGACCTTTCACGTGTACGGACATGTGTAGTAGTGGCTGAAGAACGACCTCGGATAGCTCTTACTCAGTCATTTTCAAAGTTATTTAAAGACCTGGGTCTCCATCCACGAGCTGTCAGCACATCACTTGGCTGTAGAGTTAACCTGGCAATATGTTTGCAGGTAAGATTTTTCACTCCTTAAACTCAAAGTTGTTTTAAGGAAATGGTTTTCAGTAAGAATCGTTCATTGTATTTCCTTTGGCTGTTTGGTCACAGACATACTAAGGAAATGTATGTGGTACTTAATATTCTTGCATACACAGGTAGAAAATTTCTGTTACTTCGTCAAAAATTCATCCCCTTCATGTTGCAATCACAGCATTTATTCTGCCCATGAATACAGTGATTCAGAAAAGCACCTGACAGTGACAGAACGAGTACTCTGTGCTCCAGAGCCAATATGTAATCATGTCATGTCAACTCCAGTTTCCAAGTGTTTACTTCAGTGTGTTACAAAATGGATTCCTTCTGTTCGTAAAATACTTCCAACCATTACTTGTTTAACTAGATTGATATTTTCTGCACACAAGGAAAATTATTTTATTATATCTCTTCTGTTTTGATCCTCTAGTCAGAAGAAAAGTCCCAAGGATAATACAGGATGTAACATGCATTCTCCAGAAATCTTTACTGAGTCATGATTTTAATGACTGAAGGAGCACAGTGCTATCTGGCCTGAATTTCTGAATAGCATCTAGTTTTTCAACCAGTGATAACTACACCAAGCAAATACTTTTAGGTTGATCTAGAGTATTTTATCTTTGAGGACTTCATGTCATGAAAGCTAACTTGCCTTTCTTTAAGGTTTTCAATTTTTAATTAATTTTGCCTTATTTCCAGTTTAAATTCATCTGGCATTAGATCTAGACATTTTTTATTCTAGAATAAGAATCTCATTTCTGTCATGCATCTAATACACATCTTAATTTTGATATAAAGATAAAGAATCTTAATATATGCTTTCCTGATCTCTGTCTCATTTTTGTGGGTCTTGATCTCTTTCTTTCCAAATCTGGTTTCAGAGTTGCACATATTATTCCTGTAATAGTACCATAGGTGTCCTACTCAGGTGTTATATGTTTTCTAATTCAATAACCTTTTAAATCCTGAAAGAATCACCTTCTGCATTGGCAGCTGCTCTGGCTGGGAAGTTCCATATCCATTTGGTCATGTGCCATGTCTCTAACCTCTTCAAAGTCACTGTGTCCTCAGTAGGACTTGCCACACTCTGTGTGGTCCATCCCACATTTCAATTCTGGCAGTTACCCCTGGTTTACATGAAGGATTTCTCATGAAGATCACAGGGGTACCTGCTTCGGTATGGAAGTCAGAAGAAATCTCAGTAAAAGTGCTAAGGAAAAGGAAATCTGCTATTCCTTTTCTGATTGTAAATGTAAATATTTTTTAATTTAAAAAATCTGACAAACTGAGGTTATGGGCTCGGCACAGAGCAGAGTATGTCTGTGCCTGCTTCAGCCTCTTGCCCTTTTCAATGTTACCAGGATATGAAAACAAGGAGGTGTGCCACACCTCCAGGACTGTTTGCTTTCTCTCTGACTGCAGCAGAGTATCCCTACAGCCTAGGCTGTCTTTAGTTATTATTGTCAAGCATATGACAAGGCAAAGCTGAGCATGGTTAAAACTCATTCTTTTGCCCAGAGGTAGAGTTGTTTGGTTTGCCAATCTGTAATTGCTGCCATAAATATTCTCCAGGAATAAAAAAGTTTTAGAAAGGAGGGGAAGCAGGGAAGAGATGACATACCTTCCTTGGAAACAGGTCAGGATGGGGCCTGCCAGCTCTCCCCTGCAGCTGTGGTGGAGCTGCTTCTGAAAGACAACTCAGCTTCTCTGGCTTCTGGTCCTTGGAGGGACCAGACATGAAGGATGCTTTAAATTACAAGGCCAAATTTTTAGCTGCAGAAGTTTGCTTGCCACTAATGAAAATCTCCATTTTAGATGTGCACTGATCTCTGGATGGTTCATGGTGGTTGCTTCATGTATACGTCCTTAATTCAGGACAAATAGTAAAATCAGTGGATAACACTAAGTAGCAGTAAGCCAGGTGCCATACCCAAGTGTGACCTGCTGGAAGTGCTTGTTCTGCCTGGGATTTATGTTTTTCATAGCAGCCTGTGTGGAGCTGTGTTTTCAGTTTGTGACTGAACAGTTTTGGGAGCACACCAGTGGCCGGGCTCTTGCTGATCAGTGCTGCACTGCATCAGGGCTGTCCCCATTTCTCTCTGTGCCCCCTGCACCATTGCCCCACTGCCCTCCAGCGAGCAGGCTGGAGGAGAAAGAAACTGGCACGGGGCACAGCCAGGAAAGCTGTCCCCAGCTGACCTGGGATGTTCTATACCACATAATGTCATGCTCAGCATTATAGGAAAAGGGTGGCTGATGTTCCAAAGTTGCTCAGAGATTGGCTGGGCATTGCTCTGCCCAAGGGGGTGAAGAGTGATTGGTCCTGCATCACTTGGGTTGTTCTCTTTCCTTCTCTTATTAAACTGTCTTAATCTTGACGGATTTTGTGGATTTTCTCACTTTTGTTCTTCCTATGCTGTACCACAGGGAGCTGGGTGGGTCCTCAGCTTGGTCAAGCCACTGCAAACATGCAGGAAAGCTGCTTACACTCAGAGAAACTGGAAGTCCTAATCAACATGGAGTTAGGCTGGATTATGGCTTGGCTATGTATATCTGCCTTTTGATTGGGTTAACTCCTTAGCTGAAGACTGCTTCTTAGATGGTTCTTCACAGAAATTCTTGAAAGTATTGTTGAATCAAACTGTAAAAGTGTCTAAATCTCTGAAGGAATATTGTTAATGGTAGTGCCTATGGGTTTAGGAACAGCACAGAATGAGAGCCTTGAGTGAGATGGTTAAACAGCCTGGCTAAATGTATAGCTTAATGTCAGGTTTTGTTGAGTTCTACAAAGATGTGGCATCTCAGTCCATAGGACAAACTAAAAGCCAAACACTGTGTAGAGAGTGGTGTGGCTGGAATGGAGAAAAGCCACTTCAGGACAGGCTATATGTAGCAACATTATCCTCCCAAGTGGAATCGTTTTTGAAGCATTTTAGCTAAGGCTTTTTTGGCAAGTTTTAAAGGTGTTTGAAAAATTACTGAAGGTTTTACTTGCAAGCATCACCACAAAACATGTCATTTTGGTGGAGAATTTAAAGATAGGGACTTGCGTGTTTTGAAGCATCTGGCAGTAGGCATTGCCAGGGACTGGATACTGAATTAGACTGAATGCTCTTTCCAAACTGTCTGGAAGTTTATGGCTAGTGGTATTCCAGAAGAGCTTGTGGGCTATTCTGTTTTCTCATCTGAGGAACAAATTAAATTTTAATCCCTTATCTACAATATTCCTGCAATTAGTATTGTCTCCAATGTATTCCAGAAATGGGTTATGGTTTCTGGATTCTTCACACTGCATGAAACTACTTCTCAAGATATTTGAGTCATTAGCATCTGCCTTTGCTTTTTATCTTCCAAGTTATGTCATCTATGAGATCAACACGTGGTCCCTGGAAAACGTGGTTCCTGTGGTTCCACAGGGATAATGATGATCCAGCCTGTTCTGTGTGCAGTGTTTCTAAAATATGTATTTACTAATCACCTTACTAAACATATTTCAGTATTCAGCTACTGACCCTTACCACCAAAAAAAGCTTATCCAGGTTTCTTCTCTGTGGGCTACCTCTAATACAACTTGGATGATATTATCTTTGATACCTCCTTGACTTCCAATTTACTGGACAAATCCAAGACTCAGATGTTTAAAGGGGAAAGTATCCTGATTTTTCCAGAAAGCTTTTACAGTTCACCTCTCCAAAAAGAAGCGGAGGAAAGTATATATGTGTGTGTGGGTCTGTGTGTGTATGTATAGCAGAGTTTAACATTTTATTAAAGATTACCTTCAAAAGGAAATCATTGTGGTAATCTCTTGTACAAAAGACTCTTAGTCTACCAAATTATCTTAATTTCCGGGTTGTGATCACTGACAGACTAATGCATTGTCATTTGTATTCATTTCCTTTCAAACTGAGAGCAAATTTAGTATGTTTCCTTTGATGTTGTCATTTCAAACTAGATTTCTAGAGATGTGCTTTTGAAAATAAATAATTCTCTCCATCTTTAGGCACTTAAATACTATTAATATCTGACCTTTTATAGCTGCATAGTCACAGATAATGGTCCAGGGATTAGTGAGATGAAAAAGATTGCATCTTGCATATTTTAATTCTCATTAACTAGCATCTTAACATTCGAGAGAGAAAGAGAAAAAATAGATATGAAAAATAGCCGGTTTCTTACAACAGCACAGATGGTTCTCTAGGATTTTAGCTGATTTCCATTTAAACGCTTGGAATAAATATTTTCATTTTATTCAACCTGCTACTCAATTTCAGTTGAGGGAAAACTTCTAGAAGTTGTCAGTTTTCCTTAGTTAACCCTGAAAATGTCCTAACAAATCTGTCCAAGCTAAGGAGAGCAGGATTCATCTTGCTTCTTTTCTATCTCTTCTAACTGAGGCTGCAAGGTTAAGTGAGTTACACCATATCCTTCAATAGGCAGTGGAATCAGAGAAATACTTCAAGAGACACCTCAGGCAACCTTCTGGGGATGGGATCCAACACCATCAGGAGATTCTTCCTACCTTAACTGCACACTTTCTTCTTTAATGGCTGAAGTTGAACATGAACATGAAATGAACCCTTTCCTCATGGTCTAGCAACAGGGCATAAAGTTACTATTTCTTTTTACTTAATGATAGATCACACTCTCTGAGGATCTTCCATATTAAAAGTAATAAAGGGTAGGTCTGCAAAGAGTGCCACAGGAGACCATGCACTGTGTCAGAGTTATGATTCACACTTAGCAATGTACTACAGCTCTGGGTGAGCTCCCTCAGATTCTGTTTTCCCACCTTTGCTATGAGTCATGCCGTGAAGTTCTTTTCACAGCTCCAGCCACTGTGCTTGCCTAGGTGACATTGCCAAGTGCACACCAAAAATTCCTTATCTGAGCATCGCTGGAACAGAAGCAGACTCAGAGTAAACACTGAGGCCACATCCTTAGGCAGTTAAATAAAACCCAAAAACCCAGTTGCTTTTAAATTCTTAGGATTTTTGATAGCCTAGTTCCTGGTTTTTAACTCTGGAGAGGGAAGTAGAGGAGAGCATGCAGCTTGGCCTTTGACTTGAGTGGAAATTAGGTATGCACTGAGTCCTGGAACATGGTCAGCCCTACAGCTGACTTGTTGGGATGGTCCTTCAAGCAGTTTTGACCTGCAGTGTTTTCCCAAAGAATAGAAGCCTGGCATATTGCTGAGATTTGCTCAGACCAGTGGCAGCCTGTGCATGGGCAGAGGTTTATTTAGTCCAGGAGATGTGACTTATGATGTACTCATTTTCAGACAGAAAATTCTACATATCCCATTTTGTTTTCTTGAACACTACCAGGGGTTTCCTAAGTAAATAGAAGATAGTCCAGAAGTTGTGTTGTTTTTTCCCTGTTACCAGCATAACAGATGCTCTCTATCTCTGTCTCTCAAAATAAATGTGCACAGACAAATTGAGTCAGTCATTCTGGTCTTGGCTTAGACTCTGCTTCCTTTGAAATACTTTTCAGAGTATCCCAGCTGCAACTGGCCACAGAAGGATGTTGCTGATAATTCAGCTGCTGTTTCTCAAGCCGTTCTGTGTTAAAAACCATATGAGGCTCTGGTACCCCCAAAGTCCTTTCTAGACCTGCAGTATAGCCACAGGCAATGAATTACATAACTGCTGGATTTCAGTAATTCTCTGGCTTTCTTGCAGTTACACTGCACTGTTCAGCCTGGATTATTAGTAATACCATTTTGGGGCATCAATGCAATAAGCAGATCCGTCCTATTTTTGTTGACTGTTTCATCTTTCTTTGCACTCAAAATAAACCTGTCTAAAGGTGCTGCTGTGGAAACTTCCTGCAGTCTTTAACTCTGCTGGCATCAGGAGTCTGGTGAGAAGAATGTGGGATGCCAGGGCTTTCAGAGCTGTTTGTTTTCACAAGTTGTAGGGCAAATCCCACAGCAGCCATCTGGTGTTAGATACTCCATGTGATAGTAGTGCCTTAGGACTCTTCACCACTGAGGATTTTTTGTCTCTTTGCTGAGTTATCAGTCATGGTGGAGAGCTGATGGGTTTTTATCAGCTTTTAATTTTACTGCTCTTTATATGTATTACACTGTTTACCATAACAAATAGGAATGAAGACTTACTGGGCTCTGAAGTTACTCCATTTATTTATGATCTTCCAGTACTTAGATTATCCGACAAGCCTTGATTTTATTTTATTTATTAGGATCAGGCTAATCTGTATGCAAGAAGGTGTAAGTATCTTTCTCTGTTGTATACTAATTTTATTTTTTTCTTCCAATAAGAGAGCTTACTTTTGATTTCCAGATGACATCACTTACAAACTTCTGTTACTAGTAAAATGGCAGACCTGGAATTCTCAATGGAATAAAGTTATTTAAAATAGGAGGGCCATAATGTTTAATGACTACAAAAACAACAATAACAAAAAAAAATCAGTATGCTAGACACGTGTTTTCCACTAACAACATTGTCTGTAGTGTCCTAAAGCCATTTAAGTCTGTTTGTCCGAGGTTAGCAGTCTACAGCTGTCTCTTCTGTTGCTCTACTAAAATGTTGACACCTCATTTTTTACTTTTTTTAACCTTTAATGGTATAATGGTTAATTTGTAAAATTCCTGTATTTGACATTGTTTTTCTTTTTATTTTACTCCCTGCTTTTTGCATTCTCCTCTTTTTTTTTTCTCCCACCCTTCATTCCCATTTTTTATTATTATTTTTGTCTTGTGTTACCTTCTTTCCTTCTCTCCCTCATCCCTGCTATTCCTGCTGCTGTAGCCTCACAGGCTGGGGAAGCTGGCCGAGCAGGTAGGGGATTTTCATGTTCCCTCAATACCCACCTATCAGCTTCCAACAGTGGGACAGACTAGAAATTGAGTCTGGAGATTTGGGGATTTTCAGATCCTTCTATAAAATTATAAATAAGTCCAGTACAGCTTTATCTGGATGCAGGTTTCATCAAATATTAGATGTTCATTGTAACTATTTCATTCATGCTGAAAACAATAAATACCATAGTGATTGTCTTTAATTTTCAAACTTTACTGTTTCCATTATTTTACAAATCAAACCAGCTTTAGTTTTATTTTTAAAGATAACCAATTTTTCCTTGGTTTTGTCTTTTTCTTTTCAACATTGCATATATTTCAAATAAGTTCTCCACTCAGCACTAGTCTGTTACACTGCTGAGTTTACCAGTAGACTGAAAATCGTGTCGTTAATAGCTAGAGAGGATATTGTACCTTGTATTGTGTATAACAAGCTAAAGAGGCTAACATGCATGTGCAGCTCTATTACTCCTGTTCTCCTTTGGTGGTGGGTGATGCTCAGTACCTGTTCAGTAAGTATCAGTTGGTAGTGGTAACACTTTTCCCCTGTAGATACAAAAATTAGCTCTTTGTGGGTCTGGGTTGCAACTTTTCTTGCTCAAAGAATTGTGGAACAATCAGTCTGCATTGCAGAAATGTAAAATTTAGCCCTAGGCATTCCTAATGTGAAGAATTACACTCTGCCATGTGTAATTGTCCAAATGGGACAGAAAATACTGGGAGCTCATGTTGCCTGCTGGTTTAAGTAGTAAACATCTAAGTAACTGGTAAAGGAGTTTGTGTATCTGGAGTGTACCAGGTTTAGGAGAATTCCTCTGCTGAAAAAGAAAATTTCCAACGTGCCAGTGTTCCAGAATGAAGCTGTGTTTTTCTTGTAGCTTTGTACTTAGCAGTAGCGTGAGGTCTGCAGCAGAGAAGAGAGCCCTAGCCTGGAGCATTGAGAATTCACATGATGTTCAGTGGTGATGAGTTTGAAGTTTTGGATAAGGGCAGATCATAGCAGGCTGCAAAACTGCAGAAAAGCTGTGGGTGGAAAGGCCTAAAGACTGCATCATCTCTGCATGAAAGGAAACTAAAATTAGTCTGCCTCTTTTCAAGTAACTAAATATTGTGACATAAAGCAAGGGTTTAAATTATGCAGTGGAAGACTGAAAAGGATCAGAATAATTGCTTAACAGACCTTCAGTCCAGATTGGTTCATGTCATGCGTGCTACCTTTACTATCTTTAGCTTCAAGTATATTCTTTGTTGCATGTATGGAAGACTCTCAGTAAACCATGCTTCACATTCCTGACCATGTGCTTCTGCCATTAAACTGTGTCTCCTCAGCAATTTCCGCCTTCCTTTATATGGCAAAACGTGTTTAACCTTTTTTGTATGTATCCATGTGCTGATTACTTGGCCTTTTGTAGCAAATAAAACCTCTGTTGACATGTGTTGGTTAAGTAGTCTGACTGCTTGATGTTTTTCTGAACTCCAAGGTGGCAAGTACCTGATGGTAGGTATGTTTCCAGTGCTTGTTCTGATTCTGTAAAGCTGAGCTTTGATTGATGAATACCTTAAATATAACTTGTCATTTGATTAGTGTAATTAGCGCTGAAATGAATGTTTGGTTATTTGGGGGGTAAAACTCTTTTCTCCTCCCAGCCCTCAGGTTCTGATTAGCTGATGTTGTTGTTTACAGGGAACATCTGGACCAGATCCCACCACTGTGTATGTTGATATGAGGGCACTGAGGCATGACAGGTCGGAACCACCTTTTTCTTTTTCTCTTATACACACAATTAACAGAGTTTCTAGCAAAAAAGCTGCTTACAGCACACCTCATGGACCCTGGAAACCGTTGCAATTCCCATAAATAATTTGTGTAGGCTCCTACTAGCGAGCAGACACAGACATTTATATTAGTTAATTAATTAGACCATTGATAAAACTGAGGCATCTGGCATCACTACTGCTAAGACTAACAACATTCCCTGCCTTTATTGCCATCAGGATTTCATGACATTTGTATTCAGGTGGTGCAGCCTAGCCAGTCCCCATGGACTGGAGTCCTGTTGGGCCTTTTAGCTTCCCAGAGGTGTTTCTCCTGGCTGGCAGCTGTTTGCCTGTCAGGAGATCATGGTGGGGATTGCTGCAGTTCTTGATGCTGCAGGACTATGAGGGGGGTGGATTATTTGCTTCAGCCACTGTGAGCAACCACATTCTGTAATTGTGGGTATTTACCAGTTCCATCTTGAGTGTTAGATATGTATACAGGGAGTGAGAAATAAATGTATCACTTAGTGGCTGGAGGCAAGCTTGAGATCTCAGGTGTGATTGAAAAAAATACCCATGCACATATATTTCAGTTTTCCAATACTCTGGTCATGAGTCTCTTTACAGAACTGTAAGAAACCAAGAAGTTTTCTGTGAACTCTGGAAAAGGTGAACATTTAATTAACAGTCCCAGTCCCCTTAAAAAAATCATTACCCAAATAGAGAGTTTCTTGTTCTTTTTCTTTCATCCCTCTTAAAAGCTTAACAGAGAGTTTTCCCCCCAACTTTGGCTCTATCAAAGTGACCAGTTCAGCTTGCAGAGTACAAACCTCAGGGCATTGCAGGCCCAAATTACCCACTGGGGAGCTAGGTCAGATAGACATGTATTGTTGCAGGTAGAAGAAAGGAGCTGGAAGATGTTTGACTCACAATTTCTTTATTCCTTTTGCACACAATGCTTCCAATTATAACAATTATGTTTGATCTGTCTTTGGGACACTACTGTCTGCATAACCCAGCCACAGAAATTTGGTGTTCCTGGCCCAGCAACTCCAGTAGTGTGGAGGCAGAGTCTACAGTCATACTCAACCCAGAAAAGAAAAAAGGGCTTTTCTACAGAAAGAGACTGTAATATTCACAGTCAGTAAAAATTATAAATAATAAAAAAATGTGTTTAGAGAGAGGAATTAAGATTTACTGTTCATAAAAATTGCATTAACCATGGGTATACTGTTTCCCTGCCGTAGCATGTCGTTGAGAAGTAGGCATCATTATCAAGATCAGGCTTTGCAGTGTGTTAATTTATATTTAGTGACTAGTTCTACAGAACATGAAAGATGATCTTTAGAGCTGGTTCTCATATTGTGGTAATGTAGATTTTAATTTGATGGTTTAAAGCTGTGCCTCATTTACCCAATCCTGCGGAATTCAGAATTAGATTAGTGGGTCATAAATTAAGGGAGAAAACAACTCTATTTGACATAGCATCTTCACTCTTGCTGTTTCTAACCATTTTAGTGGAACTGAATGTCCCTATTACTTAGCAGTATCTGAAAGATTCCTGTAAATATCTGTGAGACCATAGAGTACCAACCCACAGAGTCTTTGCAGGCCAGCCAGTCAGTCCCCAAACAATATGAGCATTTTACACTTAATGAGAGAAAATGTTTCTCATAATTTGTATTTTAGAAGATATTTTTCAGGGTCTGAAACAGACTGACTTTTTTTTTTTCTTGGCATGATAACACTCTCTAGTTGCTTCAAAAAACAGCTGCAGTTCATCTCTTTGGGATGATTCAAATCCTATTCACATCCATAAAAATTAATAATCAGTTTCAATACAACTATTTCAGGCTCATCCGGTAATTATGTGCTTGCACACTTTACAGCTTATGTCATTTTCTTGTCAGCATTTAGGTCAGAATACCTGTGCTAGGTACAATCTGTGTGGAGACCTAGTAGTTGTTTGACCAAATTAGATGTTTCCTTATCTCAGCTCTCCCTGGATTTGGATGGTTTGCCTCTTAGGTCAGGGTGGAGGTTTTCAAACACCTTTTTGTGTGTGTCCCTGTATGGTCTTGAGCTAACAGCCCATTGATTTAGCTGCTGGGACTCTGGCCATAGTACTGGGCTCACCTGGAGGTTCAGGAAATGTGTACCAAGGGGTGCAACCACTTGGTCAGTGACTGGCACCAGTTTTGACCCTGAGAAAAGGTCTGACTGCCTGGCTGTGAGCATCTAGTGCAGTTCTAGGTGCTCCAGCTTCTCAAGTAGCATCTCACGTGGAGTCACGTTGCATTTGTTAGCCCTAAGGAGTGTCCCAGGCACCCTGAGCTGTCTCAAATGGCATCAGACACCTATTTTTGGATTCTGAGTAGCGCAAAAAGCAAGAATATACAGCTCTTGCTTGCTGCTGGTGACAGAATATCAGTAGCATTGTACTCGGCATTTTACTGATTTTCTACAGCTCAGGGAGTCCTCAGGATGGCCTGAGGAAAGAGTGAGCAAAGACAGGCAAGTCCCACACAGGCTTTTCATAAAAACCAGAAGACTCCTGAGCTGTCTAGCAGGTGGGTGATGTGCCCCTGCAGTGCAGAGCAGTGCAATTTACAGAGGTTACAGAGCTTAACTCAGGTCCAGAGGACAGAGTAGGTGGATCAATGCTTCCAGCACAGCACAGAGCTCCTTGTGCAGCTCAGGCCATGTGCCCACAGCATCCTCAGGGGGAGACAGGCAGCAGAGCACCCAGTCAGGTCAGTTCTGCACTTCTCTGCCTCTGGGAAAGCAATTTTATTCCCCCTCCCCTACAAAAGAGGAAAATAAATGGAATAAATATATACATATCCTTCTAAAGGCCCGGTTGTCAGGCTGTTCCATCATATTTCTCACCAGTCATGCTCTCCTCAGAAAGCTTTTCAGGTGGTTAAGCACAAGATCTGTAAATATGCTAAAAGCTGAGAAATGCTTGGAAGATAAGAAAGGGAGAGAGTGAGAGAGAGCCTTTTCTCATCATGCCAAAACACCATACACTTGAAAGATGGTGGTTTTTACAACATTAGCAGCCTTTTGTACTAGTAAAGATGTAAATTTGAAGCCCAAGCATCCTTTTTATCTGGATTGTTCTAAAACAATATGTATGTGTATTTATAAAATGTCCAGCAAAAAACACATTTCTGATATTAAAATAAAAATTTCACAACTTCTTCTTCCTTAACAGCAGCTTATTTCTCGGTAGGAAAGCTATTTATTGGTAAAACAAGCCAATTCATCAAACTGAGAATAAACCAAAATAAATCTTTCCCATCAACAGGGCAAAAATACTTTCTGGTGTTATGCAGCAGGTCAGGCTGGATTCTCAAATGTTTCAGTATATTTGTGAACATCCCAAACCGTTTTTTTTAGACTCATTCAAAGCTGTTTTGAAAATGTTATTGTTTTAATCTGAAAATAAATATTTTTTAATTACTTTGAATTTGAAATTAGCAGGCATGAATTAGAAATAAAATTACATTAAAAATATTGAGACATTTTTACTGCTTTGAATTATTTCTCACATTTTTAACATAGGAATTTTTTTTCCTGAGTATCTGTACCTTTCATATTCTAAATGTTTTATAAAGAATTTCCTAGGAAATTTTATATAGTGAGCTGAAGGTTCCATCTGGTGACAGCTGAGGGAGAGCATCTTTCTCCTAAAGTTGAAACTTGATGCAAATCCTGTAAAGATAAATATCCCCTTCCATCCTAATATTATTTTCTATATCAAAACCTTATCCATTAAAAAAAATATGAAAACCAGTGTTCTACCATAAGTGGAGCAAGGAAAGATCTACTTTGATACTGAAGTTTATTTTTAAAAAGATAAGAAAAGTAAAAGGAAATGTATTCATTGCAATCTGTCTACCCCCAAAAGCAGATAAAAATGTCACCAGTGTTCTTGTTCAGTAGCAGATAGTAGCAATTACGAGCTTTGATATTGTGGGGCTTAGACTCCCAGGGGGAGAAAGCCACTAACCGAGCCACAAATGTATTGATGACAATTTAGGTACCATTTTGCATGCATTTGCAAATGTCATAGACATCTGTCATAGACAGTTGTCATAGCTCCCCCTTATTTTGACTACAAATTGTATTTAAACTATTTATTGAACTGCATTGACATTATGTATCAAACTGGGCAAGAATGAAGACTTTCAGCCTGTGCTAGTAAATGCTGTTTTCTATTTTATTTAGTGCCATCTCTAGTTTGAACACATTTAAACATCCTTTCCCATCATGTCCTTCATATCCTGTCTTCAAACTTCAGTATACCCTTTGGTGAAATAATAGGTGCATTAAATGATCTTTTAAATTATTCAGTTTCATCTGGTTAAGTCTGTAGGGTAATAAAGATGGAAAAAATAATTTATTAAACTCCTTTGTGATTTGCTAGAGTTCCTTTTGAGCTACATGTAATGGTGAGCTGCTGGGATAGACAGACTTGGTGAGGCAGCTGGCACCAAAGAGGGACTCAAATCCAGGTGTGGATTGAACAGACCTCAAACAGACCAGAAGCACAAAGATGTATTTGGGTTCAAGTTACTAATTTTTTAGTCTGGCCATTATTCAATTTGTGGCTTGTGATATCCATAGTCTTTCATTGAAATGCTCCCTCTCCATCATTAGAACAATTACTTTAACCTGATTACCCTCTTTATTAAGCAGGCAGTCTGTGGAGCTGTACAAAATAGGTGTCTTTTCTCATGTGGCCACTGACATCTTCTTGGAGTGATGCAAATTAATGTAGCTCTTAAAAAAAAATTACCTTGTATATACTTAGTCTGTCATTGTCAGACTCGATTTCTTAGGGGGTCATCTGAGTGTTGTACTAACAATAATAAGCATGCTTTACTTTTTCTTTTGGATTCTGAGAGTATTCAGAGATCTCTGAACTTCCTTCAGACTTGCTCAGACATTGTCTCCCTAACAAAGGTGTTTTCAGATGATGGAAATTCTGAAATTCACTCCTCAAGGAAAGAAGGGAACACTTGTAGCATTTCAAAGAAATGAGAAAACAATTGCTTAAGATTTATTTTTATAGATTGCTTATACTCTGAGCCCAGTCTCAAATCCAGGCTCTGTCAAAAGGAATCAGTAAAGGCTTTGGCTTCATTTTAATATATTCCAGCATTTCAGACTTCATGCAGGAGCATAAAAATAGCCTTTTATTTTGGCTGTCAATAATATTGTCAATATGGCTCTCCTCTGCATTTTACTGAAACTTCAAGTTATGTGTACATTGTTTGGGGTAATACCAAACAGCAAAGCCACAGGAGCTTTTTTCCCTTATTCTCAAACACTTCTTCTCCATCTACCTTGAAAAACACTTCCATTAAAGGGTTACCATACAAAGGAACTCCTTAGCTGAGTTTTTAGCTGAGCTGTGGCCACAGCAGTGCTCTGTAGCACAGTCAGTGTGGAGTGAAACCATTTTATATTCACACAGGAGGGAGAAGAGACAGGGGGGAGGTGTGTCAGGAGACTGGCTAATAGCATGTGACAGTGAAATAGTTACCTTTTGTGAAAATTTAATTGATTAATCCTATTTGAAAGCCACTTGCCAATGGTAGCAAAAGAGAAACTTGGAGTGCTCCCTTGATGCTGGGGGGAGCAGGGCTTTTCCAGCTCCTGCAGTGGGTTACAGCATACAGAGCCCAGACAGAGAAAATCACAGTCCTCAGCTGCTCAGTGTCAGGGGTCCAAAGGGTGGTTAAAATCCATCACTGGATTGTCCTCTTTGACACCCAGCCAGCATTTCCCTTGCAGTGGGATTCTGTAGGAAGAGGGCATGTGTTGTGTTGAGCCATAAAGTTCCATGTACCTGGTGAGGTGTTCAAATCATCGACCTCCCATGTCTTTGTCCTCAGAGTGCTTTAGACACGAGAAGCTCATTTTGCAAATGGGATTGTCAAGTGCTGCCTCCAGCAGTGCCATTCCTGTCACCCTGACCTTCAGGGATATTCTCATATGGGTGACTTCAATTCCAAGTTCCACACATCAACCATACTTTTTCATAATTGTCTGTTGCTTTAGCTGTTTGGATTTTTTTTCTGTTATCACTGAAAAAGCTTTTTCATTAAACCTATGGAGTTGGTAGAAGTATCTCAGCTGAGAGAAGGGCCTGAGGTCTTTAAAATGAAACCTGAGTCCCTCAAAGATTTAAGTACAAAAAGAAACTATGCAGTTTGGTTTTGAGGAGTCTTTGTAGAACTGCCTGGCTTTTAGGCATTTTGCCTATTAGCTTTCAGAATATTGTTTGTGAATGTAAGCTCTTTGTCATGGTACTGGCAAAACCCTCCTTCATGTTTTTCCTCAGGAGAAGATACAGCCTTGGCCTTTTAGAAGTATTGTGCTTTCTTTCTGCCATGCAAACACTGCTGTCTCAAAAATCCCCTTGGCATTGTTTCTGATCTATGAGAAGCAAATCTCCCAGAAAGAAAAGTTAATTTGGGCTGATAAGCATCATGTGAACACTTTCAATTCTGGCTTAGAGAACTCCCAGTCTGTCTAGAGAGGAGCAAAGGTTCTCTCTTGCTGTTCTGACTGCATCGGGAGACCTACTTGTTTAATCTCCGTACACTGAACAGTCAGTGATTATTAGGAATAAAGCTGACAGCCTGGGAAACTGAAGAGGAGCAAATATTGTTGAAGAAATTGTACTGTTTATGCATGAGGATCCAGAGTTATAACCAAATTTGTAAATGTACCTTTCAAAGAGCTTTGAGAGATGCCTCATGTTTCCAGGCATAGCACAACTTCTGTTCTGGGCAGAAGAAAGGAAGAAATATCTGAGAACTAGGGGGGTGGGAGCCCTACAAAGTAATTTTTGTGCTTTCTAAGGCAGATTACTTGTCACTGAAGTATTTCCTCCCTTGATGCAAGGCCATTTCTTCCTTGATAAAGTCATCTTCAAGAGAAAAGCATATCATGATTTTAGTGGAACAGGACAATAAGAGTTGGCTCCAAATGTGTTTTTTGAGAGAGGATGTGGTTTAGCATGTATTAACTACAAATCAAAAAATTCCAGTTATATTTCCCTGGAGGGCTTAGGGGAAAGAGAATAGTGTCCTGTGTACCAAGTAAGACAAAGACAAAGGGAAAACAGAAAAAGCTGTAGCTTTCTAGGAAGATGGGTGTGCTGCAGTTGTACAGTTACTGTGTTACTGTTTGCAAAGAACATTTTCACGTCATTCTTCTAGTATGTGTGAAAGAACTAGATGGAAAATGGTTCCATTTTTGTATTTACAAACCAGTTTTGAGTGTAACAGTAATTTCACTGAAATGATAAAATTTCAGTAAAATTATTGTGAATTTCACTGCTTATTAGATTTCCAGCTTATTAAAATACACTAACATATTTATTCCTGAAGAGTATCTGACACTGTTATAAAAGGATTTCCCATTTCCAGGTATACTGAGTTTCTTTGGTGGTACAGGTCCTTCTCTTTCAATCATGCTTCTCATGGAAGCTGAGAATAGATAAAACAAGCTGGCTGCTCAGATTTCTTAGGAAGATTTGTTAAAAATTCTTCCCCTTTTTGTTACCTACAAGCCATACTTTTTCTCTCCCAGACTTTGCTGTGAGTCTAGCTGTACAGGAATGGCTTAAAAAATGGAATTTTGATTCTTCCATTTTTTCATGCAAATAAGATGTATTATGTATTTGATTTTTACAGATAAAGTATTCTGAAACAATTTGCTTTCCTTCATTTTGGTATATACTCTTAATGGAATGCTAAACAGTGATTCTTTAAAAGTGCCAAGTGATCAGCATAGGGTATGTTTGCTGTTTCAGTAGTGGATGGAAAAGTGCTGCTTTCCCACACTGTTGCCTTAGAGGGCATTTCACAAGGCATCTGCTTTGGAAGGGGAAATACTTAATGAATATATATAAGATTTGGAACAAGGCTTTGTAGCTTCTGCAGCCCTAGCCACAGACCGAGCTGTGCTGTAAGAGATGGAGCTTCCTACGTGCTCTCCATCCCACTTTCCATTCCTCTCTTCTCTTGCCAGCCTTTGCAGGAGGACAGAGCCTTTGCCATTCCACACACTGTCAGGTTTTGTGACAAATAATTCAGCACAGGATGCTGTGCTGCCAGTTACCCCTGGGAAATGGGCTCTGTCACCTTTGGGACCCAGTCCAGTTTGCCAGCCTCAGGCACTCATTTGGCTCCTGTTGTCAGTGAAATCTCTGGCTGAAGGAAAACTGAAGGATTGGTTAGTTTTGGGAAGGAGAGCTCTGAATAATAAAAGCTTCCTGAATTTATATAAGGATACAACACTAATTTGATTAGAGATGTAATACCCTCTTAAATGGCTCTTTTCAATGGATCTTAATATGTTGCTTCAAGCCTAACTTGTCCTTTTTATTATGGCATATAATGGAAATGTCTGTGAGCAGAAGGTGAACTTGGGTAAGCAAAGAGTCTCAAGAAGCTCAGCCACAGTTCCCAGTGAGTCTCCTGTGACAGGACAGTCCCTTTTCAGTGCCTGCAGCTGTACAAGGTGCTGCTGCTCATGGCGCTGCTGACCTTTCCTTCTGAGTGCCCATCTGCAGTTTGCATTGAACTGAAAAAATAGCTCCATGTGTTGATGTTTCATGCACAAGAAATGTCCCTGGTTGCTCTTAAGGAGAACTTTTTGCAGATTCTTTCCCAAAAATTCAGGGTGAGTCAGCTAATAGTGAAAATTTGGAAGTTAAAGTGAGACAAGGGGACATGTTAAAGAAAATTACTTGATTTCAGAAATTCCACCTTTGTGGCAATGTAGAATGTGAATATTAGCAATGCTAAAATAATTTCCATCATTTGTTAACAACAAATGAGCTCATTTCATTAACTGAGGATGTTTTTAGATCCCAAGTTAATTATAATGAACTTTTTCCCTGTATGTGAAGTCTCTTTAGAGATTTGGACTAGGAAGACAACAGGTTAAAAAACAGAAAAAGCATATTGCATTAAAGAGAATTGTCAGATCTCAACTATGAATATGAAAAGTGCTGTAAAAACTATTAATGATAAACATTATGTCCTGGGAGATTTGTAATCTGAGTAAAAAGATAACAGCTGCAAGCAGCTTTATGCCTGGTTTTGCAAAGCTGAACCTGAAGCACAGAGAAAGGAAATGCTGTACCTGATGGTGCTTGAGCTGCAAGGTGGAGACCAAATTCTCCAGAGTCCTGGTCCACTGCATTGTCTCAAAATAGTTGTATACTGTGCTTTAAACAGTGTACAAAGTTAATTTAAACAAATTTAATGTGTGATGACACCTGAACATTTTAAAGTACTTCAAAGCTGAAAGAAAACATAAACATTACATACCTTTTTTACATATTCCCATCATATTTTATGATAAAATTGCTATTGATTTTTTTAATCTGTGAAGTTTTGAGTGTTCCCTTCCTGAACCAGAGTTCCTGCCCATTTTGATTCATTTGCAGCTTTCTGAATTGTCTTAAATCATTGTGTAACTTTTTCTGCTTCTTTGTCCAGCCATCTGAAGGACTGGAAGCTCTTACCTTTTGACCTCAGGGAATTTGGCACATGAAGTGTAATTTAAGTTTATGGTGAAGGATTCCTTTACATTAAAGGAAATTATTTAGTGCTAATTCTTGTTGATTATCAAATTAACAGAATTAAAATACGTACTGGCATACAGAAAGTTTAAATCCCCAAGTCCCTTTTTCAGTCTCAGTTGTATTTATCCATTATCTGAATATATCATGTGATAGGAGAAAAAGTGCTCTGAAGAGACCAGGATGATGCAGGGAAACTTCTTCATTATCTACATTTTCCCTTCAGCCTAAGTGTTCAGCTGTGCAATTTTCCTACTTTTCTGATTTGCTATTTGAACCCTGCATGCTATTTTGGAAGGCAGAGCTTATGTTCTTTGAGCCATATTTCCTTTTTTTTTGGTAGAATGAGCTCACTGACTTGTTAATTCTGGAATCATTTACATAGAAGCATTTTATTATTTGAATAAAGAGAAAATGACAGTCTTGAGTGTCAAAGAGCCCTGACCCAGTCCAGGATCCCACTGTTACCTACAGTGCCCATCCTTCTTCCAGCTGCAGAAAATGAGAAGAGGCTTCATCAGCCCTTTCCCACCTAAAGTCCTACCCAGGCACTGTCTCAGACTGGACATTGATGTGTATCTGAAAGGTGCTGTTAATGGCAGTAGCTCTTAATGATTGCAGTCAGAGCTGGGAAGTCACTGTGCTCGGGATGGAGCCACGTAAAATGTCTCTGACATTAAATGCCTTGCAATTAGATTTTGGTTATGGTTTCTAATGAATTAGGCAGTTGGCCTTTTTGTCACTTGTAAAAGATCATTGTGTTGAATTCAGAAGAGTCCATTTGGGCAGATCCTTTTCAGCTTAAGGAAAAAGCATTTTCAAAGTGGTCAAAATACAAATTTTTAATTTTCGCTCATGATGTAGATTAAAACATTTTCAATTTGGACAATTAATTATTTAATTTTTATAAAAAATCCAAAATGCCCTGAAATAAATGCCCTGAAATATTAAACATAAATAACCTATTTTTCTGACCTGCCACATGGGGTTTTTTAGATTTCATTTACAACTTCTATAAGTCACATATTTAACTTCTTTGTTCCAGTTTAATAAAGAAAATTTTTCAAAACATCAATATCTTGCAGGATAAAAAAATATACAATTTTCCCCCACAAGCGTAGCTTCTAATGTAAGATGATTGGTAAACTTAACAAAGGTAAACTTAAGAAATAGGGCTGGAATGAAACCAGCAGTTGCTTTCTGCCACAGAAAGACTGTGGGCAAGGAGAGGGCTTAAATACATTGGGTTATATGTTCATCACATCCTGTTTGGTTTCCTCTAGGCTTTGTTGCTGAAGGTTTTCAAGAGTGGCAGCATCCAAGAACAGATGCTGAAAGAAATCAGAGTGCAAAATAGCTGGCATTAAAGAAACCAAAGAGTTGGGCTTCCCAGCTGGCATGCCTGTGAAGTGACATGGTGTGAGAACTGCTCCAGGCAGGAGGAAGGGTTGGTGGGATAGGCAGGGAAATGAGAGCTGGAGATGATGTGTGTGAGAAGGTGCAGTGCCCAAGCCTGGCTGACAGAAGGTGCTGGCACACAGGCAAGGCGGAAGAGGGCAATTACCATGGCTCAGCTTGAGGGAATGGCAGTAAAGGGAAGACAAAAGTTCAAGATGTGGGGTTCGGCCAAGTGGTAGGGTAAAAGGCAATCTCTTCAGCTGAGTTATATTGAAAGAGAACAGGGGCACTGGGGAAAAGCTCCTTTGAGTTGGACATGGAGAGGTAGAAATAATAAGAGGAAGCTAACACTGGTTCATGCCAAGCATCGCAGAGTGGAAAAGGTTCCTGGATTTGAAATAAATTCAGCTGAGAAATAAGCCCTGAAAGGAAGTAGAAGAATCCTCATCATTTGAAATACTGTAACAGAAGTAGGCAAAGCACTCAAAAGTGCACTGCAGGGAGCAGTCTTTTTTTGGCAGGGAGCAAGACTTGGATGACCTCATGGCTTCTTTCCGTCTCTATTAGCATCACAGAATCCAAACGCTTTCTCTGAGCAGCAGCACAGACGGCTCTGAAGGATTGCCCAGTTTTGGCACTGTAGTCTTGCTTAGTACCACTCTGCATGTGCCAGCCCCTGCAGATTCCCAAAGCAAGAGTTAATAGCTCTGCTGACAAACTCTCTGACTAGTGTGAAGCACTAGCAAGCTGTGCAGTGCATTTTGGAGAGTTTTCATCACCGAATGAACCAGATCTAAAATGGAGCATAAAATATTTTCAGTTTCATGTAAGATAGCTGGGCAGAAAGACATTGCTGCTGCCCCTTTGATACCCCTTTTATTTTGATACCCCTTTGCTGCAGTGCCTGGTTAGTTATAGCTGGCCAGCTCCTGTTATGAAGTCAGATTTCAGTCCTGCTTTTCTATAGTAAGTGTTTGATTTAAAGAAGATGGAATATGTTCAATATATTAAATTGTAACAAGAAGTTGACACATACTGGGGGTGTAGCTGCATTCCCTGTTAAATCTCAGGAACCAGACTTTGAAACAGTTTTCTCAACTGTACAGCTCCAGTGAGAGAATTCTTTAAGGAAATGTTTTTAGGAACCAGTGGAAAAAAAGTTATGAAAAATATTCTCTTCTATACTGTTCTGTGTAAGTATTACAGTTTCATTGTGTATCATCCCTGGTTATAGCTTTGCAACAGTGAGATGATTCTTAAACATCTTCTGTCTCCCCTCTCCAGTGAGACATTTTAGTGGGGGAGAAACCTTGTGTCTGCCCTACATCAGGTCTCTCATTTATGTTTTCCCTCTCAGCTTGGCTGCAAACCACCAGAAGGTGCAAAAGTAGCTTTCACACCCAAGGGCAGCATGTGTTCTCTCCCATCCACTTGATTTTCAGGCTCTTTGCCCAGTCTGGCTCTACTGCCTTGTTCTCCTCTGCCCTTCCCAGCAAGACTCGGTGGCAGAAGAAAACAGTAGGAAGGCTCTGTACTCACGTTGTAAGAGATTGTTTTCATTCCCAACAAAGGATTCTGGAGCACTGCAGAGAAACAGGACTTGCCCTTCCTGGACCTGCACTGCCTGGGAGCAGGTTATTAGTGAATTTGGAGAGGGTTTGCTGCCATTGTCCTAGGGAGGCTGCAGGGAGCCGTGTGTTCTTTGCCAGCATCACCTGGGTAATTCAGAGGTGTTGTTTTTAAGGGTCTGATGGGCCCAGTGCTCTGCATTTTTATTCTGCCTACCAGGGCAGCCTTGATAGTGGTGCAGTTTGCTCAAGAGGGAAGCAAAGAAGTTTTCAATTGTGTCTGCATTTGTCACTGGAAAAAGGGAAATCTCTTGAGGAAGAGTGGGAACAATTGAATTATTTTATGCTGAGGCACAATAAAACTTATTTTAAAAATTATTGCCTAATACCCATAATTTATTCACAGTATCTAGTCCCAGTAGAGTTCATGAGACTATTAAGCACTTAAAATTAAGAATGTGCATGACAGTCACTAACATCAGAATCTCATGTTTTGCTTATATTTTTTTGAAATATCTTTGAGGCAAAATATTTTTTATTATTTTTGGATTTGCTAGAGGTTTAACAGTGTGTTCCCCAATGGATTGTGAGCTTAGCAGAAACTTTCCAAAAAGGGATCCAAGGTTTTGGGTGCTAAGAGGGCCTTCACAGAAAACCTCCAGGAAATGCTGTTTCTAAGTTTAGTACACTGCCATGAAAACTGGGATGTGAGGCTGGAAGCACAGAGTGGGAGAGCTTTAACAGAGCTGGAAAGTGAGAAATTGCACCTTCTGTGGATCATCATGTGCTAAAAAATCAGTCAAGGTTAAATGAAACAGGTGGAGAAGGGAACTAGAAGAATACACCAGTGATAATAAGAACAAGATGGGAAGCACAGATGCTGAAAGCAAATAAGGGATTGTCAGATTTATGACTGTTGATTCATTTCCAGTAGCCACACCACCGACTATTGAATGTGTTTCTTTATTATTTGTGATTTTTGCTAGGCCTGGAGTTCAGCAACACTTCATGAAGGCATGTCCTAATGGCAGGAAGGGACCAAAGGCCACCAATATCTCTGGTGCTGAGCTAGAACTGTGCAGTTCTGACATACACTTTTCCTGCCCCAGAGGTTTTTTCTACTGTTATCCAAATAGAATTCTCTTTAAACCTATCTTAAATTACATAAAGTGCTTCCTGAGCTTTGTTACACCTTCACTCTTAACAGTGCTCGTGGCTGAGGTTTCCTAAATGATCTTTTTTTTTTTTTTTAGATTTTCTCAGCTTCACAAATGCTTGTAAATAATAGGTAAAATAACTCTGTTAAAGGAGGTACTGAGTAGGTGAGATGATGATTATTTCTTCCAAGAGCAGCTACCTGTCTGTAAATACCTACTGAAAGATTGGAGATGTCAGTTGTTTGGAAGAATTCAGTTAAAGTAATTTTCTATTTCTAGACTAATATGGATTTTACAGAACAAAGATATATATATATATATATATATATATACACACACATGTGAAGGCAGAAATTTGTAGGCATTAGTAGCAACTGTTTTTTGCAATATTTGATTTCATTTCAATATATACAGAATTATTTTTAAAGCCCTTGCTGTATACTCCTAAATGCTTATGATTTGGCTGCCATTTGTGTGCTTGTGTGCCATTTGGTTGCCATTTGCTGCCACAAGTGTGGCTGATGTAGATGTACCCTTTATAGAGCAGCATTAATTTAGCCTTGCACACACACATTCTAGAGAGGCTCCCATGGCCTGGCTTTCTGCTGCCCCATGTCTGTGTCCCTGGATGAACAAATGGATGCTGTAGCTTCACTGCTTTTGCCATCAATCAGGTGGCTCTGCTGCTTTTCAGCTGGTGGGAGGCTGGGCAGGAAATGCAGAAAGCACAGACATGTTACACATGTAACACAACAGTGTAAAGAAGGACAGTACAAATTAAAGGTAACACACAGAGCAGGGAATTAGTGCTTCAGGCTGGCTCTGGCAGTTAAGCCGCAGCTGAAGGAGTGTTGAAAAGTGATTCCTGTTACACACCTTGTAGGTCAGGCTGCAGGCTGCCCAACTGTGCCTGCTCCAGGCAGTACCTTGTAGGGCATTTTACATCCTTTTCCTCTCAACACAACTTGGAGAAAGGTCTGAAATTCTTGAGTGTTTGGGTTGTATCTTTCTGTTAGTGAGAGGAGCTGTTCACACTGATGTGCAATATCTCAGGGCTTAGCCCTGCCCCATTCATCAAGGTTGAGAGACTTCCCAGAACTGCAGATAAAACACTATTCACTACTCCTGCCTTGACCTCAACAGTCTCACCTTTTATAGAAGACTCTTGGAGCAAAGAAATAGGGGGGAAAAAAAAAAAAAGGAGAAAGATCTTTTTCCATCTCCTTTCTGCTTAGGGTCTGAACTTGCCAAAGCTTTGTTCTGCAAAGGGACCTCTGGCTGGGGTCTCTGTGTCTCATCCCTCCTTTCCCAAACTGAGCACTGTGATGCTCTATCTATAAAAAGACCTCAAAACAGTCTGAAAAAGATCTATTGTGACTGCTCCTAATAGATGGGTCTCCACACATCTGCTCCTGTTTTTTTGTCTTCTGATGTTTCATCTTTACCTTTTACCTGGTTGGTTTTTAGGCAGCTTGTATTGTGGGGTTTTGTCTTTCCAGTGTCTGGAGCTGAGGGGAGGCAAGAGGTAAGAACAGCTCTTGGGACAGATTTAGCTTATTTAAGTTGATTATAGATACTGTTCAGGAGTAGAGAGTTAAAGGTTTTCATGGTTGTTAGAACTTTTAAGTTACTTAGGATACAGGAATAACTAGACGTTACCAAATTTTCTTTGCAATGTACTGGCTGAGATCATCAGCTATTTTAGAACCTGGAAGCCTCTATCATTCTAACCTGCTGAGTACTTTTCTAAGGTTAAATGAGAAATTTCCTTCCAGACCATTATACCACTGAAGGAGAGATGACATTCCAGTTCACTTTGTGGGGAAATAAGTTATCTAAAAAAGGAAACAACCAGAAAGTCACACTCTGAGAAAGGATCTGATCTCAGTAGTAATAACATTTTTCATAAAATGATTTTTTTTAATATTAGAATGTTTATCAACAACTGTCCATTGAAAATAATTAAAAGATTGCAAATGAAGATTTGAAACTGAGGCCAGGTTATAAGTTATTTTGATAGGATTTTGATTTTAGCTGTCAGCCACTTGTGGAATGTGGTTGCTCACTCAGCTCACATGATTTTGTATCTGTGCCCTGGCTTTTATGATATTCTTGTGGGAAATCAATATTTCAGATCCCTCTTGTCATGAATAAATTTGTGCATGGAATTCCATATACAAAAGTCTATCAAAAACAAATAAAAGGCACCAACTACATTTGAAGAATTTATTATTTAAGAAAACATTCACACACATCTTTTTTTCATTATTTTCCCATCCATAAATTTTGACTAATACTACATATTGGGTCTGATTATGTTCCACATAACAGGATATAAGCTTCACCTCTTCCAAAAATAACATTAAACTCTGTTACCTTTAACCATTTCTTTTAGAAATAAATGTTAATGAAAAGCAAATAAACACAACCTGGTATTATACATATTATTTTACAGAGTTCGTTTAGTTGAAAGAGGATCTCCACATAGTTTGCCTCTCATGGAGTCTGGAAAAGTAAGTACTGAAAGAAGATTTAAGTGTATCTTTTATGGTCTATATTTTCAGTAAATATCCATTTCTGTTCATTTTTACATGAATGTAATACTGGGGAAGGTGCTATTAGCTGTGCAGATTGATGTCCTTCTTTTACTGCTGAGGTTACAGCATGATGGCAGTAACTGATGCATTGCTGCTCTCTCAGAGTCTGTACCTCGCTCTTTTATGCGGAAATCAATTCCTTCTTTTATGCAAAAGGAAGGTATTTCATCCCCTGCGTGTCATTCGTGAAGCAGCTGACAAATGTGGCTCTGGTGCCGGCAGTTCCATGGATGCAGAACCCACCTCCAGTGAGAGCTGCTCTGGGATGACCAGCGCTGTGCTCACGGGCTACTGATCACCTGCAGAGGGACTGTCCCTGCTGGGCCATGGCTGTGGGGACAGGCTCTGACATAGGGGCACGCTCTTATGCTGTGGGTGCTCATCTAAAGCTTTCTGTCCATCGCCTTGCAGACATTCATGGTCAGAGGATGCTCCCTTTTCTGTTCTAAGGCTCAGCATTCACCTCTGTAGCTGTTGAATGTCCATTACATGAGGTCTTTGGCAGATCATTATTCTGGGAGATTGCATGATGCCTCTGGCTTTCTCCTTGTTTCAGGCCAAAGTTTCACTGGGGTTGTTCCTATCCCACTGTGTATTCTCATAGAGACAAGGGGCCATTTGGTCAGACTTTTGTTCTGCAAGACAACATTTGATTTCTGAGGCGGTATATTGATGGAACAGCATTCACAAAGAGAAGCTTTTGTCACATTTCCCAATTATCTCAGAATCTGTCGTATCTATGGACTATGTTTTTTTTCCACTATAAGTCTAATTTAACTTTTTAAGGATTTTTAAGGATTTCCTGTGCTTTGTAATGAAGGTTTTTTGGAGACAAAGCATCAGTGTACAATTGCATGAGGTGGTACCTGCTTCCTACTGCCACGTGTTTTCTTTCAACAGATCCTCCCAGGAGTACGTATCATTATTGCTAATCCAGAAACAAAGGGACCCTTAGGAGATTCTCATCTTGGTGAGGTGAGTCATGAGAACATGAACTTTGTATGCTCTCAACTAAATTGCAGAGACAAAGCTATTGTTGTGCATGCTAATGATTTCCTATGATGATACATCTTATCAAATGCCCAGTTAAGAAAACAGTGAATTCTACTGATCTTTATGAAGTGTGGATCATGGTATTTGTGTCATTATTAAAATTGTTAGTAAATTGTTCCTAAATAGTAATAGCTCAAGTTAAAAAAATGAAAAAAAATCTGCTTTTGCTAACTGTATTTTGTACTTGGTGCTTCGCTAATTCTGATGGAAGCTTACATGAAAAGTAAGTTTATAGATTAGTCTGATTTCAGCTAGATGGCTTCCTTGTACTGTTCTCCATAATCATTGTGCTTCATTGCACTGGAGTACTCTCATTAGAGGAGTTGAGCAAGATTATATGTTTTTCAAATTTATTTTGTTTCTAGAGTGAGAAAAAAAATTATGTTATTTTCAAGCAGTTAAACATCTAGTTAACAAAATGAAGAACATGTTTGATCATAATTAAAACCACAGTATAATTTGTGAGTTTCTGTAAAAGTTCATTAATTTGTAAAATTAAATTGTAAAAATTTCCATGATGCTTCAAGTTCAATGGAATGAATCGTTCTCAATGGAATGAAGTTCCCTGGCCTCACCCTTTAAAATAATCTGTCTGTCTGGTGTTCATGGAGGATGCTCTGCTGGGGTAGATACACTGAACCAGGAGTGAGGAACTTGGCATGGCTCAGAGCTGCCCTGCAACTTCAACAAAAGTAGATTGGAGCCTCTGTGCTAGAACTGGGTCAGTTATGGGTTCAGAAATAGTGTTAAAAGGCATTTTTAGTATTACCTATACTAGAAGTATTTGCATCAAGAATTTTCAATAATGCTTCATTCTCGAAAGCTACTTTAATTAATACCAGTATAATTGCTTTTAACTTAGATATGGGTTCACAGCACTCACAATGCCAGTGGGTATTTTACCATCTATGGAGATGAATCTTTGCAATCAGATCATTTTAACTCAAGACTCAGCTTTGGAGACACACAGACTATTTGGGCAAGAACTGGTTATCTGGGGTTCCTGAGAAGAACAGAACTCACTGATGCAAATGGAGGTAAGAGGTTTCTCATCATCTAGGCCTATGCAAGTAATTTGAATTATTTGGAGGGTGTCACTGCCTCTCTGGCCCTGTGGTACCTAACATGCTCCATCTGTGCAACCTGTAAAACTGCAAAAAAACACTTAGTTTAAATAATCAGAAAATAAATCAGAGGGCAAGATTTCCCTGCTGAAATAGTTGTTTTTCCTTTGCTATACCTCAGGTACTATAAAACCCCTCCACCAGTGACCTTTTGACACTTAATATACCCAGTGCTTCAGATTGAAAAATATGAAATACAGCTGAAACTGCCATCATTTTTTTTCTCTGACTGCTGTGTCCCCAGGAATGCTTTTGTGCAGGTGGAAAAAGCCTGGTGGGAGTCTGAGCCCAGTCCCTCCTGTAACCACCATCTCTGTTACAAACCCAGTCACAGAAGCTGTCCATTCCTCAGATTTTATAGTCTTTAACCCCAGAGGGCTGGTTGCTGAAATGTAACACAAGCAGAAGCCTGCAAGAGAAGCTATAGGGTGTTTGGGTTTCTGTCAGGAAGGTACAGGATTCCCTTATTTCTTTTAATGAGGTTCCTTGTCTCTTGCACGCATGTTTGTGGACCAGTGCTGCCAGGCACACAGTCTGTGCTTGGAAAAATGGGTTTTTTTCTGTGATTTTTGAGGAGCACAATGCCACAAGTGGCTGTGGTTGAGCTGGCCAGGGGAGGCCAAGTAGGGTTTCCAGCAATGATGTGAACACCCCCAGGAGTGATTCCAGGGCCATTAGAATAGCTGCTATTCAACCAAAGAAAAAATTCATCAAATCTGAAAACATTTTAGTAATCCCTGTGGATTAGGCCTGCTGCCATGTCCTTATATTGGCACCTTCTGAAGAGATTTACTTTGGATTGCACAGGCTTTTTTAATTTCATAATGATAGCCCAACCCTGAGAAAATTCAGGATTCTCTGAGGATATTTCAACTTAAGCAGTCAAATAGCTCAGGTATTCTCCTAGTGAAGAGTTGCTCCATTCTCCTACATTTAGCTCCCAGTGCAGAAAGTTCTCAGCTCTTTATTAGGCAGACCTCCTCTTGTCATTACAATACCACCAAACAACTGCCCAAATTAATCTGCTTTTAAGTCTATTAGCAAATATTTTTTTATGACTAGCATGTAATGGTTTATTTTCAGCCCCGTATCTTTTAAAAACTGTAATTTCAGCCTCATTTATTTCTTCAGTAGGTAAAAAATATGAGCTATAAAAGTGTTCTGTTTAAATTACCTGCATAAGCGATTTGCTATCTAGCTATAGCTAGGTACATTTTTAGTTTCTTGATAAACACCTATGTAATAGATCAAAAGCATATGTAGTGACCATCTCAAAGCAATTGGGAGAACATCAGCCACACTGTTAGGATCAAATCTATTTTTTCTCTTTGAAAAAAAAGAGAAAACAAGGAACCAATTGTCTATTTAGAGTGCCTTAAAAACAATGTGTTCTGCATCCACCTGGGAGAAAAACAGGAATTATGCCACTGTCTTTGGATGAAGATTTCTGCCTTTGTCAAATGGGAACAGTGTTTCTGCCTTCCTTTCTTCTGTTTTTGCTCTGCATTGCACTTCAGTAATGGAAAACGCTCATTAGTTCGGAAATCACTTTGGGGTTTCAGAAATTTGAGGATAACTTATGTTTGTACTTATTTTACTTAATTCTTAATGTGAAGATTTCTATAATTTAATGTACTGGAGAATAGAACCTTTCTGTTTTTTTATTCCTTACCACCAGAACGCCATGATGCACTTTATGTGGTGGGTGCATTAGATGAAGCCATGGAATTGCGAGGGATGAGGTACCATCCAATCGATATTGAAACCTCTGTAATTAGAGCACACAAGAGCATCACAGAATGGTAAGGATTGGATAACACCAGGGCCCTTATAAAAAGCTGAAATATCTATAATGTCTGGGTTTTTCCCTTGGATATTGCAATTGATCCAGAAAATGGCCTGTCTGGATGGTCACAGGAGTTATAACCCAACTGCAAATGTGTCCTTAGGATGAAACTTTTCACAAACAGATTTAATCAGAGAGGACTGATTTCTGATAAGTTCATTCAGTATGTTTCTTCTTTTTTTTTTTTAAGGAGTAAGCAAGCAAGCATTTCAAATAAATGAACACACTAATAAATTTTATTTGTGAACACATTGTTATTTTTGAATTGGTTATTAATAAATGAAGCAGTGATCAAATCAAGGTCACAATGGAAATTGAAGCAGTAAATCAATGAGTTAATAATGATGTTGTCTTAATCAATGTATCATCCTCAGATGTACACAGCAGGAAATCATTTCTTGAGGCCGACATGAGCACAAATTGCTTTTCATTATTCTTGCATCAGAAGACTCAGTCAGGTAGTTGTTTTGTTTTGATACAACCTCAGTTCAGCTATTCACCTTTCAACCAAAATAAATCTGTCACAATAGCCAGAGCAATTTTGTGCATTTTTCTTTTCAATCCTGGCTGCAGAGGTGTGGCCTGGAGCAGGAAGCTTAATAGTGAATGAAGCACAGCAGCTGAACTGGTTTCTTTAGTAAAAGACTTTGCTTTTTTCTTAAATATAAGTTTAAATGAATGCAATTAGTTGCTTGGCTGACTGTAACTGAGGTTTTGCCTTATTGCCTCCTCCCCTGAGCATCATCATTGCTGGTATGGTCTTGTGCCAGACAGACATTACACAGGGAGCTGGGTTCTGTGCCTTCACACAGACCATTATGAACACTTTGGGAATGTCAAGAAATTCCCCTTGAAAATGTGTCAGATCAGTACCAGCAGTGGATGGAAAGTTTTCAGATCAAGCTGTTTAAGGACTGCTCTATTATAAGATGGCCATAGGTTCATAAATTGCTGTGGTCACCAGTATCTGTTTGGCAGAGGTTTGTGTCCCCTCAAATTACGGGCTCACAAGCAATGAATAAAGTAGCCATATCACACTGCAGAAATGGGTTTTAGTACCAAAAAATGCTTAAATTATGTTCCTGCTTTCAAGATTGCTAAGAGCACTTTGAGGATCCTTTTTGTTGTACAACCATGGAAATCCTGAGTGAGAAAGTGGAAAAGGGTTGAGAGTAAGCTGGAATGAATTTCGGCAAGAAATACATGTAGATAATTCTCTGCACCATAACTCCTCCCAGTAGTCAGGTGATAAGGCACAGGAGTGAGAATTCAGAAAACACTCTATACTGTTGCTACCCTTTTCCCAAAGGCCAATATTTAAGACCAGTATTTCAGGGTTGTTTTTCCCTCAAAAAGAGAGATTGCTGATGAATTAGATGTGTCTCGGATGTGCTCCCTGCAGAAAAGGGACACACTTCTTCAGAGTGACAGCGTCTGGTTTGCTCACAGTTCCCAGCCTTTTCCTAACCAATGCTCTGCCAAATAACAATCATGGAGTTTTCATACACAGTTCTTGTCCTGACTGTCCTTGACTTCTCTCACATAACTTCTTTTTCAGCTTCTCATAGAGACCCTCCTTATGTCTTTGTGAAACACTCCCTGCCAAAATAATAGCCAGCTAACTATTTTTAAATTTTATTTATAATTTGTATATCCCTTTCTGTGGACAGGGGCATGAGCCTCTTTTCTTGTTTCGGTTACGATGCCCCCTTAAGGATTTTACTGCATCAATTCCTGTTGCACACAAAAGGTGCTGGGAATGTCCAGTTGACAGATTGTAAAAACAGCCTCTGAGAAATGCAGCTCATTTTGTAACACTGGACACCATTGAGGGACTTGGGGGTTTCTTGACTGACATGGGATCCTGCTGGGCAGCTTCTGTCATTGAGGATCAGATCTGAAAGGTCATTTAAAATTATTCTTGTCTCTTAAGAAATTTTTGCACAAATCAACAACCTCTGACTCTGGACCTCCTGCGTCTCAATACATAACAAGTGAAAGAGTGGCACAGTCTGGTTTTATTGTGATGTAAACTCACACTGTGCATTTTGAAAGTGCTTCTAATACCACAAAATGTGGTATGTGTTTTATTGTATGTGTTTTAATTAAAGCACGGGGTTGACTCATTTAAATGTCAAAGTTGCAAAAGAGGAACAGAATGGAACTTCCTGGAATTTGCCTAGAAGTGGTTTATACACAAAGCTACACAAGGTATTTGGAGAAGAAAACAATTAGGAGCTTCTTTCCCTGGAGGTGTTTTGACAACTTCCTTGTTTTTCCTGTAGCATTTGGTGACATGGAAGCAGCAGGAGGGGCCATTCCCAGCTCAGTGCATTGACTGCTTTGCACCTATTGGGTGGGACTTGATTATTGTGACTCGATTATTTCTTCAGGAAAGGTCAGCCTTCCTGGTCCCTAGCTTTTTGGTTTGAGTTTTTCTATTCACCAGCCCTAGAAAGTTGATATATGCATAAGAGAGATACACTGGCAAATGTATCTTCATCTCAACAAGTAAGAACATAAAGAGCAGTATTTCCTTTTACTTCCAGTGATCACCAGTGAGTTAGAACCATGACATATGAAATGAGTTTTAAATTAAATTGAAGCCTCTTGGGAGTGTCACTGATTTTAGGACTTAATAGAAGCTTCATGAAAGTTTTGGGAATCAGTTTCCTGAATTCAGACAAACTAATTTATTCTAGCCATGTTTTAGGGACCTGCTCCTGAATCTTGCTGTTAATTGCTTTCCCAAGTAACAAGCTAACAGTAGTTTCCAGGCATGGTTTTAAATGCTAACTTACATTTCAATGAAACCTCCCCAGGGTTTTTTGTTAAAATATATATAATACTAATTTAGATGTTTGTACAGCAATCAATAAAAATTCCAGGACCTCTCTGGAGATGATCATCTGTGCAGATTGATACTTCATTTTGTTAATATTCAGCATCAATCAAAACTTACTAGAATGTCTGTGAAAACTTAATTACAAATGAAAATTCATTTCACAGCAGTACTAAGTCAAAAGGGGCCTTCTCATCCTTGGTTTGGCTGCTCATTAGTTTTCCAGATCAATAAGCACATAAGAATTCAATCAAATAGTACTTTGGCAGGATCTGAATTTTTTTTAATTTTTTTTTTAAGAGTTAAGTATTTTCTCCTAAAACCCATTCTGACAAGCATCAACATAGAGCACATTTTCATAGTTAATTTTTGGGCAAAGGAAGATATGTTTCCACAGTACCTGGATTTTCAGAGCTGTCTTAGGAGGCTAAAACAGTGCACTTCTGTCTCAATCAAGCATTGACCTTAGGGGAAGAAGCTCTTTTTGAAGATGGCTTATGTACATAATATATTCTGACTTAAAGATGCTTATGCTCGAGACAGTTCTGGGAAGTTATCCCCTGACTTTATGAGGTAAAGATGAGTAAAGTACAGGGCTGGATATGTGGCTTATATGTGTAGAATATTATTATTTATTCTGTGGAATAAGCTAGAGGAAAAAGTGTCTTAAACGCCTGCAAGGATAAATGAGATTGCTCTTTGTGGCTCAGCTGTGCTCACCTCCCATGAGATGGGAGACTCTGGAGACTCTGGAGATGTGAGGAGGATGGAGGGAAGCTGTGAAACTACTCTGGATGGAAGCATACACCAGATTTTGATACCCTCCTAGCCTCCATATTTGGAAGGATAAATACATTCTCCTTAGCCAGAAATAGCCCCAGGTAGCAGAACCCAAAATTTACCTGCTTTAGCTCAAGGTCTTAACCAAAACTCTGGGGTATTACAAAGTTCTTTTAGCAAACAGGAGATACTGAGAATAATCGTGTCCCTTGACCATCTCAGCTGTTATCAAGAATGTTAAAACTCTGGTCCCCTTAAACCCAACAGAAATAAAACAGCCAAAATAAAACAGGTGGAAACACAGCCTTATTTCTGTGGAAACTAGTTGGTCCAGAAGAATTGCAGCTTTTTTGTGCTGAGCTCTGACCTGCCTGTGCAGCAGCCAGCCCGTTCCTGAGGGCGCTTTGCCTTGTGTGCTGAGCAGGCACAGGGAGGATGTCCCCTCCCCGGGCACCCCTGTCAGCCTGCGCTGTGCCTTGTGCCTCCCCAGGGCTCCACACCCCATCACTAGCAGGGGTTATCCCACAGACCTCTCAGCTCAGAGTCTGCTCCTGCTCTTCTTCTTGCTGCCTCCTCTCTTAACCTCCTTGCTTTTCTGGGCTGCCCTTCAAAAGACCCTGTATAAAACCCTTCAAAATACCTCCACACACATCACTCCATGAGCACAGCAGAGCTGTGGCACTTCCCTGGCTTCAAAGGGAACCACATGCTGCCGTACTACCTCCTTCCATGACAGGCAAGTTTCTGTAAAGTTCAGCCTAATGCTTAAAATTGCAGCAGTATTAAAGAGAGAGCTCATGGGGCTGTTCTGCCCCTGCCTGCAGTGTGTTCTCTCCTGCTGTTTACCCTTTCTCCTGAACATGGAAAGAGCCCAAGGAGCTCCAACAAAAGATAACCAAGGTGCAAGAAAGGAGATAAAAAATGAAATGGGTGAAAAAACCCCAAGACTAATACTATTTTCTTTTTTCCAGTGCGGTGTTTACCTGGACAAATTTATTGGTCGTTGTAGTGGAGCTGGATGGATCTGAGCAAGAAGCTTTGGACCTTGTTCCTTTGGTCACCAACGTGGTCCTGGAGGAACACTATCTGATTGTAGGGGTGGTGGTGGTTGTGGACATTGGTGTAATTCCTATCAACTCCCGTGGAGAGAAACAACGTATGCACCTACGAGATGGATTTTTGGCAGACCAGCTAGATCCCATCTATGTGGCCTACAACATGTAGTCTTGTACCTTAAAGCTTCCATGGACTTTACTATAGATGTATAAAATTTTTTTGTGTCCACTAAAACAGTGTGCAGATAAGATGCTGACACTCATCAGAATGGAACTGTTTCTATTACGACTTTTCAAAGCAGTCACGATTGGCAGGAAATATAATGTGAAATGTTTTCTTTTACCACTAAATTTTAGAAAAGAAGGACTATGGGGTAAGGCCCTTCAGTGTGTTGGAAAAGCCCATTTTAAACTTTTTTTTTTTTTTTTTTTTTTTGCTTACTGGACAATACTGCTTTTTGAGTAAATGTGGCTTTGTATTTTACATTAAGTAAGCTGAAGTAGATTTTTTTTTATTCTGCCCTCCAAATGGATTCTTTTAAAACAATTTGCATACTAATACAAATAGTTGTTTCCTTCATTTGTTTTAATATGTCATAAAAAGCTGATGAATACAGATCCATTACTAACTTAAGCCATTTTAGATCCCACATCTTAGGAAAATATGTAGTGGTACGAGGAGAAAACCCAAAGTAGCACCTTTCAATTAGAAATCTTGCAGCTTTCTGTCAGAGATGCTGAAAGCCCAAAGGCCAAAGAGCCTTTGCTGTTAGCGTTAGAATGGAAGAAATTTATAAATAAGGTGTATTTCGGCAATGAGCTTGCAAATATCTTTGTACTAAACTAAAAAGATAAAATAAGTTAACTACTTCTTCTGTAATTATGTACAAAACGTTTAATTTATTTTGATCTCTTTAGAAGTATAAAAGAGAAGAAACATTCAAGAATATTAAACTCTTGAAATGTTTGCTAATATAAAAACAAAGTGTTGTATTATCTTGAGTGGATAGTATCACATCAAATATATATATATGAAATATAAATTCACTAATGACAAAAGATTTTAAAGTTTAAAATGCAGTACTTGTCACTTGCATGGTGTCTCCCACTGTAGATAATCAAATGTTACTCACAAATTTTTTGGAAAAAGAAAAAAAAAAGCAATCCTGGATTGCTAAGTATCCCTGACAAAAAGAATCCTCTAGATACCAGCAAGTGAAATTATTGCTGCCTTTAAGGCAGTGAATGAATTTAAGACTAAAAATGCACTACAATAATTTTCTTTTCTTTGCCATGGAGGCAACAATAAATATTCGTGCTGGCATGTGCATACACTTGTTAGACTTAGAAAAGGCAGGTTGAGGAATAGCACTGTTGTCTAGCTGCAGAACTTTGTTGCACAATTTTTTTCATTGTTTTAGTTGGTGTTTTTACTGCTATAAGGAAAAGTTTTGGGGTTTTTTGCACAGAGTTATCAATTTGCCTCTCAGCTAGGACACGTAGCTCGGTGGCCAACGCTTCCAGTTTACATTTACAGGAAACGATTGTTTCAATGGTCTTTAATTTATTCCTTAACAAGAGGAGCGTACAGTCACTACCGCCCTTTGGCACGGATCGTGCATCTGCTAACTAGTCCCTAAACACATTATAACATCAGAGGAACCCATCTGCCTGGTTAAAGAACGGAGGAGTCCCGTGGTCTCCAGCCTGAGGCCACCACGGGAGAAGAGTAGGAAAACATGCATCACAGCTGCCTTCATTTTACTACCTTTGGAGAAAAGAGGGGTTTGATTCCCCAGTTCTGTTGTCTTCCCTGCCCCCCATGCCCCCTTTTTTAAAGCCTTCCCCTTCCTTCATGTGGTTGTAACTGAATTGACCTGTTTGTGATCAAGAGTGGGATTTACCAGCTGCAGTCCAAGAATGCTTTTCTTATTTGTCCCAAATGACGTTCATGTGCTGGCTCTCATTACCGGATATGCATGACTAAGATTGTTGCAGGGCAAACGTTATCATGTTTATATCACGTATAAGGGAGTCTCAATGCTGGGTGTTAAAAATCTTTTTAAAAGGTAGGGACGTTTTAGTCTGCATGTACAGTACAGAGCATCTCACCACGTCAGACGCGTTTTCTTTCAGGCCATCTCTTCCGCCCTCACTGTCCTGTGAATAGCCCTATTCATGCTCTGCAGACCAATCCCATACTTTGTCAAATTCATTTTCTGCTCCCTAAAAAGAATAAAATCTGTTCTTAATGGCAAGTTGTTGTAAGGTTTCAGACAAGATGTTGATTGATTACAAACATAATTGCAGTGTGTGAACTAACTTGTGAAGTCCTGCTATTGCTGATCTCAGTACTGCAAAACAAATCTCGCTGTCGTTCAAAGCGTCACTTTAACCTTCACGAAGTCAACTTTGCATTTGTAGAGAATAAAAGAACTGCAATGCAGTTGTGAAATGCAGTTAATAACAGCTCTCTTCTGCAACCTGTCATCTGTGGTTGTTAAATCCTGAGTTAAGAGAAATGATAAACTGAGTTTCTGGTTTTGTTGTGCAAGCAAAAGGAAGGAAACATTTAAGCACCATCAGACTGAGCAATAAAGAAGGATTGTTCTGTATTAGAAACTGTACTGTAGATAAACCATTCATGAGAATGTATAAAATGTTTGTCTTGTGACCTTGTGCTTTTGGAGTCAGACAAAACCATGTAATCAACTCGATGCACATGCACAAAAAGAGAGGGTACACAATGAACATTTAAACACAAAACTAATCAAACAGGAGCAGATTCCTCATGGTGCTTGTTTATTATATATATTTAATCCTGCTTGACACTTTACCCAAGGGAAGACTGTCCCTTTTATCAGTTGAATGTTAGCAGCGTTATTTCATAGAGTGTGGTGACTGGTTAGAGAAATTCATGTAACTCAGCCAATCACAGATTCAAACAAAAATTTTTATGTGCAAAGGACAGCAACCTTCTTGTATGTTAAACCACCAGTACGCTTTGTACATCTGTGATAACGCCTGTTTTATATTCAAATGAACAAATAAAAGCTTTTATTTTTGTTGCTCTGAAAATATCAGTTTCTTAATTAGTCATCTAAAATGGAGCTTCCAAGAGCTGCGGATGCTCGGTGGAGGAACATGGAGAGCTATACTGTAATTTTATTTTGTTTACCTCTCTTGTTGCATAATTTATTAGTACAAATCATTATACTTTTAACAATGTTTAAATACTGGTGTGGGCATTTATTGCTGAAAGACTTTCATATGGCAACAAATGTTTTTTGTGAAATGTTTTTTTAATTCTTTTTAATATATTCAAATATACTGTTCACATTTTTGCTGAAAGTGTAAAGATTATTGTAAGCTTGGTAACATTTTGTGAGAAGCAATAACAAGCATTAGTACTGTAAAACTCCTCCAATTTGTCACTTATCACTTTTGTTGCAAGGTCTTGCTACTGACATGCTGCTAATCAGCCACCTAAGGAAGTTACTGATCCAGGTTTTACAGCTCTGATGGAGCTTTCTACCAGTGGAGGTTTATGGGTTACAGCTTGGTCACTCACAGATGTGGGGCTAGAACCTCCCTACTATTCAGTAGCCTTGGGCAGCCAGATGATCGCTCTTGGGAATGTGATCTGCCCATTTCCTTTTTGCAAAAAGACCTTGATTTCAGAGCTGGCTCCCAGCTGCTGAGTAGCAGCATTCCCAGAGAAGAGGTTTGGCCCCAGCTCTTGTTTTCCAAATGTGATTTCAAAGGGTGAAATTCTCAGTCCTCGTGTCTTTGGAGTCCTGACTGAGAAATTCAGCGTGTAAAATCCCATCTCTGATGGCTCAGATATCAGGTTGCTTATCACAAGAGGTAGGTGCAGTTTTGTGGACCCACAATTATCCTGGGCACAGGGAGAGAGATACAAAAATTGCGGGAAGGAGAAAACAAGTTAGAGATGGCAGAAGGAAGAGGATGGCAGAACAGCAAGTAGTTCCTGATTCAATTTTACAAATCATTTAATTAAAGTAAAAAGGGGATTGATTTTTATGTTAATGGGATTAAGGCTTTTAAAAGGTTAAAATATTTCAATTCCACATTTTAAAAACATTTTTGGCAAAAAGTGCTATAACACTGCAAAACTGGTGGGAAATTTCAACCAAAAAAATCACAGGGTTAGGAGAAGCATGCACAATGAGAACAGCATAATTTTTTCATTATCATGTTAATACTAAGAATGTAAGATTTGGAAAAAAGTCTGATAAAAGAATACAGCTTTTCTGGTTTTCAACACAAAGATTTGCTTTATGCATTGTTATTATTATGTTATTAACAAGGGAGGGAGGAAGGGGTGTGCACAGAGATCAACAACAAATTCTCATCAGCCGCCTTGTGAGCAAAGCTGATATAGGGGAGTTTGGAGCTCCAAATTCTCACAATCCCCTGCTGGGCCACAGAACCCTCTGCACCCCTGGAGAGGCAAATCCAGCTGTGGCCCTTGCCTGGACACACTCATGGTTTGAAGGGACTGGGCTGGGCTCAGGCTGGATGGGCAGTGGGGAAGAGATGCAGCCAACAAGAGTGATCCCAAGGGGGATGGACACCTCTGTCCCCAGGGTAAGAGCCAACCCTGATTTTGATTGATCGATCAAATTATTTATTTATTTATTTTATTTGAAGAAGTTTTTGCTTTAAAACTGAGATTTGAAGAGGTAAAAGAAAAAAGCAACCAGATTCTACATTGGGAAAGCAGAAATTAATCATTGGGGGGGAGATAAAATATAAAATAATATATTGTTAATTTTTTCTTAAACATAAATGTATGGGGTTTTGTTTTGTTTTTATACATCTGGAGTGCTCCATTTGGCAGCCTACCCTCCCAAAAGCTCTCACTCACCTTACCATGATTTAGGGTTCTCCTTTTCATGGTTTTTCTGTTCTCTTTTGAGAGGTATCACCTTAAAGACGGTACAAAAACCCTCTCAAGCTTTGCCTTATTTGTGCTGAACCTGGCTGAGATCAGCATTGCTGAAACAGCAGCTCCCCCTTTCTTACACAGCAGACCAGGAGGAGGCCATCTCTGCATCTTCTGGCATCATCCTGACACTGGGAACTGCATGGCATTTCAGATTCCCTCAGGTTCACTAAGCAGGGTATGCTGCATCATGCCAGTCACAGTCAGAGCTCTTCTTTCTGGTCTGCACAAAGATTTCTCCAAAGGCACTATTGTATCCCCTACGATCCACATGGGGAAAAATAAGTCTTTTTCCCAGGGATCCCACAACACATCTAATAATAAATTTAAAAGTTAACTGCAGAATATTCTATGTAATGACCAGTTTATGGTGGATCCTAAAGGCACAAAGCTGATCTTGTTTTAATTTTGTGCTTTGGTAGATTGATGCCCCTAGGCTTGTGGAGAGTGGCTGGAGAAGGGGATGAAGCTGATGGAATCTACACAGGGAGTGACTTCCAAGTGTGACTGGCAGCACGTGGGAAAGGTTTGGAGATGTCAGGAGAGGCACCAAGGTAAGCACTGTACTGAGCCATCAGGATAAAGACACCAGTGAGGAAGCCATAAATAAAGGGCAGTTTTAGGGAGGGCATTTGGTGTAGCAGGAGAGGCCAGGAAAAAGAAGACTCTGCATATGGAGTAAAGATCAAACAGCTGAGACTATCTAACCCTGTGACATCAGGCACCCAATTTTAGGGGCCTACATTTTAATTTTCTCACCTAGGGGAGTGCATTTCAGTCAGGAAGCTCCAGATGCTGAGACACACCTCACTGCTCTTAGCCCCAAGTTCTGACTGGGGGCCTGGATGAGCTACTCCTGCTAAATTCAGCCAAGAGGGGAAGTGTATGGAGGTGGGAGGACAGATATGTGTAAGGCATGGACAAACCAACCCTAATGGTCTGAATAACTAAAAAACAACCAGGGCTGTATGAGGTAAGTGGCAGGGCTGGAGAGCAGAAACTCTGGGAGAAGACAAGTGTAGGAAAAGCAGCTGCAGGCAAGAAGTAATGTTTCCATGAAGCCAGGGAGGTGAATATGGCACAGGCAGATTTCATAGAGCAGCAGGAGACAAGAACTCGAGCCAGCAACTACCCAAATTAGTAGCTGAGGAGGTACAAAAGAATTAAACTTTCCATTGCAGTCATACATGCTCATTAGCATTTCTAGGATGCCTCTCTTAAACATTTGGGTTTGGATACTTTCCTGAAATCCACAGGAGGATCTTTTTTTGCATACCTCACTCCCTCCTAACCACAAGACCTGCAAGCTGGGGTGGGGCTACACCCTCGTGTGGCTTTGCAGGGTCCCTGTGTGGCTCAGTCCCTGCTGGCTGCTGCAGGGGCAGGGATGGACTTGCACAGCCTGAAAATGCTTTCACTGCCAGGGCAGACATTGGGCATCCACTGTGGAAACCCACAGCCTATCCTGCCACTCCAGGGTGTAGGGCCACAAAAACTGAATGGGAATGTTTAAGGTCTTCTCTCACAGCTCTTTGGTTAGCAAAGAGAAAGAAGTGTGGTCTCAGCTATAATTATTATTTTTTTCTTCAGAGGAGGGAGGTATTTTTTCATCTTGGAGCAAAGCCTTTTTACAGTACAAGAGGCTTTTAACTACTGTTTTAAGCCATAATAAAATGACTGTTATAGATCACTCAGTTATGAAAACTTTCCAGCAAATCCCATGTTTTCTTAAACAAAAACTTCCTTTAAAAACTCTTGTTTCCAGTGGTACACCTAACAGGGCCATAGCCTTGCTGCCAAACTGGTATGACTGCATCTTGCTATGCCTGCATAAGCCACACGTGCTGTCATTGCACTTCACTTACAACTACCAGCACCATTTATCTCTCCAGCATGATAAAGCCAGTGCATCCACAGGAGAGACACAAAGTCAGGATGCAACCTGTCGTTTTGGGATGTGGCAAAGTCCCATTTTAATTTGGAAATGCTGAGCCACAGGAAGAATAATAATTAGGTCTGTAATGGGACAGGAAACTCCAGATGCTCCTTTCCTTCACCAAATGGTGATAGCAATAGTTGGGAGAGGTGGAAACTCCTTTTGCCCAGGGAGGTCTGGAGCAGGATCGCAACTGGGAGAAAAAGCAAATTCTGAACAAGATGCTTAAGAGAAGCCCATAAATAGGTTCTGTCTCTGCAGATGATTCTGTACAGAGAGTGTACTTTAGCCTTGGGCTATAGAGAAAGGTTCTGGAGTGGAGGTAGTACCAGGGGCAGAGTTCAACAGTCCAGGCTGTGCCAGGCTAAGGAGGCCTCTGGGTTTTAGGGTTGAGCTCCTGCTACTCTCTCGTTGCCAGGCCCCTCTTTATGACAATTGTCCTTAGCTTTCCAAGGGAGGCCCCTGCATCAGGAGAAGCCTGAGGTGGCTCAGAGCTTCTCAGAGTCTGTGGCACTTCAGGACAGATCCAGTCCCTGCACCTGCAGTGTGAGTTGCCTCCTGCACCACTTCCCAGCCCCAGAATCCCAATGCCACCCCACTGACTGGAGGGAGAGAAACTCCAGGGCTTGGGGGCTTTCCTTGCAAGTGCAGCATTGCCCCCACCCAAATTTGTCAGAGAGAGGCAGCAGGAACACTGCTGGTGGGAAGGGCTGGGCAGTGCTGGGCTCTGGCTCAGCATCCAGCGCTGCCTCCCAACAGCTCAGCCAGCATGAAGCAGCTCCTGCTGTGGAGCCACTGGCCTGGGGAGCCCAGGGTTAAAATGCTGCTGGCTCCAGTGTCAGTGGGAAAGCAGAACAAGCAATTGCATGACTGAGCTGCACATCTTGCATTTCTCTGGGGCAAAACTAAAAGGCTTTCCAGCCCTTGTGGTCTCTATGGACTTGTGAAAAGACAGGAAAAGGCTCTGTCACTCAGTCAAGTGTTGTGTCAGCCAAAGAAATTCTCTCTCCAGCACATAAGCCACGCATGGCAGAGTTTCTGGCCATGCTCCTCCATTGGGAAGGAGCATCTTGGCAGGGCTGAGCTGCAGAGCCAGCAGCAGGGGATGTCCCTGCCTGGGGTTTGGAGGCCTCATCCTGCTCTCCCCCCATCACAGCAGACCCACAGACCCCCCCAACGAGGACAGTGAGCAGGATGCCCCTCAGCTGAGGCACAGAGGGGTGGCCCACACCAAAACCCTCTTTCCTGGTGACAGGGGCTCCAAGAGTTGTTGTGTGCAAGGCACTGAGTTCCTTTTCACTTTTAATGAAGCCATTTTCCACCTTGAAGGCTCTGTTACAAGGGACAAAAGCACAACACAATTGCTGTGGCCAAGCATGGTGGGATCATGGCTCAAAACTGGCCCAGTGCAGAGCTGGCTCTTACAGCTCCCCTGGGAGGGAGAGCAGGAGAGAGGCAGAGCCAGCAAGAGGGGCCCCAAGACACCTACAGCAGCTATTTGTAAAAGCTACCTTTCCTGTTAATGAAGTAGTTAAATATGAAAGTCTTCTGGCTTTATTAATAAACAGTGTTTTGTTCTGCAGAAGTCCTTTTCCAAACACTAGTAAAGCAATTTGTGTAACCAGATTCACAGCGTCTTCTGAAGCAGAACTCAGTTTATTTTTAGATACCTCTCTAGGGTAAATCCTATTTCCATTGAAGCTTCACGCCAGCTTAGTTTTCACTCAGGGAGTTTACAGCAACTGGCCGGTGGCTTTGTAAACAAACACATCACTCTGCCTTGTAGCATGGAGTGTTCTGGCTTTCTTGGCATTTCTTCTGAATAATCTTCAATTATCAGTCCCCTTCTATGTACAAATTATCTACAAAGTAGATGCTGCACTTTATTTCAGTCTCTTCATGGCAGTTTGCCATCCCTGAAGGGATGAAACTTCCCTTCTGTACCTCATCAGTGGCTCTAGGGTCATGGGGCTGGAGAGGTCCTGGGGCAGGCATGGCCATGGGGAGCAGGAGGGACAATTCAGAGTTAATTTTCTCTTGGTTCTTTTTTTTCTGATTTTACAATTTTGAACCTCTACTAACTAGCATTTCTTTTTCAAAGAGCATTACTCAGAGTCTATCATACTTTTGAGGCTTTTGACATCTGGAAATAGGTTTTGTTAGGTTAAAATATGGGTTTGGAAGGTCCAAGATAGTTGGTTTTATTCCTTTTACATTACCTATAATCATCTCCCACTTAACCCCAACAATATTCTAGTTTTCTCACAAATGGATGGGCCTTTCTACTTGCAATTGCATTTCCTTAATAGGAAACAACACAATAAGGGCTTCTCTGGTTTAGATACCCGCCTCAATTTACTTAATGAAAGCATTTGAGAAGCAAACACACAGATCACATATGTACTCTCAGTCAGGGAGGCTAAAATTGATTGGGTGGCCTAACTACCAGTAACAAATCCCAAATATATTTCACATACTTGGTCGTTTAAGACTGTGAAAGGCAAACAAGCCATGAGCTGGGCAGCTCACTCCACCTAAAGGAAGCAGGAGGCAGAAACCACAGCTCCTCCTTATTAAAATAAAGGAATAGCCAGAGTAAAAAAAAATAAATAAAAAATTAATTAATTAATTACAAAACCAACAACAATAATGATAATAATAGGAAAAATCAACAATAAATTGTTTAAGCCTTTAAGACTGATGGTCAAGGACCACCACCTGCAGTGGCGATGCTGCAGAGAAGCCTCAATTCACCCTGAGATTCCTGATGGAAGCAAACTTGCAGAGCTGGAGCAGTGCAAGGATAACTCTGCTCCTCTGCTCTGCCAGCTGGCAGTGACAGGGCCCAGTGTGAGACAGGAATGGAGCACGGCAGGTCACAGACAATCCATGTTACATAGTGCAGAAGCTGCCTTGGCATGTCCAGAGAGCTGTTTGATCCTGGTACTGGCCCCACAGGTGTCACCTGAGCTGGCAAATGCATGTGGAGAAGGGAGTGGAGGAGCATTTTCACTGGGGATTTCTGCACTGGAGTGCTGGTGTGCAGTGTTGAGCTTGAAGAGTGACCACAGTCATCAAACGGGGAAAATGCCCTGGGAGGGGAGCTGAAGGGAGATGCTGTTTATTCTTAATCCTGCTTTTCCAGCTTGTGTGATTCACTATGCTGGCAGCTGACACCTAATTGAGTTTCATCAAGATGAAGGAATAAAATTTGGCTCGTGTAAGAACAGAACTGTTTGGATAGTAAAATAATAAAAGAGACTTTGAGGGATCCCTTGGGACTTAAAGGTCTTGCCAGGTCTTAGTTTCCATAGGGAAATTCTGAATTCCAAGACTGAAACCAACTCCCAGAGCGTCCCTACTGCAGCCCTGAAGTCCCGATGGAGCCCCAGGATGCCCCACTCTGCCTTTGGCCTGTCCCCATGTGGCTGTTTCTGCAGGATGTGCTCCACGGGCCCGCGGCCCCCTCGGACACCTCACTGGCACCAAGTGGTGGCTTCACAAGCGAGTGGGACTGCGCTGCTCAGGGCTTGGCAGGAGAAATCCCGCTGCTCTCGGGTGAACTTGGCTCCTTCAGTCTGTCCAGAGGGAATTACTTCATCAAACACACAGCAGGCACAGGCTCAGGGCTGGCGACCGGGTGAGGGAGGAGGCAATAGCGGGGCTGAGCCCCAGTCTGGCGGAGGCCGCTGCAGGATCTGCTCCAAAACCAGGACTCGATGGGTGCAACCCCCGGGGCCTGCTGGCCCTGCACGGGCTGAAAGGACTCGCTGTCGGTGCCGAGAGCCGTGTTAAATGTTAAATGTTAAATGTTCAAACCCTTCCACGGCCTGCCGGCTCCCCTGGAGGCAGGAACCAGGCTCCGGGAGTGCAGGCCCAGCTCCCGTGCACAGCCCCGGTCTCCCTTGGTGAGAGCACAACAACAACAGCCTCAGGCCTGCCCACCCCAGGACATGAGGACAACGGGCCAAAATCAACACAGTCACATTCAGTGAGGGATTTTTTTAAATACATTTATTAACCAATGTTAACACATTAAATGACTCTATATATTGCTAGTCAGAGCAGCTTACAAAATGCCAGAATGCATCATAAACTGGACAGCCACAATGAATAATTACAATGTGCATAGTGGCTAAGCTCAACACTTTAATATAGCTTTATGATTTGCAGAAAAATTAATTTTAAGTCATGGTTCCTAAAACAATCAATTGTAATTTTACCTAAAACTTATACAAAACCAGGCCACAATCTTTTTTTTTTGTTTGGTTTTTTTTTTTGTGTTTTTTTTTTTCTTTTTTTTTTTCTTTAAAACACACAGTTTTCACGCTGTAGTAACTTGGAAATGTGCAACCGTGTCAACAGAGACAAAAAAGCCAAAGTAACACGAATCTTACTTTCATGCAGCTATCAGTTAAATATTACATATTCTGGAATGATTTTACACCAAAAATATTTCCACAATACTTGCTTTCATAGGGGTGGATCGAAGTTTTGGAACTTGTAAAGTAATCGAACAAGATTGATTTTTAGTTGTGAAGTGTTTTACAGTCACAACACAGAGGCGACAAAAGTTAATTACACATTTATCAGGCAATAATGTAGCTGTGGTAATACAAGTTACCATCTACTTACTATTTTTTCCAATCAACTTACCATTTAATTTCTGCAACATATTGGGCATTATTTGGCAGTATCTAGTCAATTAACTTATATCACCACTGTAAGTAAAAAAGGTCAGGAGTTCAGTGGTAGTTCACAGAAGTCTTAGTTATATTTTTGTCTTTACAATGACCCTGACAAATCTTAGAGAAAACTTTTTAAAAAGGCTTTCCTCCTTATTCTTCAGCTTCCATCGTTCCATCATGTAATTGCTTTCAATAAATATCAAAGATCTAAATAAATATTTACAAATTATTCCTCTAACTCCTCAAAAAATAGCTGGATGATTAATGGGCAAATGACTCAGTCTAAGACCAATCTTTGAAAGAAACTAAGATGTGGAGACACTTTAAAAGAAAAGCTATTTAAGTAAGCTTTACATCTATTTAAAAAATTGTCTCTGAACATGGATGCAATTAATATATCTATATATAAAACAAACAAAAAAGAAAATAATTTTTCAACTATCGATCCATTCCTATTGGTAATGCTTCTTAATCCAGACATTCCGCAAAATACAGACTTTTTACAAATCACGGCATCTTTAATACAAGAAAATTAACATGCATTATTCTTCATTCTGAGTACAGTGATGGAGCTCATTATTAGGCAATGACCCATTACTACAAACATAACGGCTTCTGTGAAACTTAAGTGCTTTTTCTCCTTTTATTATCAGTTACAATGGACCAGGTGACACCAGATCAGAGGTGGTCAAATGACATTGAATTGGGGAGGCTGAAAGGGGGAGCAATAAAGTAATTTGTATGCCTCAAAATTCCGAGTATGAATAAAGGTAGTTGGTTTTTTTGTTTGTCTGTTGTTTTTTTTTTTTTAATTTTTTTGGCTTTTCTTATTCTTGTTATAAGCACTCATGTTAGAACAAAGATGAAATGTGCAAACTTCAAAATTTAAATATTCATTTTTCTCTAAGATCCAGCTCAGTAAAAGATTACCCCAGTTCCCTGTGATTTTAAGCTACAAGATCAAAGCTAATATTTTGTTATAAAAGTTATATATTGAAAAGAAATAATGAAAATAAAACACAGTTGGGAAATATTTAAGAAAAAATACGCAGGACTAGCACCTGCTGTGTTAACCCTGTTCCCTAAATTCAATCATGTACCCACTGGTATAACCAATAGATAATGCCTTTAAACAGTAAAATTAAGCTGAACAAAACCAGCTCAACAAGGTTAAGAAATAAATGTTACATCAAGGTAGTATGCTTTGATTTTCTGAAACAGTTCTGTACTTCTTACATTCAGAACTAGTTTTTAAATGTTCCTCTTTGTTAAACTTTCATCTTTTTTTTGTTTTTAGATCTGCTGCTTTTAAAGATTAAAATCCCTGCAAAACCTAAAAATGTCTTAAAATTTGCTGAAAATGCAATAAATCCTCTAGTTTAAAATTATTTGAAGTAACCTGCTCCCACAGATGTTCAATTAATTTTGCTGACAACATTTTGGAGGAGCATTTTTAACAGAAGACTGAAATAACTGTGCAAAATTTCTTTTACGAAAAGTGTTTAAAGGCTGGTGCAAAATGGGAAACAAATTCTAAACAATTTTGGCTTTTTTTATTTTTATTTTTTCTGAAACAAAAACCGCTCTGTCTGAGAATAGCAATCATTGGGGTGGCGCTCTAGGGGAGAAGTAACTCTTTCATCTTTTCCTGCGGCAGGTACGTTTGTGTTCGGCATGCCAGTGCTCCTGCTGACACTTGATGGAGCAGTAGGAAGTGTTCCAGCAGCAGTGGTACATGGCCTCCTCTTCACAGTTGTAGCACTGGGGAGAACAAGCGAGATGGGATTACTCCCCTGGCAGCTCACCAGCGTTCCCCCACCCCAGCACACAGCAGCACTTGCAAAGCAATGCTCCTCTCATTTATGCTCGGGGGCACCCAGGGGCACCAGGGCATTTTTCACACGTGCTGAGTGAAGCAGCAATTTCAGAAAATCCACACAATACATTCCTATTTTCCAGAGTCTGGATTATTGCTTTTCAAAAAATCATCTCTCACTTAAGAAAACTCATCTCTCAGAATGGTGGACTGACATTTTTCAGCCACACAGCACAGGAGCCATCTTTTACCCTACATTTGTGTAATAGCACCCTGATCTATGTCTTAAAAGCTACAATAAATCAACAGGCATTGCTGGTGTGAACAGGCTCTGTACAATCTTGAAAATCAATGTTTCTGAGGTTTCTTTATAAGCACAACCTGTCCAGAGGTTGCTGGGGAAGATCCTTTTGGTCTAGAAAAAGTCACAACAATAACATCCCAGGAGACAAGAACTCCTGTTTTGTTATAGCCCATCTGGGGTCAGCCTGCAAGGAGGCTGCTGTCACTGGGGTTTGCTGACTGCCAGCCAGCACTGCCACCTCCTGAAGGGAAAACCTTGTGCTCCATTAGTGCTACTAAGCAGATCAAAAAAGAGGCTTTTCCTGCAAGTCTTAGACAAACCCAAGAAGGCCTGTTGTACACAGGTTGGTGCTCTGGGCTCTTGCCTTTGTCCTGCCTGCCAGAACTGTACAAAACTCCTGAAAGAAAGATGCCGCACAGCCCGTGATTTTTGCAGAATTTTTTGGTTCTGGGGAAAGCTGCAGCAAAGATAATTTCTACCTCAGAGCACACAGAACGGCCCCAGCCCTCTGATAGCTGGAAAAGCTACTTGGGAAATATCCCTGTGGCCTCTGAGGAACTAAGAAAGGGAATTCAACATTCTGGTCAGCACTATGGGTGGCCATCAAGGAGGTACAGTACCCCTGCAGGCAATCTTCAGGTGGGTTTATGCCCCTGCATAGGAGGGAGTGCTGCAAAAGCATTCACTGTCAATTTGACAAAACTCCATGAAGTAAGGTGGCATTGCTGCTAAGTTACCATTTATACTTCTGTATCCAGGAGAGCCAGCTTCTAACAACCTCAAAATTGTCTTCCTGAATTTGGTCTGCTAAAAATCAGCAAGCATCTTTAGGAATCCAGTCTGAAATGCTTATTGCATGATGGGGAACAGGGGGAGGGATATCACACAGTCTGTGCAGGCTGCTATCAAACCACAGAGTAACACAAAATTTACTTTTTATGTCCTGTCTAGCTACAGCTTTGCTAATAAAACAGGGAATTACAAAGAAAACAGATGCAACTGCCTCAAAAGAAAAGCTACAACAACCCACACTACTGAAAGACAGATCCAAGAAAGACAGCATTTACATTGGCTAAACTGATAACCATTAATTTACATCAGCAATAAAGGGACTGCCCTAGCTGTGTGAGAAGGGAACCTCTCCATTTTCCTTCCATAATTTAGCTCCTGGGAAGTTTATTTGTAAAAATGTCTGCAAACAAGTGTTCTCTCGAGAGCTGTTTTCCTGGTTTTTCATGTTGCTGGCTGCTCACAAGCCTGTGGGAGCCATTAGGATCATCTGCTGGAAAGGTGCAGGAACAGCTGTGTCCCTCCATTATGTACAGCATGGGTCTCAGCCCAGAGACCAAATTCACATCTGCTGGCTTGGAGACATCAAAAAATGCTATGACAGGAGAGGACAACTGATCTGTGGGTCCTGCACTTCCCTTTACATATGCTGGCCATAAGTGTGGGATGTAAATCTCCACTTACAAAGGGAAAATAGTGTCATCTGTGCTGGTACCAGCACATGTGGCACTGGAGGCAAAATGCCAGCTGGCCTCAGGCCTTCTCTTTTCTTTGTATTTTCCTCTTTCTAAATGTTATCAATCACTTGGGGTTTTGTTTCAGACAGGACACATCACAGACAATGCTCATTCACTTAAAGACCACCTGTTGCAAGTTAAAATAAATATATGTGTAAATAAATTTGAAAGAAAAAAAAGTTAAAAGCCTATGGAAATGACCTATGCATGGACTTAAATAAGGCTTATATACCAATAAAAGAACGTGGAGAAACTAAAACAGAAACATTGTCAAGACCAGCACTCCAGCCTGTACCCTGGAGGCCACCAAGCTGCATAATCTCATTACTGTTATTCCTGCCTTTACATTTCTTCCTTTGTTTGCTATTTACTTGAGGTATCTGTATTAAACCCAAATTTTATGAAGATATAAAAATGAAATTGGGCTAAGCCAAGGCAATTATGACCAGCTAGAGAAAGAGTAACTGTTATTCTTTAACTATGCATTAGTCTTCTGAGGGCTAGAAGTACATCTCATGTTCCAGTACACCACCAGAAAAATGATCCCTTCATCCCAACTGGACTATTTTTTTAGGTATGAGAAAAAGACAAATACAGTGTGAATAATAGCAGCTGTATTCCCAATCCTAGACATCAGCATTACACAAAACTAGAGGTCTCTGCTCCTAATTAAAAAGCAAAGCCCCCAAAACTCATTTAGTATGTGTGTTAATTACATGAGATTTTGGTAAGGAGGTATCATTATAATAGCAGCATACAAGTGCAGTACTACACACCAGGGACTGTCATTAGTACCACTGAAGGAATAATCACTGGGGAGTTGTGTAATTGGACCAAGTCCAGCTGCCTGGGGCTGTGTGTTGGCAGGCAGATCCATCAGCTTGAATGCAGAGGTGTTTATCCTGACCCTCCCTCTCCTGCCACATGCAAACCAGCTGTCTGCATGATGCCTTCATTTAGGCTGGTGATTGACAGATAGTTCGAGGCCACAGAAACAGGCAAGATTGTCAAATACTTTTTCTATCTTTTGATTGTTTTGCTCAGTAGAGAAGTTTTATGTCCTCATTAATAAATTCAGTGATGTGGTACCAGGGCATTTTCTGATTAGTCTGAAGGATACAATAAAGGCACATTGGAGCAGATAAAAGTAACTCCAGTCAGTCTCTTTCAAAAATTCTGCCTTCAAAACCACCAAAAAGCAGGCAGAGCTAAGAGTCCAGCCTCACAACCAAGTTATTGTGCCTGAGTTACTGCATGTCAGCTGAATGGTGACAATGGTTCACACGTGTGTCTTCACTCATGACAGAGCAGAGGTAATTTGACATATTCTATAGTGGGCAAAGGCAATTCCATTTCCCTCTCCAGTGCCACAGGTGAGCACATGCACACAGGCACCAGCAGCTGGTGGCACATTGAACACAGTAACCCCATCAAGTCAGTCACAAGCAACTTCTCTGGTCTGCAGAGACAGGTAGACAGGAAGGAATTCTCTTATTGACAGAGACCCAAGCACTGCACCACGTAACCGACAGTAAAACCTCTGTGAGGAACAGAAATAAAGACTCTACAGGAGCTCTGGCATTTGAAGTAATTCTTCTCTTTCCAAAAACCAAACTCATAACTGTGATATTCAGCTACTGACTGTCTCGCCTGAATACTTTTTCCGCTCTTCTCCAGAGCAGAGTTTTCCCTGCAGGGACCATCATTTCATGTAAGCACAGGGACTAATGAGGCTGAGCAGCAGCAAAACAGCCCTTTATAGCAAAGGGGGCTGCAGGGAGGTAGCAAGACTGACTGTCCCTTAGCTCATGCTGTCTCCTGGAGGCTCCTGCTCCTTTCCAGCCCCACCAGTGCTGCAATCCTGTGCCCACCCCTCTGTGTGTTACAGACAACTGTCACAGTGCTGTGTGACTTCTTGAACAATGGCTTTCACACCCATGTTCTGTGAAAATCAGCAAAGAGAAAGAGGAGTTTGTGCATGTGCCAGATCCCAGCTCCTGAGGGGAGCAATTTACACCTGCACTCTGCCCCTGGCAAGCAGCACAGTTTATGGTACTTGCAGTGTTTGGCTAGGTGCTGCACAGCCATGTGGGAGAACACACTTCAGCCTGAGAAAGCATGAGCCACAATCCAAATAAAACCAGGGAAAAGTTGGTGGCATGTAACAGAACAGTAAGTTAGATTTCTATTTTTGTGTTTCTAAAGGGCTCACCAACATGTTTTTCATAGGTGATGCTGGAAATTTGCACTTAAGGACCAAACAAGAGAGGAATGCATTTCCAAATGGCATGTCTTAAATATAAAGGAATATAAAAGAGCTGTAGAAAAAGCAAGGAGAGGAAAAGGCCAAAAGGATATCACTAATAGCCTTATTAGCAGGGGAATCCAAATTGATGCAGCCAGATATTGTACCCTCTGAGGTCTCAAGATCAAAGGAGTGTGAACATAATGCAAAGCATATCTTACACAGAGTAAAACTGCATTTGGAAAAAAAATATTTTTGATACTAAGATCTGACTGGACTTGAGAAGATATTGCTGTTAGCACTAACAAATTAAGATGGAAAGTAATCAAAACACCAAGTTGAAATTTGGAGAAGATTTGAAACAGTAATATGAAGGAGAAAGCCTTAATGCTGAAAGACCAGTGAAAGACCAGTGCAGTTAAAAGCAAGGAAGAAATCCCCTTCAACTGGCCTGCAGATGCATTATACATTTCCACTTAGTCTCTTGTGATCAGTTTTTGACACTTACCCACTGCTTCTTCTTGGTCTGGGAAATCAGTTGCTTGTGCTGACCTGCTAGTTTCTTAATTTCTTCTAAAAATTCTTCTTTGCACTTCTCCTTTACCTGCTTACATTTTCTGTCCATCTCTCCTTGTGCATTGGCCACAGCTTTATTTACAGCCTGCCTTTTCTCTTCTTCCATCTCTGTACGCAGCTGCCAAAGACAGTCAGCAAAACAAGTCAAGGGACAGCTACTGCAGTTAGAAGTGTCATATTTAAGCCTCTACTCTTTAAACCTCTATTAGTGGTGCAGGTAGAGGTCACCTAACTAGAGATTTCTACTATTTAGGAAATAAAAATTACTCAATTAGAGATTTAACAAAAATTTAAATCAGAATTAATCAAAATAAAAATGTCACTTTATTTCTACTCTGTTAAGCACCTACAACAACAGCTACATAAATTCTATAAATATTTGCTCAATTATCAGTTTATAAATTTATTAATTTCTCTTAAAAAGATTTTGTTTTTTCCAGATCTACAACTGCATATAAATCTACAATAAGTGCAAAATGGAAAATAAGAAATAGAGTATTGAGTTCATTAAGAGATACCTTTTAGTATTCATTGTCAGTGAGGTTCCTTTGCCCTTACTCAGGTATCTACACATTCAGTGTCTTAATCCTAGAAGATTAACACTTGAACTCCCTAGGCTCATTTCACAGTCCTTCATCCAGAAGAAAATTCATCTTATTTGTCTTATCTTAAGGCAGGTACTTAAGAGAGGTCAGACAAATCATCCTCCAAATTGCCCTGCTCTCTCCAGCCAAAGGTGACCAGGTCAAGCTTAGACATTGAATTTTAAACAGGTTAATATTAGATAAGAAAATTCAAACAAATTTCAGTGACCCTATTTGATCTTTAGGTCAGAAGATGGAGAAAAGAAGAATTATTTATGACTAACAGTTGAACAATGACATTGTTTAGAATCACATTTAACAATGGAGAGAAAGGCTTTGGAAACAGATACTCATGAGTGAACAATTAGTTTCAGTTTTGGATCACAAACTGATTTCACTGGACAAGAATCAAAAAAGCCAAGAGTTTTCTGTTTAAAGTAGGTTTGTTGGTATAGAAATGGTCTAAAAAAGCCATAATGGAGACTATTTTTATGTGGTCTCTTTGGAAAAGGCTTTTTATTCATTTTGGTAAGTGGTTGTTACAAAAATAGAAAGAATGTGAAAAAAATCCCTTAAACTGCCTCTCCTCAACCCAGTGTAGGTGGTGTTCAACAAGTGTTACCTTTTCCACTGCCTCTCGCACAACTCTCTCAGTTTCTCTTTTGTGATCAGCTTTCATCCTGTCCTTGAAATCGTTAAAGATTTTGGTGTATTTGTCATGGCACATGTTCTGACACACTCCATCGTTACTGGTCTGGGTGCTCCGATGCAGCATTTTTGGAGAAGAGGCACTTAACTTCTTGGTCTGAGTTGAGACTGAAACTTTTTCAATGGGCTGAGGCATTGTGGGAATTTCCTGGCTTGAACTTACTGCTTCAGTTTCAGGTTCTGGCTCCTGCAGAGAAAGAACAAACTTATCAATCAGATATCAAAATAGAACAAGTCAACCTGTTAACTTTTCAGTTCCCCCAAAGAAAAAATGTTACTTGCCTAATATCAGTATAGTTAATGTGAAAGGTGTCTGTTGAAGACCTGTACTTCTAATGGGATGTGGGATCCCAGTGGAAACCAGCTTGGGAGTGGGCTGGCTCTTGGGTCAGTCTTTTCTGACTTCAGCCAGCCTCACCTCCCCAAAAGTATGAAAAACCTCAGAGGCTGTGCTGACTCCTTGGGATTGCTAGAGGTTTACTAGAGATATTTTTCCCCCCACAATATTCTGCCTAAAGAGACTACAGCTGAATGGCCAAGGCTCCTAAATTGTTTTGGCAAACTCTGGGCTTACTCTGACCCAACAGGCTGCAGCGGAGTTTGTGATATTCCACTGATTCCATTGAACTGCTGCAAAGATTGATTGGTACTTCAAAGGTCCTTTGAAGATGAAAGGCTAATGAGAGTCTACATCTTGATTCCAATAATATAGAACTAGACTTGGATGACCACAGAAGCTCTGTATAATTACACAATTATCAAGAAAGAAGTCACTGTTACTGTAGTGTACTGTGCTGAATCTAGCTGCCTGTGTTATTACAGTGTAATACCAATTGCTCCTGCTCTTTACAACAGATCGAAGTTATACTCCTGGAAATGCTTACTGCTATTTCAAGTGTCTGAAGACACAAAAGATTTTTATTTTTATTTAAAGGTAGATGTTTTAATGCTCATTTAGCAGTGTACAGACAAAGCCTTGCTCAGGACTGGACTTTGTGCCTGCGTGTGTGATGAGGCATTTGCTCGCACAATTCAAAAGGCTGACTGTGTATTTATTCCCTTTTGCAATCAATTACTCCCTAAGAGGTCACTGTGATTGACTTCTGGATCGCTGATCAGAGCTAAGAAGGCATGTTAAGACATAAATATATGAAGCAAATTACAGTATTTGCTTGACAGAAAACACAGTAAGAATGGCAAGACATCCTCCTGTAATCTCCCTATCTTGCATTCAAACACAGTTTGTGCCCCGGGGAGCACAGACTGTGTCACTGCCTCCATCCATGACGCTGCCTCCCGCAGGATCAGGGACAATGGGGAGGCAGCTGCCCAGGAATTAGGAGTGGCCATGTCCCTGTTCCAGCCACAACAGAGAGCTCTGCTGCAACAGTACCTGCTCCCTCCTCTGCAGCGGCATCCCGAGTCCTCTTGCAAGGAACGGGCATATGCGCACATTTTTCTCAGCGTTCCTCGGGCAGCTGGAACAAGGCCAGGAAAAAGTCCTTGGCGGTTCGGGAACAGATTTACGGCTCTCTCTGTAAGAGCCCCCTTGTGTACACGCGCAATAACGCAGCCCTTGCCTCCCTGATCCTGCAAGCGGGATACGCAGGGAAGCCCCGCAGACAAAGTGGATATGGTTAATAGTCTCGATAGCACTTCCTAATTTCCACCGTTTATGGACTTACTGATATCCTGAATCTGTTATTAAAAAAGAAATGTTTTAAGCTGACTTGCTTTATTCGTGACACAGATATGCCCATGATGACACACGTTACTTGCACGTGGGAGGCACAATTACATTTGTTAGCAAGGAGTACCAAGCTGTGGGGCTGGAAATTCCAAGACTAATACTGTACCATCACTAAAAGGTAACTAAAATTGAAGGTATGCCTATTAAAATTTCAGACCTTTTGTACTTTGCTATCTCTACAAATACAGTAATTGAGGTTACTCACTTCTTTCTTGAGTTCCATACTCTGGTTACGTCGTCCTTTCTTTGCTCTTGGTTCCTGAGTAACCTTCAGCTGTGAACATTAAGAAAAGCATATTGAATCAACCCAAACCAAATTCATGTAAGTGGATTTCATTGTAATGTAACTGATGTGCCTTTCATTTGTGATTATTTGCAATTATTTAGGGTATCAAATAGAAACGTTAATTAAATGTTCTTAAGTGAGAACTGCACACAATAAACTTTCTACATTATCACTGATGACTATGACTGCATGAAGGAACAAAATTAATGAAGAAGTTCTGCCATTCAATATGCACTTGCTAAAATACTCTTAACCATTCCTTTCTTCATTGCACACACAAGTTCATACACTTGTTTTCTGAGATATTCTGGTATCGGTGACCTATACTTAAAAATCAGATATTGTTGGATGCTAGAAAACAGCAGTGATTATAAAGAGAATGTAAGTATGTTAATATGGGAAAATCATCTAGACTGGATTATAACTAGAGGGCTATGGAACTTTATGCTCTAGAATAAAAGTCAATCTCACAGTAGAAACATGGATGAGATCTAAGTGAGTGGTAATTATCTTGTAGAGAAGTTCTTAAGCCTGCTTTTGAAGCACTCAAGTACTAGCTAGTGTTAGTAAGAGGATATTGCAGACCACAGCAGAACAGTGAGTTTGATGGCTACTCCTGTGTTCCTGTATCTGGGAAACCAGTAAAACAGGTATAAGCATTAGCCAAGTCAAGGATGAATAGTTGGCATTGAAGACTAAATATACAAATGGACACTTCAGACCCTGTGACTGACATTCCAGAAAAAAATTAAAAAATACCACTTATCTTTTACTTGTGACCATTTTCCTTTTTTACCACAGGCTGTTGTATGACTGCACACAAGACTTTAAATAAAGGGCTGGCTAAGCAAACCAGGCTAAAAAGCCCTAAAACCACTTTGATAAGGAACAACTTCCCACCACAATATAGAGTTTTATAAACTTTTAAATTTTTAGTTCCAAATTGGATGATAGACCTGTTTGACAAAAGGAAAAAGGAAGAGGATCAAAATATTCCTGTTTTTTGAATACAGACTTGGAGAAAGGATAGTGGTTTTAAATGAGGAAAGATGTTGCCAGAGAAAGGGCTGCCAAAAATACAGAGAAGCATCCTGCAAACTATGAAAATCTTAGTGCCAAGTCACTAGTAGTTAATATATTAACACCCTCTTGGTCAATGAATGATTTGTAAAGATCAGCTATGATACAGGAATTTCCATGTGGAAATGCAGAGTTTTGGATCTTGGCCATTTGTGCTCTTTGTTAAAACAATGTCATTTTTATTGTTTAGCAAAATTATTTTTAATGACTAATCAGTTCCTGGTCACATGGTCCTCAAGTGCAACATTTGCACTTTAGTTGGACCTGCTGAAAATGTCATGGATGGTGTTACTTGTGGATCTGAAGGCAGAATAGAGCTCAAAGTGAACATACTCCAGCTGTGAAAAGGCTGAGCAGCTACAGGGCTGTCCCTTGATAGGGCTCCAAGAAGACAGTGTTGCAGTCCATCTGATATCTGTGACATTTGACTTGAACATTCCTATTTAACTTTAGAAATCTTAATCTGTCTCATCAAGGTGCTGTACGTGACAAACGCTTTGAAACTTCACAAAGGTCATCCAAGAAACAGAGAAAAGAAGAAAATCTATATTCTTGCTATCATTACTGAGCTACAAAACATAGGGAGAATAAGTCTTTGAACCCTCTTGTCATCACAAACCTGCAGACAGAGCACAAGGCTAATTTAATAGCACATTAATCAAAAAGACATTGTCTTTGTACTCTTTAATGAATTGCTAATATTGTAGCAGCACTCACTTGCTCATTGCTAGTGGAAGAGATACTCGACTCTGCCTCCTCCTCCCCTTTGTCCTCATTCTTTGATTTCCAGAATCTCCCCTCACGAAGAAAACGCTGGTGCAGTTCCAGTTCATCACAGGCCTTCTTCCATCCCATACTGCGTTTCACGTGCAGCCGGTGGATGTTAACTGTGATGTCTTGAATGTTTTCAGAGGGGATCCAGGCCCTTTAGAATACACAGCACAGACAGGTTCAGAAACATTAAATACAGGTGAAGGATCTCGACCTGAGAAACTGACTTCAAAAGCAGTTTTTCACAATGGCCTATCACTGACAATTCCTTTATACTTTGATTTTTTTTTTTAAACTCAACACATTTGAAATAAAAGAATGGACTGCATGCTGTTAGACATTTTTGTTTCTATAAATACTTGTTAGCTGTTGGTGCTATGACTAAAAGTCTCTTTCATTTTTGATGAGCCACAAACCTTCCCCAGCACTATCTCTTACCTGCTCTCTCACTAAATGCCCTGACTCAGACACAGAAACATTTTTTCACTGGAGGTTCATATGCTAATCCAGTTTAGCTCTCGAACTCTTTCCTAAAACTGTCAAGGATGTACCAACTCATCACCTTGAATAGAGACATTTTGTGTTCTGGGCTCCTGTCTATCAGGACTGAACTTCCATGGGGATTGTCACACTTCTTTGGACTGAATTCATGGTTCCAAAGTTACTTTGTCCTCTCAAATATATTCAGAGAATCCTCAGAGAGTCAGATGGGCAGGTCTTGACATTTTGAAAGGTTATACCAAGCACTAGGCAACATTGGACATTGAAAATATAGAGTCACTGCCATGCACATCTGCCTAACAGATTAAATACTCAACAAATGACATGTTTGTGAAAAGATTCTTCATTCTTGCAATATAAATTAAATTTGAGTAGAGACAAAGAAACAATGCCAATTTACAACAACAAGGAGTTTGGCCCCTTATCCAAGTCCAGCACAGTAACTAAGAAACGGCTCTCTAGTTAAACATCCTTTGCCTTCTGTATCAGCACACATTTAAGAAGTTGCAAGCACCTCATCCCACAGGTACCAGGTTACTTTATTAAGTAATTTTAAACTGTGTGAACTTAAAGCCAAAGATAGCTTATGAAATAAACAGTATTCCTAAACAGATTCAAGGTAAAAAAAATGTTCTGTGACTGAGGCCCCAGTAAAGATCCTTTACTTACTTTATGACTATTAGAAAGTTTTGGAAGTTCATATAAGAAGTGAAAAGATGCTATATACTATGCAAGTTACATGAAAGCAATTTAAATAAACAGTCTCCTAAAACACTGCTACTGAATTGTCTAGGCCCTTTTGGGATGCACCAAAATACACCATCTCCTGAGAACCCTGAATCACTTTAGAAATGTCTCCTCTCCTCACATTACAGCCATATAAATAAAACAGTAAAAAAATCCAAACAAGTACATCCACTGTCACACTGCTGCAAACCTCCCCAAATGCTGAACAACCAGCTGGAGAGAAAACCAAAAGCTGATCTCTAAGAGTCAAGTTTCCAATGTAAAGAGGGATTCCCTGAAATTGCAAACTGGCTCCCAGCAGGAGGCCTGTCAATGTTCTAGCAGTGAGACACAAACATTTGTGATATATATCATGGTACTAAACCACAAAATTGTAGTGCCTCGGCTCAAATGAGAAATTGCCTGCAGTCAATACTGCTGGTAGAAGGAGTACATTTCTGTCCAATTTTCACCCTGGCCTGGATTAGCAGACTGCTACACATTTGAAGAAACAGCTGAAGTTCACTTATTGTCTTTAATTAAAATGGCATTAAGGAACTCCCTTCTGGCAACTGTGGAAAGAGAATCTCTGAGCCACTGAATCTGGACACTAAAGATGTGTTAGACTGAACTTTAAATTTTCTGGAACAATTGTGGCAAAGTATTCAGTATTTCTAAAGTTGGCAGCAAGCTGAGCCAGGATTTAAAACATGACAGATGAGATAAATTCTTTTAATCTTGTTTGTAAAAAGCAGCACATGGAACTAATAAATTACCTTTGGTGGTGATGGCCAAAAAAGCGAACATCAACTTGATTGTCCTCTTTCTGCATGACTTTGGCTGGCCAAAACCCAAAGCCTTTCATTTTGGCCCAAACCAACTCGTGATTAGGTATCTGGAAAAAACAAAAAAGTTGCATTTATTAGTGGATATGAAATGTAATATTGCTATCTCCCACAAATATTCTGCTGGAATACTACACTAGTGCCTTAAGAGTATGGTTGCTGTTTGTGTCTAGTGCTATTTTCATTTTTATCTTCTTAGAATACATTTCCTTGTTAGACAGATTGCTTGGATCAATGTAAAAAAAAAGCCCAAAACTACAAAGTCTGAAAGGGGTATAACTGCCTATTGAAAGCAGATATCTTAGGCAGCCTAAAAATTAACTTGTCTTTCTAGCTTCATTTAGGAGCAAAGTTTTAGTTCTGTAAGCTCCTTATTTTTTTGTGAAACTGTTGTAACTGGTGGATATCCAAGTTTTATAACATATATTGTTACAGCTTTGAACTTCAATCAATACTTCACTTGTATAAAAACATCCAGGCTTACAGAGTATTAACCATGCTTTTGAAACAGGCCCTCTGAAATGGAATATTCAATGCATTAATGACACCAAAACTGCAGGCTTTCATACAGAAAAGCAAACAAATAAACATCTGTGTCAGCAACATACACAAGGATAGCAGAACCAATTGTCAGGTCGCGCATTTGACAAATAGAAACAGTTCTTGCAAAGCTGCAGTTCATCCAGCTGAAAAACAAAAAAAAGGTAAATAAGCAAAAAACATCCTATTTATGTGATTTCAGTAGCATCCCTCTCCCTTAAGTAGTAAAATTTTTCAGCCCCAATTTGGTGGAGTTACTTCTGTTCATGCAAACTAAAGGTGTGAAACTGAGGTGGGCTGTGAGAGGCTGGAAGACAACCTGAAGAAACATGATTCATGTTTCAGAAAACCCAGGCAGAGGGAGAAGACTAAATCACATATTAATGATCTATTATAGATGAAATGCAAAGAATAGTTCTTAAAATTCATCAAATATTTAAAGTACATTGTGAAAGAAGTAATTCAACTGTACAAAAGGAGAAAGTGTGCCAGCTCCTCAGCTGTACTTTTTGGTCTCCTCTGAATGCAGAGAAACATTTTGATGACAATTACAGAATTTAGTAGGAATCTCAACCTCAGATTCAATTTATATTAGTAAGTACAATTATTTCTAGTCTAAAACTATATTAATTGATAGTTTCAAAACTAAAATTTGAATATCAGTGTTTTTAAAATTATAATCTAGTTGCAAAAAAACCCCAAAACCCCAACAAAACCCCAAAAACAAAACCATAACCAACCAACAAACCAACAACAAAAACCTAAAGAAAAAGAAAAAGGAATTCTGAATCAGCTGCTAGACTGTCTGGAGGAAATTTATAACTCAATTTCACACCCTTTTTATTTTGTAATACAAAGAAAAAATTCTTAGATTTGGAAATGAAAATCAAGTATCTTGACTACATCTTGGTTACTTGGTAGTGCTTACTTCATGGCAGGTGTCTTTGTAGAGCATCCTTGCTATATCAGCTTGTTCACTGTCCGCTGTCAATTAAAAATAGATGGTATAAACAATCACAGTATGATCACAGTGCTCGCAAAGATTTGCAGCTGTCATTGCTGTGACTTTCATGTTATAATTGTTGTGCTTAAGAAGACAATACGTAATTTGATCACTTGGACAGCCCTTCCATTTAAAATTTTCTAACAATCAGTTCAATATTTGTTTTCTGTGTCACATTTATATGCCACAATACCACTTTTACACTGAACAATGCAAGTACACATCTGAGGAGGAGCAGCAGCAGGGAGACACAGTTGCTTTTAATATGGGTTCAGTTCCTTTCTCTGCTTATGTCTTAATGGCACACTGCAGTTGTCCTAAAACATCTCCTCTCTGCTCTGAGTGATGCTTCACAAATTGTTTATGACTGAGTCTCCCTTCACACCTGTGTATTCCTCTCTGGCACATTCACATCTCTCCCCACCAGCCACAGTGTGAAGCTCCTGGGGCTGCAAACAGACTGGTGCCACCCTCCTCCCAGTCTCCATGGTGGGGGCTGTGTCTGCAGGGGAGAACCACATCCTTCCTGAAATGGTGCCCCTGGAAAACAGGACCTGGCTTATGGACAGGGTGGTGGTGATTTTTGACTTCCAATCAGTCACTCATTACCTCCCCAGTGCCTGGCAGCTTCACTGATGGCTGCACCAGCACTACACTCCTGCTGTGGATGTAGCTACATTTACTGTCACAATATGAGAGATAATGCCCAAAAGTAAAAGAAATGTATCTATAGTACATGTTTCTGCTGACACAGCACAGAAAACCCTACCCTACCCTAGGAAAACATATGTATATTGGCAAAAATCTGCAGAATAGACTGACTTTGCTGAAGAAGAAGCAGGATAGAAAAGGTTTCACTCAGAGGTTTAGCCAGAGAGGATGAAAACAGTTATGTACAGGTGGGCCTTATTAAGATTACTTAATACCAAATTCATCCTGGAATTGTGAGTTTCCTACAAATAAAGAGAAATCAAACAAGGCAAGCAGTAAATGTAGTATTTTACCTCCATAGAAAATCACTGTGTTGTGTAGAAGCAGTTGAGCATCTGCTTTGAACTCCTCATAACTCCTGTACTTTCCTTCATTTACTTTCTACACAGAAGAAAACACAAGACTGTGAGAAAACTTCAAAGTGCTCTACCTGCTTTATGCATATCAGCTTTCACAGAAAGCTGCATTATGCAACACAGATCAGACACTGCTTTTCCTGCATACAAAAGGAATACTTACAACTCTTTGACATGGTTTGTTAGTACCTGAGAATTGGCTGGCCTCTATGCAATGCCCAGAAGTAAAACAGAGTTTTTAATACTTGACCACGTTTAAAAAAGATTTTCCTGGTTGTAACAAGGTGAATGTGGAGTAGCTGCAGCATAAGGTGTGGCCCAGAACATTTGTTTAAACTAAACTATGTTCCCTGAAGTGAACATTTTGTACCTTCAAATATCAGCTAGTTTCAAATCAGTGTTGACTGCCTTTGCACTTCCAGGATCTTCACTGGATAGTCTGTGTTATCTGATGAAAACTGATTGTCCCAGTCTTCCAAACTCATAACAAATTCCTACATGGAGCCATTAATTTTCTTAGTATGGCCTTGTCCAACAGGGAATGCAGCATTTTCAGTTGTGCTCTCTCAAGAACATCTATGACAATTCCAATCACCAAACAAAACAACATCAGCTTATAGAATGCTATCAAGGCCAAAAGACCTTCTTTAGAAGCAGGAGAAGTTGACAGAGTGAAAGGAAGGCCCGATCTATTTTCAGGCTCAACCAGTGTTGCCAGCACTTCTAGACAGGAAGCAGTGCTGGCCTCCAAAACTGTCAGTGAAGCTATTGTTAATTTGTGCATTTTAATAATAAAACAAAGGCTCTTCACATCTGTGCTTGATAAGGGCAAGATATACCACAGCACTGCACAGCAATCCAGTTGCAGGAATGAGTAAAGATGAATAAAGATGCTGTTCATTATGATCATGTGCAGTTGATTTATATGAGTCATGATCAGACCTTTAGTTCAGAAAAAAAGGGACAATATATTTATTAGTACTTTATTTTTGGAACAATTAATGCAAAACAGATGTTTGGGGTGAGTCTGGTTTTTCATAATCAACAAAGTGATTGTTTTTTTATGAATCATTTAGGTGTCTGTAAAGCTGACACCCACACAAGGGCATAATGATTGAAATCAGATTATGGTCAAAAACCTTGGGCCAGAGAAGCACACATAGGCACTCAAATCTATATTCATTGATTTAGTGAAACAGTACTTTGAAGATTTTAGCTACCTGCAGATCCTAGTATAACCTTAGTACAAAAGGAATTGAGGATACTCTGTCTGAAAAATAGGCACCACTCAAAATGGTTTTACCCTGTTACCTATTTATGAGGAAAAGTTTGACATGTTAAGCTTCTGTATCTAATGCTGGATACAATACTGAAATACTGATCATAAAGAGAATTAAAAAGGATTAGGACTTTTTAGACTTTCAGTATTAAAAGACACCAAAACCAGTGTAGAAGTTAGAAAGCAAATCACTTTACCTCCTGTATAGTAGGAACATCAACAGCTGAGTGCACCAGCCTTCGGTACATTGGATGTTTGTTGTCCTTCCCTTTCTTGTTTAGATCTATAGCCTGAAAGAACCATGAGACAGTGTTTGTTACTGCATTTAGAATCTGCTTAAAACACATAAAAGAGGATTAGAAAATGCAATAGTTTGGAATGTTTCAGGTGGGACTGCACAAGGGCAAACTGGGGATCCACAACCCATGAGATTACGTGTGTCTCAAACCTGAAAAATGTCCATGTCAGAAGAGCCACAGGCCCATGGCATAGCCTGGTGATACTGATGCAAATCACTGATAAGTGTATGTGAAAACACACACAGTGCTTATGACAGGAGAACTAAAAACCACCCTCTTGTAGCCCTCCTCCCTGCACAGTCCCACCTGGGCAGCCATAGTGCTCCTCTGCAGTGCAGCACAGCACTGAACAAACCTCGCTGTCTCAGACTCACCCGCTCCTTCATACGAGACACTATGAATCGCAGGTATGTGCTCATCTCCTGTTTACTTGTGTTCTTCTTCTTGATACTCTGCCAAAGAAAAATGGGATCATATTATTATTTTAAACTTGACTTCAAAATTCAGCCAATAAACATTTTCTCTGCATTAACACTTGATTTGAAAAGGTAACTTTGAATCACATAAAACACTATTTCTTAGGGAAAACCTTATCTGGTAAATTAGTAACACTAACACGCCACAACGACTATAGATGTTGCTTTGAATTATGTCTGGGCTGAGACCTTCAGCCACAGAAAAATGACAAGTTTTATTTCCACTTGTATCCATAATAGTTTGTCAAAATCTCTCATATAAAAAGTGCCTAATTAGAATAAAGCAATGAAGAAAGTCATTTTAGGGAGCAGCTAAAAAATTATTTAATGGTCTTTTTATTAGCAAGGCATTAATAATTTTAGTAAAAAAAGAAATAATTTAAAAAATAATATCCTGTACCATCTACAAATTATGTGCTTACTAAGCAAAATGACACCATCTGGGAGGAAGACAAATTGGCTTTAGCCAGTAGAAACTCAGAGCACTTTTTTACTGCTCAAGAAACATAGCAGTCTGGGATTTTTGTGGTTCTTCCTTAAGAAAATTTAATCCAGATTCTGGAACACAGATCACTACTTTTTAACAGTTCAGGATCCAGAGCTTTTCCCTCTCATCTTAGACTATTACAGAGACTTATCCCCGCCATTCAAAGTATAACCAAGCTAGTGGGAAGCCCTGCATACCAAAAATGTGCTGCTAAAGGGAAGGTGTCTCTCTGCAAATGCCTAATGTGCTCTTACAAAGCAGCCTTTCCAACCCCAGCTCACAGCAGCTGTGCTCAGCTCTGCATGGCCCTACAACAGCTGGCTGGAAAGTGCTACCTTCTCCCTGCTTTTACCTGCAGCAGCTCTCCAAAACAAAAGCACAGTGAAACAACAGCATGGGTTCCAGGTCTATTACCCTGAAGTGTTTCTAACTGCTCACATCTCCTGCAAGGAATTCACTTCTCCTCACACCTCCTTGTGCACTGACTGCCAGGCTGAGTTCTCTCCCTCTCTTGCCTCATTTCACCACTTGTGTGCAAACTATGTGGACCAAATGGGCTGAGTTACCCCTGCATCCTTAGAATCTGATGGTCTTTAGCAAGATCCACATAATTGTGCAGATGATGGTTGCTAAGCAAACAAAAGAAAAAAATGAATCCATGTTCTAGTAGGTAAATTAAAGAGGCTTAAAAATTATCAGTCACTAGAAGTGTGCTATTTTTCATTGAATTACTTCTATATGACTCTGGACATAGGGAGCACACACACTGAGTACAGAGCACTTGCTTTTACAAATTTACTTGGCAAGAGTAAAATTACACATTAGCACAAAAAAAGCTGATAGGATTTGGTAGTGTCTCCCCTGTTTATATTCCTCCTGCAAGACATTGAGGACACTGAAAACCACCGGCTGTTCCCCTGTGCTACAGCAAACTTGCAACCCATACATTTCAGGATTGTACTTACTACCTTTCTTGAAACAAAACTGTACAGAGCACTACCTGCAAAGCTGCTCATTTAATTGCTTAACAGCAATTAGAATCATTACAAACTGTGCTGAAATACCAGTTCAGTCACGAACCTACTCAGATACTGCATTCTGCATAACAACACTACAGCTTCTTCCTGACTGGGAAACTCTCTGTGGTGGAAAGGGCCAGCCCCAGGTATTTCTAATACCTACAGGTCCTTTAAGCAAATATTAATGGTTTCCTGGCCTTCCTTCCTTCCTTCCAAACTCTGGACTGACAGAGAATTTATCCTGCACTATATATCTGAATCACATTCTGTATATTCATGTTTCACTCTGACTGCCACGAGAACGTGCATTCTGCTGGAATTCAAATCACCTACTCAGTTTCTCATAAACCAACATTGCCACTGCAAATGAAAACCCAAATGTGCATTAAATTATCTGCATTATGAAACACTGCTGTCATTTTGTCATTTCAGGCACTGGAGTGCTGTGTGCTTGCTAATGACACAGCATTTTAAAAGACTGAAACTTATAAGGACACAATAAAACTCACATGCACTGACTAGTCCTACACCTCTTTTTCTGACATGGCTCTGAATTTATTATCCTTTGAAAGTATTTCAGAATTCATGTGAACCGTTTTTCATGCCCTGCTGGGCAAGACAGTTTGAAAGCGACTGTTGAGATAGATGGTTTACAGTCTTATCCTTCAGATCATAAGAAAAGATAGATAGCTGGCTTTGTATAGTTATCGATGTCAGCAATTAATATCATCTTAAGCACCAATGAAAATGGTATAATTAACTTGCCAATTCTGGCAGACTTTAATTTTTCCACTTTTCCTTCAATTCCCTACACTGATTTATTTTAAGAAAAACTTGATCTCCATGTTCCTCTACTACATTTTGAAAGGTAATAAATTTAGGGAATTGGAACCTATGAGCCAGCAAAATGTCTTTTTATGGCAAGATTGCTTACCCTTTGGAGAAAGCAAGTTACATTTCTAGCATTTCATTCACTTTTCAACAATAATTAGCCATTTAGGAGGCAGCATTCACACATTTTTTGGAAGTTATAATGGAAAATGTGTAAGTTTCTACTAAAAAAGCCCCTTCTTTGTATTTTGAAGACTTGTAGTGTTCTCAGAGAAGTCAACTTAGAGCCACATAAAGCAAAAAAATAGATAATACTAGATGGGGACTATGATTTGCATAAAATCTATTTATATTGCTCTGACACAAGATAATATTCCCACTTTCAGGTCCCCTTTATAGGCAGAATGATACAGAAGAAAATATAAATGAAAATTAGGTCTTCTAATTTCCTACTTTCAGGAAACAAAAGCAATGATAGTGGCAAGATCCACTGTCTTTTGTCAGATCTACTGAGATACTCTACTGGAAAACTTGTTCAAGTTCAGATTTGTTTCAAGGAGACTGCTGTGATTCAATCCAGCCCCCAAAATGCCAGGATCCTTATACTTTTAGATAGCTTATTTGTGGGATAAATTATCTTAATATAGGACTGTACCAGGTCTGGCTGGGATGAAAGTAACTGTCTTCACAGCAGTTGGTACGGTGCTGTGGTTTAGATTTGTGACCAAAACAGTGTTGGTAACACATGGATGTTTCAGCTCTTGCTGAGCAGTGCTTGCACATGTAAAGGCGTTGGCAGTTTTTCACTCTGCCCCACAAGAATGGAATGGGGAGTACACAAGAGGCTGGGAGGAGACACAAGGCAGACGACCTGAACTAACCAAAGAGCTATTCCATGCCATAAAACATCATGCTCAGCAATAGACAGGAAGAGGAGAGGGCCTAGGGGGAATTTAGCCATCCTTAACTCAGGAACTATCTGGGCATTGATCTACCCATGGGGGTGGGGAGGGATTGCCTCTGCACCACCTTTGTTTTGTTTTCTTTCTCAGCTGAGAGTTGAGAGATGAGGGTGCAGCCGTGTGGTGCTCAGCTGCCTGCTGGGATTAACCTGCAACATGGACAATTCCTCAGCCACACCACTGCTTTAGAGAAATCTGCAAACCTGCTTTGAATCAAGGTAAACTAAAAGACTTGGTCAAGCCTATGTGTTTACACAGGGGATGAAGGAGTGAAGTAATAACCTTCACAATAGCAATCCTCATGTGGAAGATTAATGAGATTTGGTAGGTGAAAGGCCAAGCCTGCAGCCTAACTCTTTTCTTGTGGGTCCAGGAAATACCTTATATGAGCCTTATTCTCTGCAGCACATCTGTTTCTCAGAAGCTGGTACCTGAAGGTTACATTGCTCTTTATTTTCAATATTCCAGATTAATTATACTGCCTAGCTGTTCAAGAGGGTAGCAATATATTGCACCATACAGATGTGACTTATTTAGCAATTCTGACATACTTATAGTGCAGGGCTTCACTGCAAGACTTTACAAACCACATGAGGCTAGAGAAGCCAGAGGCATTTCCGAGAAACACTCCATCCTGCAGTAGCACCAGGGATGATGGAAGTGACAAATCTCTGCACTCTGAGTTAGCTCTCAACTCCCAGGGTGGCAGTGGCCACTGTGCTGCAGTTGCTGCAGTCTTCCATTTGGAGAGAAAAAAAAATAGGGAAGCTCTAAGAAATGAAAGCTGTCAGTGCCAGCATTCTGTCTAGCTATAAGCATTTAAATTACATTTGCACTGTTTAAAGAGGTTTCCATTTCCCTATAATCTCCCATAATGAATATTTTTTCCCTCCCTCTCTCACCTGTCCTGTGTATACACTCATCAAAGAGCTGCATTTCAGTTCAGTGATGGATTATGTGAAGGCTGCTCAATGACAGATACATGTTTCTAAGGCATCATTTTCAGAAGCAATTCAGGTTTCCAGGGCCTGCAGAGAGGAACTATGAGCATGAGTCTAACATACACTCACCACTGCTCTTTAGAAACTTCTTGCTTTACACACTGGCCCTCTGACTTTTTTGGGGCTTAAATTGCCAGAGGAATTTGGTGCTACATATGGAAAGCTTTACCGCTCTGCTGCCCTCTCAAACTTCCAACCCTCAGGTCTTCAGGTTTCCTGTACCATTAAGAAAGGTATGCAGCACATGGAATGGGTCTCAGAGCAATCAATGCACTGTGTGCCCTAAGTATCACACAGAAAAGCTTCTGCAGGAGCAAAATATGCCCTAAGACTTGCCTCTTTCATGATCAGATGTAGTAAAATTAGACTTTTTAAAGCATCAGATGCTTTTGGAAATGTTACTGCTGAATCCACAAATTGATTTCTACTTGTATGGTGCATTAAGCACTTTCTGAATATGAAGCATCATATGAATTAAATATGCTTTTATCTGCACAAAGAAGGTGACAGGAGGCTCTAAGTGGAGGTTTCCCAGTTTTCTCACTGCTGTGGACACATTCCTTTATACTTTATTCTGTCCTGTGCAGTGCCCAGTTCTGTCAGCTCCCTGATTTACTCCAGGGTGCATGGGAGGGACTGGTGAGGACAAGCACCACACAGCTGGGCTCTGTGCACTGAGCCATGTGCTGCTGAAGCTGGTCCTACACTAGGACTTCCCTTTACCCATCCATCCACAACTACTATTTGTGTGATCATGCCAAATACTGTTTCAAGAATATGTTTCCCCATACAGTCTCAAACTCCTACTATAACACTATGAAATAAGTTAATAAAGCTCTTTCCTCCCTCCTTGTATTTTACATTAACCACCTTGACTGACAGCTGGTACTTAAACCCCCCTGATCTAAGCACTTGAGTAACTTCACTTAAGTAACCTCCATCTTCCTGTGCTTCCAACTTTCTAATGCTTGTCATTCTCACTTGTCAAATTTTGTCTGAAGTTGATTGTGAACTGCATAATGGTTTATTTTTATGTACTCTAGGAAATGCTCAGTATAGCAGCAGAACTCAGAAAAAGCCGATCTATAGAATACTTACCAGCACAGTATTTAATATCTTAAGCTATACAGATTACTTTAGTCTCCTATCTATAAACTCCAGAAATACTGGAATACCCATTATAATAGGTAAATTGGCTGTAAGTCCTTGCAAAGGACATGCATGGAACACGAATCTCTGATCAGATGATTGTAAAAAACTTTAGGAGTCAAGTGAAACCACATGACTAATTCTTTCTTTCAGTTTCATGAATCAAAATTTATTTCTCTGGGACAAATAATATATCAAAATGCTTCATTTTGCCTTCTTATAATTTTTTTTTTTTAGATTTGGATTTTTAGACAAGAAATAATACAAGTCAGCTACACCAACATGATTGATACTCTCCTATTCATAATTTTTTATATATATATTCCCCCTCCAAAAAATTAGTATTTTGGCAGCACTTTTTGTAGTCTTTAGGTACTAAATTAACAGCTGAAGAAAATTAATTCCCTCATTTTATTTAACTGAAGAGAAGCAATAAATGTAGAAGTTTCCTACATCCTTCAGAGACCGAGTTGACTAACCCTGTCTGTAATGGACCATTCCAGTAGTGAAAAATGTAATCTCTAAGCTCATTCAATATTAAGTTTTTCTCCTGTGACCTGTCTACCAGGAATTTTGCTGATAATGCCAATTTATTTCACTTAAGACAATGATTAGTCAACAGTCAGGGAAAATTTTCAATCAGTGCAATGTGGTTTGAATTGAACTTTGTTTGACTTTTGACTCCTGCTGAGAGTTATATAGGGTACAAAAATATTCAGAGTGGTACCATCAATTTAAAAAAAGAAAAATGAGGAACTGTAGATTGTTGTTTGTGGATGCAATAGAAAAAAAACACAGACAGGCAAACAGAGTTCAGAATAAGGTTTGAAAGAGATTGTTATAAATGATATGGGAGGAAAAAAAATTTTAAAGTTATGAACAAATCCTTAGCAATGGCCTTTATAAAATATTTCTGAGTAGTCAAGTGTGCAGGATAAAGCTGCACAGGTTGATCAAACTAATACAACCAGCAATCATGAAACGAAAAATCCAAAGGCTTGCTGACCTTGGCAGCATTACAGAAGCAATCTTTACAAAAGAATTAATTCTTTGATTATTTCTCCCAATATATTATGTTTTAAACATATTTTTACTTCACCTTTGTAAAAAGCTTTGAAATCTCCAAGTCAAAAGTGCTATGTCCAGTTATGGAATTAAATATGAAAATATATGTATCTCTTTGTCCCAGCTATCACTTTTCTTGAAGATACATATTTACTGCTGAAAACACAATGTAAATCCCCCACTGCCCTTATGCAAGATGGCTAAGCTCTGTTATGCCCTCTGGACATCAGCCAGGGCTCTCTCCACATTATTAGTTTTTTTGAATGTAGGCCACTTTCTTGCTTTTAAAATGAAATTAGAGCAGTCATTTCCTAGGAGGGTGGGGAGAAAGTAGCAGAATACTGAAGGATGAATACTGACACAAGGATGCTGACTCCCTCACTTACAGACTGTGCAAGCCTCCTTAGTCCAAGTTTGCAGAATTAGGGCTTGAAGGGATTTGAATTAATGACAAGAAAAAATAGGAGCTGCTGGCAGAGGGGGAGAAAGGATGCCATGGCATTCACAATGGCAATATCCACAAAAATAGGTTGATCATCACCTGAGGCACTAAGCAAGCCAAAGACCTCTGGGGCAGGAAGTATTTAAGAGCCCCCAAAACCTCTCTTTAATATTTGAATAACAAAAAAGGAACCAATATGCAGAAAGATAGGCAGAGAGCACATGGCTCAAGTTTCACAGGATTTTTTTTTTAAGGTAAACATTTATTTAATATCATTGCCATAAAGGACTTCAGGGCTTCATGATGAAAGTCAAACTGTTCTCAAAGCTGACGTATCAGAGCATACTTCAAGCAATGATTCAGCATTTCCACTCTGAGGACATCCATGGTACAAGATAGATGTTATGAAACCACCTCATATACAAGGTGGCATAAACCATCCACGTTCTCTACCTTCACCAGGCGTCATCTGAAATTCCTGGCAAACTCAGGTGAAGACTGGATGCAGTTTACCTAAATCTAACTAATTATAAGAATTATCAACACTTATAATAAGACCCAACAATTCTTAGAGATTTATTTAAAAAACCTGAAAGTAATTCATCTATATATGGTCATACTTTTTGTTTTTAGCAGAAAGAATGTTGAGTAGCTAAATTAAATGCTAGCAATTCAATATGGAGAGATACAGTATATGTCTTTATTCTTAACTGTTTTTTTCCCTGCCACTACTTCTTTTTCATTACTTTCAGCTTCATTGAGGCAGGCCTGATTTTCCTCCTAAACCCAGAGAGCTCCCAATCTGAGCAACAGCAACAGGTTTTCTGGAACTCATTCTAAGGTAACTACAGTTAAAAAGTGCTGTTTTGAAACATAACAATCCACGTGTTTTTAACAACTGCTTCCCCATCCCACTGAGTGCCTGAAAACTTACATTCCTTGCAGCACAGATCATCTTAAGGTCAGTCTGCTGCTTACAGCTAATCCAAGCTTTTAGCAAAGGAATTGCCTCTGTCTCCAGCAGTCCTAGGCAGAGTGGAACTGGCAGTTTTATGCCCTACTGTAGCAACAATTTTATCTGAAACATTCACATGCATTATTCCTTCCACAGGAAGGGAGCCTAGGTCTGTAGGAAGCCTAGTGAAGTGCTCCATTTGGGGAGGTGACACCGAGATGCCAACAGCAACAGGTATTTGGCTGATTCAAGGCTAGGTACCAGTAAGCACCAGAATGTTTAATCTTCTAATGATATGTAGACAACATTTCTGCCCATTCTTGGAAAGTATATAACAAATGCTTTTTGCTGTCTCCCTGCCATACTCATAATAGCATTTTTAAAGAAAAAGCAACACAGATATGGATGCCATGAGTGAAATCCAGATTGCCCTTTTTGCACCAACAGAATCCACATCAGTAAATGACAAGTAGGATTTAACTCCTTATTTTTGATACTAGCCTCATCAGTAACATGATTGTGGCTTTATAATGTAAAATACCATTCCAATAAAATATTAAGAATGCAAGTCATCAAAATACAAAAATGATTCATTAAAACGACATTAAATAAAAACAATAGCATCTTATACAGCAATTTGTTTACTCTTGTTGAAGGTTCCCACACTCTACTGCACTCAGGTGCTCACACTCTGGCACAGGGTACTGTGCAAGTAGAACTTGCTGGAGTCTTCAAAAATGGCCATCTGCTACATGCACCACATTTTGGTACCTCTGTACAGATGCTCTAGGTATGTACCATTGTTTCAATAGTCAGTTCTTTACCCATTAACCTGGCCAGACCATCTGGGCACCTTAATAAATCTATTAATGAATATCAATCCTCTAATCAGCACATTAAATCTCATAGGTACTCACCCTGCAAACTGGGCACTGCCAGTGACTACTGCTGTCTCTAAGCCTGAACTCATCAGACAAACACTTGGAATGATACACACGAAAACACAGGTCACATATCAACACCTCTCCAGGCAAATGGCATTCAAAACAATACCAGTCATGATTTTCTGTTTCCCAGTCCTACAAAAAATACAAAATATTTTGGTATGACATTCTGTCAAAATCTGCAGGAACTAAGAACAAAATTGATATGTCTTGAAATCCAGCAGCAATTAGACATTATAAACATTTTAAAGAAGTGTATAATGTTTAAAAAACAGGGGAAAACCTACGTGCTTAAAGGTCTTCATCAATTTAATACATACTAATTCCAATAGAATATGAATGCCAAGTTTTAATTTTTTCAAGTGTCTGATTAGTTGCAATTTCAAATATGAGCTCTGTCCACAATGAAAAGTGGGTTTGTTTTCTACCTTTGTGTAAAGCATTTGTTGACCTCTCTGTATTAGATTGCAAACAAAAGTTTGTGCACCTCAACAGACCATAGCTATTTTCTTGGACTATTTCCCTTAGTTTGATTGTTACATTATATTTTCAACTATAATTTCTGAAGGGTGGTCCCTTCCAGGCTCTTTACTCTCTTAAAACTGACAACTTTTCAGCATCAAAGTGTTGAGTTACAAGAAATAAATGAAATCATGAACCAATTACTGCAAGAAATGTTTCTGCTAAGCAATCCCAATGCAATCCAAAAAATATATAATGTTTCACTTGCCCTGCTCAATAGCACCGGGCTCATTCCTGAAATGTTCTACAGAAGACAAAGGATATGGTTCTGCTGATGCACAGATGTCTTTAATATACTCTTCCTTGAAAATTCACCCCCAACGGCCAAATTCTGACCTTTGAAACGTGCACAAGCTTTGCTGAAATAAATCAGAGCAGCATGCATATAATTTGGAGGCAGAATTTTGCTCTAGGAATCTACAGTTCTAAAACCAAGCAGAATTGCCAGTGGCCACTGTTAAATGTTTATGTTTGTTATCTGAAACGCCATGGTTTTTCTACACTTAGAAGACAAAATAGCTGTCATATCTCAGATAAAACTCCCAATGCCTTTTCATGTCAAATGTCACTTTTCAATGGGTTCAGATCTCTGAAAAAAACTATTCCTATTCTTCAATAAATTATCTTGATAAAAATCTGGTCAAGCTATTTCTAATGTCATGTTGTAAAGGTGGAGTTAGCAATCCCCACCAACTGCCAGAACTGGCATTTGTCTGATTTTCATTATTCTGTGCCTGGGAACTGCAGTCTTTGTGTGAAAGGTCTTCTCCAGTGGAGCAGTGTAAGAAGTGCCACACTCAAGTGGCACTTCCAGTCCCTTGTGCTGAAGAAGCTGTGTTGTGTACAGAACTCATCTGACCAGAGCCCCCATGAACACAAGAGTTTTTGGGACAGCCTCAACCCAGACTGCCTGCACTAAAGTTGATGTACCATGAATGTAGGATTGCAGGGGCAGCAAGTTTAGAGGGGGGGAAAACCTGCCCTATGAAATCTTCACCAGTTATTTTTGAACTCAGAACTTTGCCCTCCTTTGTTGTGCAGATTAACAGTGTAACTTGATCTTTTGTCATTTCTCTTCATTTTATTGGTAAATTCTGTATATCTCAAAATGGCATAACACAACCAAATTTGGCTATAAACAACTCATTATTGTTTCACCAAATCTTTCCCCTTCCAAAGTCCAGCGGCTGTGTACTTTGGGAGCCCTTTCTTCAGGATATTTTGTAAACAACTAAAGATACTGCATTGTTGGTGTACTTGATTTGCCTGCAGAGAAAAAAATCAGGATAGTGTTTTGTATTTCATTTATTTTAACTGTATGTATGAAATGAAAAAAAAAATATCAGGTGGCAGAAAAGGGCCAATTAAGCAAGAAAAATAATCAGTTTTGCTTAAATGTATATTTAGATAAAAATTAAACTGAAAAGACCCCAAGAGGTCCTGCAATTTCACCACAGAATCAGGATTCCAAGATTCTTAATTTTTATTTGTGCTAGTTACATATTCGTATCTCCCAGATATTCCATTGTTAAGAAATATGCTGGCAAAGAGACGTGGAATTTCATAAACATACGGAAATATATTTGCTGGCAAGAAAAGTCATACACTCAAGCCAGAAACCATGACGTTAAATAAAACACCAGGAAAAGCTTCCTTCAGTATTCACACTGTAGTTTTGAAAACCTCATTATTTCTAAAAACAAGGTTTTCTACAGAAAAAAAGTTTTAGTTTAATGCAGTATATTTAGTGCATAAATATACATAAAACATTCATTTGTGCAATATATTTGAGAAGCTAGTAAAAAAAGACAAAAAAGGTACATAACCCTTGTGGACTATTGACTTCAATAGCGAGGTCAGAGGCATTAATTTTCCTCCAACAGCAATGAAATGTCGGTTATCGCTTCTCTCGGTTTACCTAAGTGTGAATGGGAGGGGAATGTGCTCCCAGCACTCTGTTTATCCGTGTATTTATTTATTTTCATGCAGGAAATGGGATTAGTTTGGCCGTGCCCAGCTCAGGCTGCCGGCGCTCGGGGTCGGGCAGGTCAGGACGCTCCGGCACCGCGGGCGCGGCGGGGCTGCAGTTCCCGCTCGCACCGCCAGGTGTCGCCGGGCGCTCCCGAAAGCGGCGGCCCAAGGGCAGCGCCGGGAGCTGCGACATCCGAGCGGGCACCGGCAGCCCCGGGGCCCGCCGCGCACACGGGATGCACACCCAACTCGGGACCCGCAGGGATATGGATGATGGTGGTGGCTAAGAGAGGAGACTAAGCTATCCTAATGGAAGACAGAAACGTAATAGAAAATATGACAGAATTCAAAACCACATAGTGCAAAAATTGTTCACCTTGTTTTTTGCTGCTGTCTGGGAAAAAGGCTGCATACCGTAGGCCTTTCAAAATAAAAACAAAACAAACTTTGTATCTATACTGTAAGCCATCTGATTATCAGGATATACACAAGGCTAGAAAGAATTCATGCACAGTGACCAGGAAATCAATCTGTTAGTTCTAACTTCTGGTTGCATACATTTCCTCCTGCATTCCTGGAATGCTACCTGGCACTTTCACCACATTTTATTTCTTTAAAATATCCCATGTACTTAAATGATTAAAAGAACCCAACACCCATCATTCCTATCCATATACACACCCACCACCAGGCCAATTAAAAAATCATCAAGAATATGAATGATTGTTAATCAATGCACTCTCTTTGACACATAAACGTTCTCTGGGCATCTAAAAAAGAACCTTCTAACATACTTAATTTACTGCATAGAGCAGCCCCACCAAAAGCAAAGCAACACCTTTGCTGCACATTATGAAAGGTTAGGCTATCACTTTATGAATAAAACTCACAGTCCTTATTTGTGTATAAAAGGTGACACATTTTCCCCGGGCCATGCAGACCGAAGGAAGGATCTCCGCCACAGGGACTCAGTTTCCCGGCGCAGGGCAGGGAGGGTCTCCTGGGTCACTGTGCCGGCAGACAAAGGGAATCCTCTGCCGGCTGCCCAAGTTCAGCGGCACCAGTGACTGGCCCCGAGAGGGAGCGGGTTTGGCAGCAAAGCTGGGTAACTCAGATCCAACAGGAGGCCTTCCCCCTTCATTCTGCCCAGCTGCCCGCTGCATTCGTGGATCTATGCATCAGCAGGGCAGCAAATGAGCTCGGGGGACTGTGTGTAATAGCCAAAGAGCCACGCTCTGTTAGGCAGAGCGGGACCTTGCAATCATACGGGCCACATGTGGTCACTTGTTCTTTATACCCAAATCCGTCAAACATTACATCATAAAGGTCACTTTGCACTGACATAAATAGCTGAGATTTCTCAGCGACGTGAGTGAAGTACTGCAACAATTTCAAAAGTACATCTTAATTTATGACCGGCACGTAAGCTTACTTTTCTTTGTCATTTGTCTTAAGTAGGCTGTCTTAAAGCAAATACATACATTTATTCTGGAAGTACAGAAAAATAACATGGGATAGAAAATGTCAGGCTATCCAGAACATTTGACAATTTAAATACAGATAAACCCAACAAAAGGAATGAATCACCATGTCGTAGCCTTTACTGTAAAATAAAATACATAGTTGTTGTCAAGGAAAGAATAATTTTAGTGCACAAAGAAAATGTCCATTATAATGCAAATGTACATGGAAAAGAAATGCTTACTCATTAGTAATGGAGATTTACTTAGCTGTAATTGAAATAGGGAATCTGTATGTTGGAGAATGTGACATCCTGCTGTACAATTAGCATACCATTAAGTAGGAGATGTGAAGCACATACTGACAGTAAAATTAACAATAACTTAGAGGTCACAATTGTAACTATTAGGTCACTTCCATAGCACAGCAAGCCCGTAATTATTGTAAAAAAAAAGATGTTAAAACAAGTAATAAATTTTCATTTTCATACAAATTATATGTAGGCATAACACATGAAAACAGTATAACCTCCTTTCTTAGACTTTGTCTAAAAGGACCACTTTGCTTCTTTTTAATGCACATTCCATTAACATAGCTCATTTCTTACCTGTTAATCTGTTTTCTCCAAGTCCCTTAATGGTAGCCCAGATACTCGGTATTAAGTCACTCTACTATCAAGTGGAGAGAGGAAAAGGGAGGGGGGAAAAAAAGCAAAACTCTATTCATGAGACTCCCCCTTATGGGGATTTGCTGTTTTCACACTGTTGAACTAGATTTCCCAAACAATCCAAATTATGGATATCCTTTGGACCCAAACAGTAAGCTAAAAAAAAAAAAGGGTCACATAGATGGGACAGACAGTTATAAGTCAGTTACCCTTTGGCACAATCATGTTTATTTACGAATGGTATACATACAGTTCTGTTGTCCTAAATTCCATATGAAGCAAATGAAGAAAATCATTCATGGTTCTCAGCATTTCCTGTGTGGCACTTATCCCATAGCACTCTTTGCATTTTTTTTTCCCCCAGGTGTTCTGTTGTAAGTGCTTCTCCAGTGTTTCTTTTACGTGTGTGCTGCTGTGGTGTTCCTCTCCCTCTCCCCTACACTCACGCACACACACACAGTTCCTTCCAGATGATCGGATTCGCATTCAGACCCTCCTGTGCACAAACTCACTGTCAGCCCTGCATGGTGTCTATGCTTTAACAGTCCCTACAGCTCCAGCTGCCCAGTGGATAAGAAACTTAGAGCAGTTTTTCCACTAGTCTAAAGGAAGAGTATTAGCAAGTACACAGTAGATTTCACCCACCGTGTATCCAAACACTTTTGGCCTATCACGATGGTAGAATCTAGAATGGCAACAAAGTTCATGCCAGCAGAAAGAAGTCATTTAAAAAATATAAATTAGTATCTGCATGTTACATTTATTTCAAGACATTTTCAAATTACCAGCCCAAGACTTTAGTGTAATCTTTCCAAGACTACTTCATAACCCTTTAAAGAATGTCAATAAATGAGTTTCTACTATTTCTCAGATTCCCATTTCTTTAACATGCAATGAGATAGGCCATGGCCAATTTAAAGATATAGTTCTGAAGCAAATGTTCTGGATTCTGATATTTTAGGATTTGGGAACAGCCATAAGGAACACTTTAATCTCTTCTCACCTCTATCAGCTTTAACATCCGAGTTCTTTACATTTTCCCCCCTTCAACTAAGAGAGAAGCTTTTAAAATCTTGGGTTCTGATGTCAAGGTTTCTTTGCTGGCCTTCAGTAACTCTTCACTGGAACCCAACAGAGTTGACTACCAGTCCATATCAAGTAGAAACATACACTAAAATAAATGCCTCACAAGAATGATGCACATTTTTTTCACATCTTTGATTTTGCTTAGGTTTGGCAACATGCATCCATCATCATCTGCTATTGGGAAGTAATTGCTATCTTCTCTACTTAATCTGTCATATTTCAAACTTTCTGCTGTAAATTAAAAGCTTTTATTATGTAAGAAGGGGTGGTACTGCATTCTAACATGGATATATCTACCATTTCATTACTCTTCTCCGATATCCGGGTCCACTCCTTAAGAGGACTCAGAGTATGCTGCAGGAACCTATGCCCCCACTCACATTAAACAAAGCAGAATCTATTTCTGTCTAAACACATTTTCCATTCTTAATAAATCAGTTCCTTTCTGTCTTTTTCAGGCAGCATCCGCTCCATCAAAGCTTTCTCAATTAGACATGAGCTTTACTAAAGGTAATTGCTAAAACCTTGCAGTACATCTTTATGACTCACAACTATCAGGAACCGCGGTGGGAGTGCACTACCTATGAGACTTCTGTCCTCTGGTGCAAAACCTGAAGAAATGCTTCTTACTTCTACATTTGCTGTAAATAGCTACTTGCCCACTTCATTTATCTGTTTTGTACTTCTCTCAAAGTGTCAATACTGGAATCCCTGCCCCGCACTAAAGGCAACCTGAAACAGGCTTGGACAGGAGCAGTTGCTATCAGCCCTGATGAGCTGCAGAAATGCTAAACCAGCTCATCTTTGAAATGCCTCCCTTTGTCCATCTATCCACTGCTTTTGCAATTCTGTTCAACTTCCAAGTAACTTCTGTGTAGTAAGAGGAGTTTTACAAAGTGTGGCTGATTATCTGTAGAGCTGCACAGACAGGAGCCTTACTCCTTTTTTTTTTTTTTTCAGAGTGCAAGTGGATGTGGTACGTGCACACTCTATTTTAACCAGGCTCTATCTCACTGGGTATAGTAGCCAGTAAGAAATCTCCAGCTTATCAGGGGTCTCTGGCAGATGTACCAGTTTCCACTCAGACACCATCATGCACTAAATAATACCTGGGCTGAACAAACATTATGTGTCATGGAATGTCATTCCCAGTATTTTTTCAAATGCAGTGGGGATACTGTGTTTGTTTCTCACTAGAGGCCTTAGCTTGCTGTGAGGGCAGTCCTCCTACTGCCCTGTGGCTCAGCCTTCTCTTCGTGCCACATCCCTGGCTCCATCATTCCTTAGCAAGCATGAATCTTCCTGTAAACATCCTTTCAGTAGCCTACAGGATTTGCTTTTATCTTTTCATCAGAACAATGATGAAAAGGTTAGGCTTCAAACTGAGGAAGGTGTGATTAATTCCTTGATGGCTCAGAGGACTTACTCCATCTTTGCAGCAGGTAAATGGTGAGTTAGCTGTTTAATAAAGTATTTCCCTTTCATCATTGCTGTAAAGGATCCATATTTGATCAGGACGATTGCTTTACAGTGATAAAAGTTTCTTAGATCATCACATGTTTTACATTTAATGCTAGAGCAATGCTTTGGGGTAAATTCAGCACCAAAATAAGCTTATTTTCTCCCCTGCAGTTTTCCTCGAGCCATGTGTTTACTAGATATATTTCTTCCTGTTTTGCATCTGTGTTTTTCCTACTGCTTTTGCTCATCCAAAGTGCTCAGCAAATAAACAAGCATCCATCTCTCTTTCAAAGCCAAAAAGACTTCAGCAGCTAGAATCCCTTTGTAAAAATTGTTTCACTTTATCTTTTCCTTCTTTTTCTAGAAAACTACCACAGCAGGTAGCTACAATGTGTGCTTTTACAGACAGGATAATCTATCCATTCAGATCAGTTGCCTTTATAGATTCTTCCCTTCACTGACCTGAGTTTTATCTTTAAAATGGATTCCTGTAAATTGACTCTGCAGGATACTTTGTAGGTATTCATTATTCATATTTTATCACAAAGAAATCCAAAGTAATTGTGAATTTGTATGTCCTCACAACTACTGAGCTTTATTTCAAGTATATTTATTTATTTATTTACTTATTTGTTAATTATGGCCAAGATTTTATCATCTCAGCAATTAATTGGAATTTCTTGTTTTACATGATTTTTAAATTATCTTGTTTTAGAAACCCGTTCTATTCTAAAAAGAACCAACACAAAACCATCAGTCAGGGGAGAGACCAAAATCTCCTTCTCCATAGTGCATGTATTTATGGGCTTGTAACAATCCATTTCCATTTTCTTCACTAATAACTGCTTCCTCTTCTGATGCACTGATGCAGGAAGACTCAGGCTCTGCAGAGAATTCCACATCCTCTCAGAACACTTTTGGCTTTCTTTCACTGAATTTAATCTGCAAGCCTAAGTTTGTCTAATTAATTTATTGACAGTTTGTCCTAGAAGTCTTCAGTTTCTGGGCAGAAATCACCCAAGCCCTCTCTGGATTCCTGCCAGGACAGGTAGATTTTTATTCACCTTCCCACCTGGCAGTCATGTTCTGGGCAATTTTTGGGGTGATAGGCACCAAAGCAGAGAGCCAGGCTCTAGCTCCCAATGCTAAATGAGTGAGCTTTTTCCTGGAAGTATAGCAGCATGTCAGCAGCCAAACTGACTGCTTAAACCCCTGTCACACTTATCTGCTCAGCCTATGAGCTGTGATTTTTTTGTGAAAAATCTCAATTTCCTTCCCAAGAAGATCATGTTTGAGTAGTAGCAGTGTACATTACTTGAGATGAGACAATACAAGTATTCTCCTCCAGGATATTGGAAATAGAAAATAATTTCAAGAGAAAATGTTTTTTTTTTTCTACACATTCCAAGCAATTTCAAGGTTAACAGAAACTTTCAACTTATCTCCTCAGAAACTGGATTGACTCTGCTGTTAATGTCACAATTTTTGACTGAGGTTGAGTCAAGAAGAGGTGTGTAGGCTATTTGCATTAGGGAGATAAATCAGTGATGAAGTGTTTATCAGGTGCAATGCCTTTTATGTCCACATTATGGTTTTGCTCCCCTAGAAGGAAGGTGAATCCAGATGAGAAATAAACCATCTCTTTGCTTGTACTTCCAAGTCTCTTTTCAAGAACTGTGCACAAAAGTGGTCTTCTTCCCTTTTCTTGCTCAAAATACGTTTACATTGCTTCTCTGGTCTTATTTTGTAGTGTTTCTTTAGGTTGATGTTTTAGCATACAGAAATATTTTATCTGAACAAGCAGTATACACAGAAACATTTTATCTGAAGCAACAGCAGAATCTCCTACAAAGGTTCCTTAAATCTCTTGTCCATGTGTCCTGTGCTGTAGGTGTGGCTGATATTGTTTCAGCTGTCAGCTGATAGAAGGACATGGGGACTGCATTTATTGTGAATGAAGCATAAATATTAATAAACCCATCAGCTTCAATGAAGTTTCATTCAATGACCAGCATGACACAATAACAAAAGATTCAAATCAGCTGCCAGAGGTACAGAGCATTTTGAACCCAAAAAGTTAATAAAAACAACACTACTAGGTCAGGGTGGGCACAAAAGGGGTAGAATAAACCCAAGATGGGTATTTTCAAAACAAACTCAAGACAGACTGATCTATGTCATTATTCTATTAGCATAATTTAAATCCCATGATGGAACCTTCCTACAGACTAGTTTGACTAGTTTACTTCAAACTCAAGGGTAAATTCTCATTCTTTAAAACACCCTTTCAATCAGACAAGAACATTTGGTGAAATCTGTGAACAACATTACCAGTATCTCAACTCCAGAATGAAGAGTGAAAGCCTCAAAGAAGGATACAGCATTACATCAACTGAATTTTTAAAAGTCAAGTTGGCAAAGCTGAGAGAGCCAAGTGAAGATGCTGACAAGGTTGTTTTACCAGTTTAAAAGAAGCAGCATCTCTCTGCAGTCAGATGGAGTCTACTAGTGTCACCTTCAGTAATGTGAAGATCCTGCAAACATTGTCAATTCCCTTTCCAGAGAACAAAAAATAAGGATGAGCAGAGGAGAGGAAGAAATACCCCTGAACAGATGGGAAGAGAAAAAGAAGACGAAAAGGAATGCAGAGAATTGCTCACTATTCTTAACCCATCTAGAGGCAGGAAGAACCACTGGAATGACTGTGAGGCCATTCTCATGAGCTGTATGGTAACAGCCTTAATGCAAAGACAGAAGAGGGTCTTGGCTTTAATGCAGAAAAAATGTCTTGTCCTTGAGCTGGGAATTTAGAATTCTAATTTGCTTCTCTAGGACAAAATATTCTGTGCTTTGATTTGGTGATTTGAATATATTTGCTTTTCTGAATTTTCACAAATACACTTATTTTTGGTTTATTAATAAGCAGAATCACATCTGCAGTCTGTGACAATAATTTGCAAGAAAAATGAAAATGGAGGCACATGGAGGATTGATTTAATGGCAGTCTTTTGGAAAATTAAGCTCCAAATGATGGGACCTTAAAGGATAGAAAGACAGTCAGAAAAGACTAAAAGAGTTTCAGAAGCTCATCTTCCTTGAGTGTTCTTGTGTGATCACACTGGTATGTGGCCTGACCTCAAAGCCTCCTCATACTCTCCCTGATGTCTGGTAGTAAGGGATGGAAGCCAGTTTGAATTTTTTCTCTCATGGGATCAATCATTAATTCTTTGCATCAGTGGATCACCAACTGTAAAGAACACTGGCACTTCCACAGTAATTAGGAATCTATCTGGGACATTCCAACCTGGAAAATTCTCAATTTGTCCAATGTGTGAAAAATATTCACTACTGTGGCTTGGCTATGTTTGGCTTTGGATCAGTGAATTCGCACAGGACTTTACATTAAATGCAATACGGATGGATAAGGCAAACGGAGAATTTTTTTAAACAATGAAGGAGATTTTTCTTCATTTGGTGTGACATGTTCTTCCTCTTTGTGCTCTCCAGTTGTAAGAGCTTTCATGATGAAGACACTGGCTGTCACTATTGCTGTTTCATATTATCCTTCTGCCCTTAACTGAAAAGAATGGGATGCACATTAAAACCATTCCTCAGCCTAGTTATTTAGAAGCCCCTAGCTTGCTAGCAGGAACTGGTAGCTGTTCAGGCTGGTTTTGGATTGAGGTTTGGTTTTGTCTGCTGTTGTTTGGGGTTTTTTTTATTATTTAAAATGTATTTTATATGCAGAAAAGATTCAAATCCTCACAGTGACAGTTCTTAAGCTTTTTACAATTATCTTCACATTTATGGAGACTCAAGATGACATAGCCAGTTCAAAAAACAGCTTCTGGCTACCAATACTGACCTAGCATGGAAAAATCAATATAATTACAAAAGCAATTAAGCGTGGCAAGCAAGGAATAAAGCCTTTGCTCAATCTAAAGTAATTTAGATTAACACAAACATAACAGCCAAAAATACTCCTTTCTCCTAGACTGAACCTAGTAAAATTGAACCTGCAGCACATCAAATCACAAAAATAACTGGGTGTGTGCCTAAGGTCACTTGGGTTAACAAAATCACCTTCAAGACTCACAGTGTGAAATCACACTCACAGTGTAATCACAATAATGTTAAAATGATGGGAATACAGACAGAGTGAAGAGATGGATTATTTAGGCAGCCTTATGACTTGAAAGTATCTGGAGTTGCTTTGAGCAAGCACTAGTACTTTCTCAATTTAAAATACCAGAAAACTCCCCAGTAATGAGCTAGCACATTGAGAATACATCTGCATGTTGGGGAAAAACACATTGTACCTCTAATGTCTTCTGAAAGCAGGAAAAAGCAAGGAAACTTCCCCTCCAAACAGTGTGCTCTCCTCTAATCTAAAACATCTTTAGAGGGAAGAATTGGAAAGGCAATAATTTAGATACAGAGAGGACCAAACAGACAGGAGAATGGCTGTAACTGACCCCCAAAATCGGACTTAACTAGCCAGAAGAATTGCTGGCTCTTTCTATAGGCAATCAATTAAATGATCAGAAAATAGAACTCTGTGAAAGAATAATTTCTTGAAAATATAATCACCTTTTATGCATTCTTCAGTGAAGAAATAGCTCACAGTGCCTTAAGTGAGTGTGAAGCTTCACTCTTCACATCTCATTAGGGAATTTGGCCCTATGAACCATTTTTAAACCACAGCAGTACAGTGGGATATGTAGCAATCAGATGCAAACAATGAACCCATGTTATGAACACATCTCCATTTTAGAAGAGCCAAAATATTTTTGGCTTTATGAACACAGGAAAATTGAAATTATACATTCATAAAGCCTCTCTCTGGGTCAGAGCAGTTTTATGACTTTAATCATGAGGAGAAGAACTAGCATATTAAATGCTCAAAATAGTTCAGTGCACACTGTCTGTAGAAAAATGTAAATGAGTAAGACAAACTAACTCTAAAAACTGCATCTAACCCCCCCCCCAATAAAGCTATAGGATATGGTACTTAAATTCAATTTCTTTCCTTGGGGTTAGGCACTGTACTATGGTACACAGATAAAAGTACATAAAAATCATGGCAGAACAGAAAATAGTAATGAATAAGTAAGCAGATTCATTGTCATTTTCTTGAAGGACTATGTTTCCTTTCTATTTTATCAACTGTGTTCAAAACATAGTTAACAACACTGATTTGCAAATTTTTTTCTAAACACAAAGAGCAAGGAGATTTTTTTTTTATGCTGATAATAAATAGCATATCCAAATTCCAGCAGTTCTGTGAGAAACAGAAACAAAGCATTTAGAAAAAAAGAAAAAAAGTAAATTTCCATTATCAGACTTCAGGACTGACATTTCCCTTGCAAGGCAAGAAGCTGAAGAAATTTTGTTCAGTTGTATAATAATGCATTAACAAACAGAAAAATGCAAAATTCCTAACTAAAATACTGAATAAAAAGGGAAAAGAAATTCTTCCCTCATTTATTTTGTGCAAATGCATTAATCATCTGCAAGATAAGAAAGCCTGTAAGATGAGAACACATTTTGAAAATGTGCAAAACATCTGGAGACACGGCAAATGAGCAAACAAAATGAATACCTGCACAAGCCCTGGAGGTATAATATTTGCAGCAAAGTTCTTGTTTAGGTACCAATCCATAAATGTCAGTTGGAATACAGTACATTTTGCTACTGACTCTACATTTTAAATTTAGCAACTTAGTAAATTTAGTAACTCAGTCTTAAATCTGATCACTCTTTTTTTTCCCAGTTTTTCTGAACATTAATTTTCATGAGCCATCCCTTTTGGAAGAGCCTCCTGATGCCCTCAGACTGTTTTGCCTTTGCACCTCCGCTTGTCTTTTTTATATTACTAAATATGTGAGGTTTTGCTAAATTTTTTTATCGCAGTTTCAACATACTGCTTGAACAATGAGAGCAAAGTAGTATAATTTTTCTGAAGGCTAAGAGAAATCCTATCAGAGATCATGTCCTTACTACATAGACTTATCATTACATCAACCTATTGGATAGGGCAGATGTTTGGAAACACCTAAGCAAGCACCACAGATTATCAAATGAATCTTTTTCAAATAGAACTAAGTTTTCATAATCTCTGTACTTTCAATTATTGTCACTATTTAGACATCAGTCTGTAGTCACCATCACAACCAGTACTTTCAGGTCATGTGGTGTCCTCTAGTCAGGCACCTCTTACAATAACAGACAAAGGTGCTCAGCAGTTTTGTGGCCAAGACCAGTAATCTTTTTACTTACTAAAATTCAGATCCAAAACTCCAAAAGTGTAAAAAAACACTAAGCAAATAATCAAATAAAAAGTGGAAGGAGGGATGATAAGAATGTGTCCCTTTACTATCTCTTTGGAGCAGCCTGTGTTTTCTGACTTCCACTGTGGTGCCAGGAAAGAAGCTAAAATCCAAAAGCATTCCTGCACTGGTGTCAGTGGGTGGTGGATTGGTTCTTGAGTCTTCTCTTTCCCATTTTGAGCTTTCCAAGTTCCAGTAGTACCAGTCAAACCAAATTTGACAATTAGGTCAAGGGTCTGTAAGTGCTAAAGTTTGAACCTGAAATTCCCATTTTAACATTAATAACCCTGCTTTGAAGAGCTCCATCTCCTCCAAGCGCACCTCCAAAAAAGAATTCTGTGTATTTGTCCTCACTGAAATGTAAATTGAGCTCATGGTTCAACAGCCATTAGTACCAGGTTTGAGCAGTTACAAAGAACTACAAACTGCCTCTTGATCAAGTGCAGACAAAGCATCTGTAAAACTATCCTGTGTGTCCAAAGCAGAGAACATACCAAACTTCAGGGGTTTGCACAAATTGTCAGAGAATGGAAAATACTTGATCTGATGTCGAGTGATGACAATGACACTTTGTTACTCATTAAAACTTTCTGAATAAAAGAACAAAGAGAATGACTTTATACCAAGTTAGTGAGTTTTGCTTCATCTGTCTGCAGCATTTTGATTCAGTATTAGGATCAGAAAGGTTGGGTTTGGGTACTATTGAAACATGGCTGGATCAGAAGCTGATTCTTATTTTTGCATAAAACTGTTAATTAAGTCAAGTGTGGCATTCTGAACTTCTGAGATGGCCACCAAACATATGGTCACAGCCCAAAGTATGAGTGCTTAGCAGTCATGCTGAAAATGCAGTCAATGCTTCTAACTAAAGGGTTATTCATAATGTGACTTCAACAGCATGTTTGATCAGGTCAAAGACAACATTTTTTGCTCAGACATTAAATAATTGTGTAATTCTAATGGCTCATTCAGAATTTACAGGATGGTTATCTTTTAAGTTTTGTTAAACAAATGTTGCTAATAAACAGCAGGAACATTATTTGAATGACTATATATGAAATGGCTATTGTGAGGCATTTTGAAATTTTTTTCTTTTTTTCCCTTCTCTTAGCAATAGAGGAAACAAATATACAGAATACTTGAGATAATCACAGATCTCAGGCTTTATATCTTATTGAGCCTACACAGTTAATATCACCTCTAAACAGATGAAACTGATGTAAGAAATACCTAAATGAGCTAAGCTGGAGTTTTGAAATGTTTCCTCCCAGGGAGAACAGTAACATACCCTTTAAAGGTTCCCTTGAGGGTTTCTAATGAAATTAGAATGAAAATCTTAACAGTGATATAATGTACATTAAATACAATGTACTGAAATTAAGGTATTTCAATACTTTAGATTCGTGTAAGTGAGATAATTTTGATGATAATGTTTTCTGTTATGGATATTGCTTGTTTCTACAAAACCAAAAACAACGCATTGTTTCACTTTCAGGATCTTACTGATAACAGCAATATTGCAATGGGTGTTTTGTGGTTTTTACAGTTTTTCTGAGTTTCCTCAAAATGTAATGTATTAGTTTTGTATTAGACATTCCTGACTCTTTTATCAATATTTAATGCAGTTTATATTCCAAAGCATTAGCTCCCAGTTCAGGTATTTTAAAGCTTTTCAAAACTCTTTTTAGTTAGGAAAATGTTGTCTTGTAAATAGAGAGATGGGGCTCCTGAACAAGGCAAAGCAATTGTGCAAGGTTTTTCCTGGTCTACATGACTATCCTCACTTTGTGTGCTCCACCTCAGCTATGGAGGGATATGAAAAACATGGTTTTTTTCCCTTCACATAACCTTCAACCTATTTAAATGTATTTTAATATTTATGTTACACATCCAGTGGAACAATATTTGGATGTCTGTAGCTAATTTGCTAAGAAAATCCTTTCTAATAGAATGCCCTGGTGTTTACAAATATCAGTAAAACACATCTTTTAATGTGTTTGCATATAATTTTATAATTTCATGTTGCACTTCTGAAAGGGAGTTCTTTGTTCTTCAGATTCAGGTTAAAGCAAGATTAAAAAGTTCATGACTTTTTTTTTTTTTTTTTTTTTTTTACTACACCATCTTTGGGATTTGAAAACATCTGAGGATTTCAAGTAATACCAATAACATTTACTGTCTTCCTGTACAGCTGTAGAAGAGAATACTACATAAAAGTGAGGGATAACCAAGAAAAGGAACTTTGCCAGTTTTTCATAGCAGAAAACTCAGAATTCAAGAGGAAAAAGTTTATATGGAATAGAAGAGGTTAAAAAATTTAAGAGTGCATTACTTCCCTGTTCACAAGCACCAACACAGAATCTATAAATAGCTTTAAATATAAATTAAAACAAGTTTTTCACGCTAAGATATCAGAAATCGTGATTTATTTTCTCAAAGACTTTATACTCACAATCTCATCTCCTGGCAACCAATATCCTTCTTGTTCAATACCAGCTTTTGACCCTTTACACCCCACTGTCAGGGTTTCCACAATGAGCCCATCCTTGACTGCTAAACTCAGTTGACGTGTGGTTTCTTTTGGATGCATACCATGGACTCGAGACATATACCTGCACACAAAGCACAGACTAGTGTTAGTTTTAAATTAGAAATGTGTCAGCAAAATATAAACATTTGCAAATGAGTTAAAATAATACACGGTCTAAGTTTTAGATTATTTTTAAACAGTCAAAATTTATATAACTTCCCCTTTCAAATCAGCTTTTTTCCTCTTGCAGCTATCATGAACACATTTAGACAAGTAGTAGCACAGTAAACTTCCACCAAAGAATCCCAGAAAGAACACACAGGGTGCTTGGGCTTGTCTCTGCTATTGTGTAAAGGGCATTTGTGCCCTTTAAATTACTTTAAACTTGCATATCTCTAACACTTCCTATACTATACAGAATGCTACAATGTACAGAATGTACAATTAATCTTTGTGATGCTTGTTTGTACAACACATTTACAAAAAATGTGAAATTTATATATCACATATGAAACCCCAACAGCTCAAGTTACTGTGCTAAGTGGTTTTTCTCCTTTTCTTGAGTTAACCACAATGATCACACTGTGACAAACTCCCTTGATGAGAAAAGAAAAACCCACATGAAGCCTTAACTGTGTATATACATGAGATTCAGCTGTGTAATGCTGACCTTTATCTAGTATAATTTGCTTCTAGGCCAACACCAGATATTAACTTGGAGTAAACAACATAAAATTATCTTCTCCCAAATAAAGATGACCTCTCTGCCTTAAGATCATCACAATTCAGGTATTTTAATAAAAATCTGAGAACATATTTAGGAGCTGCTGCACACGGAGAGCTGCAATCGGATGCAATCAGCAGACATGAGAATTGACTTGGAACTAATTATTTTGTGGGCAATATTTTCCTGCTTATGGATCTCTTAAAGTTACAGAGCTAACTGAATTTCTCTCCATTTTTGTTTCTCCAGGTACTCTGTATTTACCCGTTTCCTCAGAGAGAAATTTGTAATTTGCCTGCTTTAAGACAAAGCTGTCAGCTATAGTATCCTCACCTTCCTGCTTTGTAATGAATTCCAGCAACCATAATTCCTTTGTGACTGCCATCACAAATACCTTCACAAAAAATGTAATTATGATCACAAGCAAACTCAAGAAAGATTTAAAGCAGTAACATTGCATTAAAAAAGGAGAATTAAATCATTTCAGATTTTTTTAATAACATGGCTGACAGGAATTTTTAATGCCTTAGAAGTTATAAACCTACAATCAGGAGTGAAGACCACCCCAATAGTCAAGTCTTCAATCAACCCCTCTCTTTGAAGACATTTGCCTTTTGAACTTCTTACTGTTTTGTATGAATAAAGGTCTTTCCCTTTCCTTCTTTCACTCTCAGGCTTTTGCTGGAACTGGTTTATGCTAATCTGATATTTTTGTTTTGCTCTAAACTGTATATAAAATCATACAGCAGATTTCTGACTGAGTGGAAGTATATATTTGTATAGTAAATTATGCAATAATCAGAGCAACACAGGACATTTATAAATTTCTGCTTGGTATCAGAGTCATTTAAATAAATGCAGAACATTTGCAGGATCTTGAGGTTTATTTTTTTTAGGATAAAAAAATCTGAGAGGCAGATACTGCCATTTACCATATTTTACAATGTCTGCCATGACATGGTCCAAGCCTAATTGGTATGTGCATGCTAGCACTGTATAAAAGGTAAGCAACAAGAAATAACAATATTCTGAGCAAGTCTGTGTTCCAAGATAATATATATCAATCTTTTGGTGGTTTGCACATAGGATCAAGGACCAAAATCAAAAGATATGGCACGTCAGGTCTATCACCTTGGCTGGATGCTCATCTTCCCAACCCTATCCCTCTCTACTTCTACAGAAAACAAAACTCAACACGAGCACCTCTTCAAGTGGGATTAAACACCACAAGTAAGTCTTCAAAGTTATCCAAATTCCAAGGTCTGAACCAGGCAGAGACTCAAGTCTATTTACTTCGCTTTCAAACAGAGTGCAAGTGAACACCACTGGTCTATAGAAGCATAAAGTGTTGAAGCTTTAAAGCCACATGAAAACAGCTGATTTGCTTATATAATAATGTTACATATATTTCATAAGTGTGTGCATATGTGCACATATTTATGCAAACACAAGTAGCTTCTTTAAGTGCAAATCATCCTTCTCAACATGTTACTCTTTTTTCACCAAATTTCCATTTTTAACTCACTAGTAACAAGCTCCCCAACAGTGCCATAGCATTCATGTGTCTGTAATTAATTCAAGTCCTTAATAGGTCTCAAAATACAGAGAATAGGCTAACTGTCATTCTTCCCATTTTACTGACAGAATACATCAGTCTCTGAGCATGGAAGTGATTTCCCTATACTTATATGGTGGGCTGCTAGAGGTCTGAGAACAGAAATCAGGTATTAACCCAGTGCCATAAACCTCAGGGTATCCTGCTGAAGAATCCATGTATTTTGTACTGCATCATCCCTAGTTGCAGAAACACAGCCCAACCAAATTCTTCAATGTAAGCTACAGGTTTTGTGATTTGTCACTCATACCTCTGAACAGAACAGATATATATATAATACAAACCAAAAAGCCTTAAACCAACTGTAATCAGCTAAGAGCTTTAATCTGCCTATTTCCACTGTGGCAGGTTGTGCACTAATAAAAAGGAGCTCAAGGCTCAGATTCGCCCATTTCTCAAATCCAATCTGTGTTCTCAACCAGAGTGAAAGTACTGCTACCAACTAAATTATCTTCCCATTTTGTCCAGCTGTAAATCAGGAGTAGTAAATTCCCAGTGGCTTTTTGAAGTATACTTTAGTCAATGTTCAGCTTGCGCCACTGGAGAGCCACAATGGCTATGTTCTCTATTTTAAAATAAAATGCTCTCAGCTTTCATAGGAAAGAACACAGATATAAAAAGAATGGTTTTACTTCAAAGAGTAGAACTGCTGTTTGAAAAATCCACCCTCCCCCAAATTTTTATTTTACTCAAACCTGTGAAGTGTACATGGCTAGATATTCACAAAGACAAGAAACAACACTGTAGGGTTTGGAAGAAAACTTATATTGTTTCTTTTCAACCAGAAAAGACAGCAGGTAAGCAAAGATGTGACTAAGGCACGAGACTCAAATCAGAAAAGTTCTTTAATAATGAAATGTGAAAAACTGTCATGACGTGAAAATTCTGAGAACATGGAATAAGTCAAAATCCAGCTCAGAGATAGAAAGCAAGATGTTTGGAGTCCCAACTACTACGTCAGCCTCATTACTAGATCAGGGAAAAACAATATTGAAATGCCTTTGTGCAGAAGTGACACCACTAATTCACAGAGTGCAAGTCTTCTCCTGGCACTGCACGCACTGAAGCATCTGGCACCAACAAGTTAAAAAACAAGAATGGGAGATAAAGCAATTCCTGTCTGCTGCTTTCAATAAAAGCTGATTAGCCTTACCATGGAGCCAGGGAGTTGAAGGAATACTGATTTGCTACACTATTGCCCAGTCCTCCATATCAACAGATTTGGGAATGCAATACAACCCAGTCACAAGAAGTAAAGCAAATACACTCAAATGAGTGAAAATAAGGCACAGAGACAAAGTAAAATCCTCTAAATCAGCAAGCCAGCGCTAATCAGATAGGGGGCTGAAGAAACCATTTCAAAATACAATTTAACTGCTAATCCCTACTATATAAAATGAGGGTCTGTCTGATGAAAAGTGGAGGTTAGGCCAGATAATCTGCATGTTAAATTCAAAATCTCACCAAATGAGGCTGCTTGTCTGTAGAATATTGAAGCAACTGAACTGCTGCTGAAAATTAGAGTGTTTATAGTTCACTATTTTCTCCATATATGAACTGGCAGTGCAGACCTCCTTGACATTAGCACAGAAGAATCCAGCAAATCCAGCAAAATTACAGTTTTTGTAATCAACTTCTAAGGGCCTAGTAATGCATGTTTTCAATTATTGCAACACCACTTGGAAAGCAAAGGATAAGGACCTTTAGCTTTAGCATGGAGTTTATTCATTGCCACCCTTAAGCAAACCTCACTGCCATACCATCAAATGTATATTTAAATGTGGTTACTTTCAGTAACAAGGTACTACAAACAGAATCAGAATATATATATGCATCCGCCTGATGGCAAAAGGCAGCCTTTAGAGGAGACTCACAAAGGATAATCATTAATAGATTCGTAGATTGTATATGGATGTGATGCTCATCTGTATTTAGTCACAAAATATCAACCAGAGAAACAGTGAAACATCAATTTCAAACCTCTTTGGGACTACAGATGAATGGTAGTCAGGTATAAATAACAATAAAATATTGTCGTATTCTTCAGTTTGTACTATTATATTATTAGTGTTACCCATCATAAAGTCTTGACCACCTTTCAAGCACATGTGGAGGGGGAGCCTCCAGCAGTTCTCAGAGGTGGCCACACAGCTACCTGCTGCACACCCCACCTGAGCCACACTGAATGCTGGGGAGGAAAAATATGCAGGGAAACCTGGTATGGGCCTTTCCAGACTCCTTCCTTCACAGCAACAAAATCTCCTCTAACTCATGCCCTAGCTAATGACAACTGGATTTTGCCACCACCTCCCTTTGCCAAACAAACTGGACCACAGGAGTACCTGATCCACCTCTAAATCACCTGCCTGCCCAATATATATGACTTTCCAGAAGCACCAAAGTCTGTCAGCATATCACCAATTCACTCCTAAAACTTCAAAATACTTTTCTCAAATTAGCCAGTGTCCATAATGTCTTTCTATAAAAACCTATATCTAATATACGTGCTTTGTAACACACCTTAAAACTAAAGAAAGAAGATTGGTTTGATCTTAGAGGTGTGGAGGAAGCGACTCTAAAGCTGTGATCACCATGGGAGCAAAACAGACACAGAAGTAGCCAGCACTTGCAGGGGATCAGATGGTGCACTTTTCACCTACAGCTGTCACACAGCTCACAACTCCTGCCTGGTGCTCTGCAAGACACAGCACGAAGCTAAACCCTGTTTCAAAGAGTCAAATCTATATGGCTTCAAAATACAGTGTGGAAAAATAGCTAACTCTGCTCCCAAAGAGTCCTCTTGAAGGCATCTGTGGTCTACTGAGAGGCAGAAAATGGTTTAAATGGGCACTGCTGTACTGTAGCCCATACAAGAAAGCTGGGCAGAGAAGGAAGGAAGGTTACTTATGGTAGGAAGCTGACACAGGTGTTTAAAAAAAACCTCAGTTTTTCTGAACTCATGAGGAATTACATTTTCATCCACCTGAACTGAATCAAAAGAAATGAACTGAAGAAATGTTACAGCAACTGTATCTGTACAAGACTGAAATAAAATACATATCACAAATAGCTGCAAAAATACAACAGTGTGGCAAGTGTAGGTAGATGTTAATTTTCATGGCAAACTCTGTAATCTTGGTCTGATCAATTATCTCTCTCTAGGCTGGATGCCTCCACCCTCCCCAGTGCAAAGGGAAGTAGCAGCCTGCCGCTGCCAGCAGACTATCTGCTGATCCAGGGATGAGTTGAGAACTGATAAATTTGAGGTCTGATAAACTGAGATCTGATAAAATTGAGATCTGAGGAAATACAGCAGATCCCATTAAACTCAACTGAAAGTCTGACATTAATTTTAAATGTTAGCTATAGGTACATAAAAATGTCCTAGATTCAGGGACAGACCTTAAGGAATAATACATAAAATAGAAGGAAAGCAGCCAAAAATCTGAGTTTTATATTGTCTTCCTACCTCTAGTGAGAAATTATGCCTTTCCCCTCAGTTTCAGGGCATGACAGCTATTTTATAGAAGGCCCACACATTTCTTTTAAGTTTTTTTAACATAATTTGCAAAGAATAAGCCAGTTGGTCATACTGAAAGAAAAAGTTGAAGAGATGGCTGTGATTAATTAATTTTTTTTTAAGAAATACAGGTCCATGACATAAGAATTGAAATACATAGGCTCAAAAATCAGGAATCCATCAGCTCTCCTTGTGGAAAGCCAGGTGAAGATCTGTGCTCACAGCAGTATCTCAAGGTCTCACTCTGAAGCTCAGGTTGCCTGCTTCCCCCATGTAGCACCCTGGTACCAATCAACTCCCATAAAACACAGGCTAAATAAACATTATGGGTATTTGACACAGATATTCCCTGCTTGCCAGAAACTGAGAGCTGGTCTGAGAGCTGAAGACAGCCCAGACACACAGAGAAAGTGGAACTGGCTAGAGTGGGGACGTAGCAGCTCACTTTTGTTTTCTAGGACAATTTTGATGTATTTACACTTTCTGAAGTTTCAATTAAACGGATTATATTCACTAGGATAAACACAACCAAGGCATAATGTTCTCCCTGTGTATTTATACTCCACAATCAGATGTATGCATAGGAACAGGCTGCATTTGATTTCCACTGCACTACACATACCAATAGCACATGCACAGACCACGCAGGCACTGACAGCACTGCTGCCTCTGCAATGAAATACTTCTTACATGATCTACATTTTATACAGTCCAAAATTCCAAGAATTACAGAGAAAACATGCATTTAATTTTCCCTCTGACATTAGTATCTGCAACATCCATTTTGGAGACACACTATACAAGCAGGAAATGTTTTTTAAAATTTGTTTCATCTCTCCTTTGTAGTCTAGAAAGTCAAAATTTGCATGAATGTGGAAACTAATTTTGTGCAGTGTTTTTATAAAACAAAATGAATGCATAAGCTTGATAGTGCAGCATTGAATTTCAGCAGTTCAGCTAAATTCATATTTGCCTGATGTTTGTGCTGCTGCTGCTAAAAGGAAGCTAAGGAGTGATCATGTCTGTGCGCACTTTAGAAATCCCAGGCACCATTCATGCACCTGTAACTATAATCACCTGGGTCATTTCTGTAAAAAGCACAGTAATATTAACCCAGGTAATTCCCTAATTCAGTATTTTAAACTCCACTCATACTTCACTATATGCCTTAGATTGTGTAACCCAACAGCAAGACCATGAAAAGCAAGAACTTTAGGTACTAAGCCATTCAACTCGTATCCAGAAAACTCTCTCCACCACCATCTTATGGAGGAACTCATCTAAAAAAGGGCTCTCCTCTCATTTTTCCAGCCTTAAAGCTCATATGTGACAGTGCTGGTAATGCACAGGTGCATGCACTGAGCACGACTGGCAAACAAGCACTCATCGTTCGGGGGCACTGCATGCACAGGTACAAATGCTCGAGTATCTGCAGGGCCACTAAACCACCCAGCTCTTTTCTTTGGATGTACTGAAGAGACAAACAAGTGTTATGTGACTCAGAATGTAACATCCCAGCTAATACCTTGCAAATGAAATATTTAGTCAGCTCATATTGAGCATCTCAATTCAGAACATGTTAAAAAAATGAAGCTGGATGCTTTCATCACTCATTTTTTTAGAGCTTTCTATCTAATTTAAGTTCCATTCTTATCAGAGTTAAAACCTTTCTGGTTTTGGGGTTGTTTTTTTTTGTGTGTGCATTTTTTTATTTTTTTTTTTTTGTTACATTACTTTTAGTCTAGCTGAGTTTCAGAATCATCACTATGTCACACAAATGTTCACCTTATTACCATCTAGGGAACAGCACAATGGCTGGAAAAGCCATCAGAGCAGGGCTGCTGCTCTTGGTGATGATATTGTTTATATGAATGGGAATATGAAACCACAGCCTAAAATAGATGGTATGAGTAGTGCTTTGGAGATCATTCTCTCTCCACTGATTACAGAGAAAGCCTTGATGAGCACTTCAGGTCAGATAACAAGCTGTTAAATGGCCATGTCCCACCAATTTTTATCTCTTACTTCTAATAGAAAGTCACATTTATTTACAGCAAAGAAACAAAACACAAGCTAGAAGTTCCACTTTCAGTTATTACAATGATGCTATGATTTGGGCAAAAAACATAACTGTTGTGACATAAAAATTGTTTTGCTTATAATAATTAGAAATAAAGTTAGCCTTTTATGTATTTTTCTTTGTAAACTTGCACAATTTCAAGACGATTATTAATGGCAGTATGGAGTACATGAAAATGGGGACAGTGATTTTCAAATCAGTTCCATCCCTTTCCTTCTCATTATTCCTACTAGAGCTCATAGTTTGCATGGATTGTATTAAATATTGAATATTACAGCTTTTATAGTAACACTTAATAAGAGGAGTTAAAATGAGTATGCACTTACTAACAAACATCAAACAAGGAGTATGGCTGTGGTTCATAACAATGTGTTTGTGCTGTTACTGTGAATCATTTTATTTACCATACTCATGTTCAGCCCAGAGATGACCTCACTTACCAAATCAATGAAGAACATTGACCTCTGAGACAGAAAAAGAAAAATGCCACACTAGCAATATCATGTAAGAGCACTCCTAGGAGAAGAATTATTAGATAAGGAAAATTGATCAAGCAAAATTAATCAGAACATCTGAGAACTTATTTCTTTTTTTCAGAATGAACTGTAGGAACAAAATGTGCCTGCAGTAATATTTCTGATCAAAGCAAATACACAAAAATCTCCACCTCGAGCTCTAGTTCTCAACAAAATAGTCATTTATGCTAAACCCTTACAGGTATAATGATTAGACAGCCAGCTACAGCATCCTTTCCCTTCCCTGTATTCTGCATAAAGCAGGAGAAAAAGGCAATGAGGCTGGAGCAACCTGTCAGTCTCCTGGTGAAGAGTATTCCACATCAGGCACTGAATTAGACTTTGACAGCCAGCACTGGAAAGCAGACCCAGCAATTCAGGAAGCAACAGGGGACAATGCCTCAGTACCAAGCTGATGGAAAAATCATCCCTAAGAAATTAGAAGTAACACTGTTTAATACATGTGAACTTCTTTTTTATGTATTCCTTTAACCAGTTTAGTTAACATGATTAAATAGAATTGTTGCACAAATCGAGGAAATAAGCTGTATCAATAAAGAATCTCAGTGGGAAAAAGAATAATTATTAATACACATTATAAATTTAAGATAATACTTCAACCAAATGTACTAATTCAGCAATTTTAATTCCACTACTACTTGGAGCAAATTCAGATATAGAAATGCACTTTTTATAAGAAAAGTTTACATTTTTTCCTGCAATGCCTGTTTCCACTCTCTTTAGTCACTTATGTTTAAAGGCAGAACTTCAAATGGACCATTAATATCAGCAATATTAAAACTAAATAATATCCAAACCAAAAAATAACTCCAAAATCTTATACAAAATTAAGATTACACACCCTATAAACAGACAGGTAAAAGTTGTATGGTGAATCTATCTATCTACAAACAGCAGGTGAAATTCAATGAACATATGGCATTGTGAACACCCTTTGTGGAATTAAATCACAATCTTTCATTTCTTCTTAAGATTTTTATAAAAACAGTTTAGCTTAGTTTCTTACTTTTCTTTCAACTTTTTTTTTTTTTAACCTGGGTATTAAAAGATATTATTAGCTTGGAGAATATTACCTCATTGGTCAGTCTTAGTACAAATTTACAAGCAAATCTGTGTATCAGTTATGATGCAATAACAGGTGAGAACCCCTGTACTTTCCTGCACATATGCAACTCTCAGTGTTCTTTTTGTTACTTTATGGAATACAACTGAGCTTTTGAAAATACACAACAAATTTAACCTGAATCCATCACTTAACCTCACTGTGAAGCCATCAGTATAAAAAATTAATATGTCAAACAAGTCAAGCATTTTGGTGTACAGCATATTTTTCTGCAATGTAGTGCTATGCTTGTAACTGCTAGTTATGCACCCATAACACAATTTTTATATATGACCAAAGTACTTGTACTAAAAATTCTGTTATTAGGGAATCAGATGATCAATTTTAGACTGGTTTTTGTTTTATTAATATAATGATTTTTAACTAAATTGGTCAAAATATCACTGAAAAAGCAGAGAAGACTTTGTTTTCTGCAGTATGAGCTCTGACTAAGGATTTACAAGCCTTAAAACTCCAAACTCAGTTCATTCTCTTGATTTAACATAAAAACAGTGTTCTGAAAACAGAAAAACCCCACACTGGTTTGGAACTTACTTAAAGAAGTAGCTGAAGTTTATCATGAGAAACAGAGAAGGAAAGTAAAAGAAATTACAAAGGAGATTGATATAGTGGAGTCAGAAAAAGAAGTGCCTTGTCTTTACCTGTAACAGGAAACACAAGAGGAGGTATTGAAAACTAAGAGTTTTTTACCCTGTCACCTCCCAGTATGTATTCTGTAATGCATATTATCTATAATTCTGCCAATCCAGTACAAAATGAAGCCAGTTTTCTCACAGGTGAACACTGAATAGACAGGCAGCCTCTGGAAGAGACTATGTAGACTGCTGAGGAAGTATCATGCTTTCTATTATCAGACCTTGTACTCCACACTTTTGCTTACCCTTGCATAACTAGGAATTGCTATTACATTGCATATCACAGTCAAAAAGTCTTCAGTGTACTGGCCAGGGTTTCAATAACACTGTTTTCTTCAAATAGTCACATTTAAAACATACATGAAAATGATGTACAGATATGGAAAAGAAGCCAGTAACTCTGGTAAAAAGTGAACTTGAGTGATCACTGCATTCTCCTGCATAACAGGAGGATGTTCTACTTCAAACAGTTGCTTTCAGGTAACCCTGCTATCCAGCAACAAAAAGCCAGATATTTTAGGGGAATGGCTTGACAAAGGTTAAGAAACCAACAAAGAAAAAAAAAACAACACATTTCTAAGCTTGTATTTCAACCAAAGAAATATCAGGTGGTACAATACTTCTGTTCATACAAAGTTTAACAACAGGATTATCTAGTTATAAATCCAGAGGCATCTGCTCTTCTAATCTTTCCTATGGCATACTATTTTTGCTTATGCATAACTGTTTAGTTGCAACATGTAGAATACTAGGAAGACTTAAATTTTCATCAAAAGTACTATGAATAGTAACAGGGTTGCTTTTTTTTTTCTAGTAAATATCTAAGCTTCAAATAAACAATTTTCTTAATTAATTAAACTTGTTCTTCCAATTTTTTTCTTGCCATATCATCACATATTCTTTTTTATATACTTGTGTGATTATTCCCTATCCATTCAAATTGCTCATTTTCTTATTTATACTCTGTTGCATTTATTCTGTACCTGAGAATAAATTGCTCATTCTCAACTTTAATCACTGCTTCTGTAAAGTGTTTTCTGTTAAAGCAGACAGAAAGAAAGGGAACAGCAAAACAACTAAGGCAACAAAACCAGATATATGAACATAGCTCTTCTCAGACATTGACTAGAAAAATTCCAAAGACTGATATTTGGAGAAGAAATTCCCCTCCTAGGTCCAAATGTCAAACTGAGAGGATCACATACTCAATCTATGACTTTTACCAACTCCATCTCAACTCTGGGGCCAGAAAATCTCATTATTTTACAGTAATCTTTCATACTCAGTAATTCTTGTCTGGCATGCTATCCCATCAATGCTGATTAATGTCAGTCTGCACAGAGCTAACGGAGTCTCCTTTACACTGGCTTGGGTTCTGCTCGTTTCTGTTTGATGTTCTGACTGAGCTGCACCTATATTAAATTACAATATAGCAAGAATGAATCCACAGAACAAGTATGGGAAAAACAGCTGTGATCATCTAGGGACCTAGTACTGCACCATCCTATTTGAAAGCCAATTAAAAAAGATGAAAGTCTTTGTATCTATTAATGAAAAAAAAAAATAATTTTTGTATCACCAATGGGGTAAAACATCTTTCTGATTGATGGAACAGATGGTTTTGGTATCACTTTAACTGAAAATAATATAAAGTGTGGAATTATAGCATTATCAGTTTTATCCCAGCTAATGGTCTATCCATCAGCTTCATTGCCCCCAAAGTTGGGATACCTCTACCTTGTGTCCTACAGCCACCCTTGGTTTCATTCCCTAACTTATTCTCAGGCTCTTTTCTCGAGAAAGACAAGTTCTCCCTCCAGGGAAAAAGCAAAGCATGGCCCAGGGCTTGGTTTGCTCATGACAAAGATCCAAAATGTGAACCATGCCAGCAGTGGCTCCTTCTGCCAAGGGCACCCAAGCCAGTCGCAGCACGCTGTGTGTCCTCAGATGCCTGCACATCGTGCCCAACGGCAAACTATCGTGTCTCTATCTTCAGGTTTCAAGAATAGCATTGCTGTGGGCTGTGTTATTTTTGGAGCTTAGAACTGAGGAACCACACACACATAGAAAACAAACAAAGAATATGTCAGGGCCAAAGAAACACTCTGTGAGCCAAAAGCAAGGAGGTGTAGCCCCAGCTCCAGAGAGTGCCAGAGCATTTCCTGTCACCACTGAGATGGTATAGACACAGCCTATAGAAGTGACAGAGAGAGAAGCTAATTAACTTAATTAATCATGAAATGCAACAAAGGGAGAGAGGAAAAAAATCATAAGGAAGGATGTGAGGAAAAAAAGAATTGTTTTGGTTCTTTACATTAGTCTTCATGGAATAGTTTAGAAACCAGAATAATTATCTGTTTATAATGAAAAAAAAATCTTGAAAGCTGACAGTAATAGTTCTAGAATACCAGATTTGCCAACTGGGTATGTTAATAACATTAACTTAATAGCTAATGAGCTATGAACTAATCATAGGTTATGAAATGTTCATATATTGCTACTGAGGAAACCAAGTATTTTGTGAGAAAAGGGGTACATATTTAATTAATAGTTAATTAAATCTTAGGAGTCCAATTACCTGCAAGGGAATTATAGAGAAAACATATAAAAGGAACTGGAAGACTGGAATGGCCAAAAAAAGAGAACTTTAAAAACATGTCTGTACAGAAATACTTACCAATCTGCTACGCAACTGAATGTCAATAATTTATCCTACTCATCTAAATATGCATGCCTTTTTCCCAGTGTATTTTAAGGCATTTTATTCCATAGAATCAATTATTGAGGTTACCCCAAAACCAGAACAGATGGAAGATAATGAGGAAAAAACAGGAAGTCAAAGCATAGTCATAATTTGTAACACAATTTAGGGATGAACAATTTGTCAGGCTGCACTCTTGACAGAGGATTCACAGGATATGGAAAGCCATTTCTTCACAGCAAGACATTTGTCTACAGCAAAACTAATACCAATAATGCCCATCTAAATAATTGATACACTAAGGTCAAATTATCCCAATATCAAGTCTAGACAGAAGAATAAGTCATATTTCTTGATAAATACCTCTTAGAAATGTAATTTTGTTATTAAGATATGGGGTGATTTAGAAATACTAGCTCGTTTTTGTAGTCAAATTTTAAACTATTGCAATTCATTGACTTGAGATACCCTGTGACAATATAAGCCAGGAGAGAATATTTATTTTCTGTACCTTTACAGAAATGTTACCACTGCCTTCAAGTGAGCTCTCTCATTAAATAAAAATGCATGGAATATACTGAAGCTTATGTACAAAGGTAGGAACTTAAACATATATTTCAAAGTCCTCTTCCAAAGATAGTTTGCATTCAGAGTACTAATTCCTTTAAATTCGCATCACTCTTCCTTCTTGTTAGTATTGGTTTTCAGTCCTTCATTCAGTTTTCAAGTTACTGAAGAATGCGTCTCTCCAACCCATGAAAAGTGCATTTCCAACTACAATGTATCCTCACAGGAAGTCAGTAAAACTGCAGAAGCCCTTTCATATGATGATTTGTCAAGGTTTTTTTTTCTGAGACACTGAGTCTCTTTCCTACCAATGCCTTAAGTATTTATATAACACTCCAATTAACTCTGTCATACTCTTACCATTTTTACAACAGCATTTTTAATTCTTTACAAAAACAGACACCTTTCCTGTGCTTCTTACTTCTCTGCATGCAATGACTTTTCTAAAAAAATTGCCAGAAGTTCAAAAAGCTTACTAATTAATTTCTTAAAGGCTCTAACTTGCATATTCAAATTTTCCAAGTGACTCTTCCCTTGATGTAAGACAGTTTTCAATCACTTCTAATCACGCATTTTTCTGTTCTTGCCTTTCCCCCTCATCAATTTAAAAAGTAAAGCATACTTGATCTAGTCTACTTTTAATTAAAGGGCCTCTTTCCTTATAGGTTTTTCCTGATAATATCAGAAGTACCTTCTAGTGCTCTAGGCTCCTCCTACACTATCCTCCTACTCTTATGTTCTCTACAGAAAATGTGTGCCTAGTTCGGTAGATTTTTCTTGTCTACTCTCCACTGACAGTATTTTCTGGAAGTCTTCCTTTACCCAAGTAATCTTATATCAATTATACTTAAACTGCACAGGTAACAATTTGCATACTTGCATGTGTTATATAAATTTGTCTGTTTTGCATATTGAGTTGAAACAGTTCATAATCTACAAACAATGAATCCTCTTTTTATATTACGAACATTTCCTCCCAGATCATCAAAAGTAAATGTTCCTTGAGATGTACAGTATCTTCTACTCATTACCAGAAGACTTAGAAAATTAAGAATTAAATTAAATAAACAAGAATAGATAAAGAAGAGCGAGACAACCATGCTGGATGCACATTAGGAGAAGAGCCAACAAATATATTTGCTTGAAAGTAGCAAACCACCTAATGAAGAAAGCAACAGTTCTTCACAGCAATTTGCTATAAAGGTGTTTAGACTAACAGGTCACAAAGTACCCAGGACAACATGTCTCTAGCAGCAAATGAATGCTTAAATCAGGAGAAAAGAAAATCCATTCAAAAACCAAATCATGAATCACGTTTTCAACAAGTGAAGTTCTCTGAAAGTACCCATTTGTCATCCACTATATGACACATAGGAAGACTGTTACTTACCTTAAATATGGATTTATGGATTTATAAAAAAAAAATTCTCGTACTGTTTTTTATGTATTCTTACTCAGGAATATGACATGCTTCCATAATGTCAGTCATTATAACTTTCTATTATTCCCAAGAGGTATTAACACTTCTAAAAAATGTTACTAGTACAAATATTAAACCCCTCCTTTTAGCTCCAACTATGTACACATGCTCATAATTTTGAATTTTGACCACTGGCTTTAAAAATTGTTAGTATTCATATGTTTGCCTACATGCCCAGACACTGATTGATCTTTTAAGGAATTGCAGTTGACCTGACCAAATGATTTTGAGCCTGGAAGAATATATTAGCTGCTCAGTTTTCATCAGAAGAGATATTGTGATGCCATGGTAATTTTGGAGCTTTATTTTGAATATTATGTATTATGCATACTCATTTACTATGTCATCTGTGTTTCTTCATCAACCACTAGCACCATACAGCAATTCAAAGGTCTTTATCATTTCCTTGTCAAAAGTTATCTCCATAGGAATGTCACATAATAGAAACTAGATCAGTGTTCATCACTCTTGTCACTGATGTGCATGGGGAGAATTTACAATGCCCAAGCATTTTTTGGATTACTCTTCACTGCTAACAACTTGTTCATCTTTCTCAAAGTACTAAGGCTTCTTGTATTTAAGTTTAGTCACTTATTTTTCTTCTGACTGGAAATGAGTCATACAATCTGGTTCTAGACTTTTTAAAAAAATCAAACTACCCATCAGTTACCAAGAGCAGTACTTCTTTTTCTAGTATCTGATTATTTGTTTTCTTAACCTTTTTGTAATGATTTGTCTGACCTAACTTTACCCAGCTAAATGTTATTCCCACTATCTTAAAGTAGGCATCTCTCATAAGACTGGGATGAATTCCCAGCTAGACATGCCTGTCTCCCTTTATTACATCTAAAAAGAGCACAAACAGCTAACAAACTCAGCTAATATGTAGCCTAGAGCAAGTAATTTGAAATGTTAAAACAGAAAGTGTATAGCATTAGTTTACCCACTTGTCTCCTTGGAGACATGATGAAAATATGTATATATGCTTTAATGCTTTCTAAATCTCCACTGCGACCTCAAAAGTGAAATTCCCTAAAATACAATCTCCTTCCAAGCCCTCTTGGAATTCCCAATCTCTGGAAAAGTGCTTTTCAGTTTGATGGTCCATTTTTCTTCTTGTAGAAGCCAGGTACACATTAATTCATTTGGGATGTCATCTTTCTTCCTGCACTTCACTGTCCATTATGTTTGGAGAACCTAAACTGTTACACTTCCACTTATGAAGGCAGTTTTGCCTGTCACTACAACCCCAGAACTTCCAAAGTCTGTCAGTGGACCCTTGTCATGGACCATGTTATAATGATTTTCACTTCGTTAGTCACCTGCATTGTTTGTAACTCTCCCCGTTAGTGGTCTCTGCCTTCATTATCAGTTCACATTGGTTCTGGCAACTGAAGAGTTGCCAGCTGGTTACTTTAGTTCTTTTAAATTATTCATATTGATTACTTTGACTAATGTGACGTACATGTCAGCCTGAAAATGCAGACAAAGCAGAGAGAGCCACAAAGCCCTCTGTTTTTATTACAGTGGCTGCTACAAGTTATATTATAGACCTTTCTACACAGTGCAAGCTCCACAGAACAAAGAATATGTATTTCTGTGTGTATCCAGCACCTAATACACCTTGATGAATATTTTAACAGTATTAATCAAACGTGGTAATCATCTTATGTATTTTCTAATAGCATCTTATGCACATCTCAGCAAATATGGCTTCTTATTTATTTGAGCAACCTAACACTTCAGATTTCTCTTTGCCTTCTGGGAAAGTCCTACACTAGCCTCTCACATTTTCCTAAAGAAACAGATTATTCACAGATTTTATTGCCCTTTTCTCCTTAACTGTTATATCTACTTCTTGCATTTTGACCAAGCTATCAACTCCAAAATGCTAAATTAAATTAAAGTACTAAAAATGTTACATATTTCCTAATGATGCTTATGCAAAACAAATACAAGGTAAGATCTCAATTCGATGAATTAAACCTCACTTTTGGATCTTCAGGTGTTCACTTTGGTAAATTTGGTTTTTTATATATAATTAATTAGCAACATAGAATTGCATGTAACTCTTTCACAGTCTCTCACAATGTTTACTATCACTGTCTCTGTGGACTTTTAATAGTATCAACCTTCCCTCTCACCAAGACTTTTTTTGGAGCAGGTCACTTACTTTGTAATACGGTCAATGTTAGCAATTTGCTTCTGGTTCCGGATTATTTCTATGGCTGCCCAAAGATGCTGGATAGCTTTTGTATCTGCCTGTCGTCTCTTCGTTAGGCGTGCCATGACCTGTTTACCCGGTCAGCTGCAGACAATAAATAAAAAAAAATAATAAAAAAAAAATACACCAAAAAGTTAACCAAGAATTACAAAATAAATTACATGAAATATGATTACAAGGAAAAATGTGTTGTTGCATAGCCATTAAATTTGTGTATAACAACATGTTTTCAAGTGTTTACAGAGGAGTAAAAAGAGAGAACCCCTTTCACATAATCTAAACACAAAACAAAAGGTAAGCAGTAAAATATATGAAATCAATAAATTTAGTTCATATCTCAGTTCCCTATATTTGGTAAAAATGCAAAAGTACCCCAGCCTGAAGCTGCCACAGCCTCCCACATTGCCTAAGAGGGGGAATGGTACTTGACTGCATCATACAGCATAAACATGAATTCTGACACAGAGAAAAAGCTGGACCCACAGTTTAACATAAAACACAGTTCTTGGAGCATTACCTTCATGCTCTTATCATTTACAGGTATTTTTAAAAAGTCCATTCTATGAGGAAAAACTAGAAGTATATTTTCATGGATGAGAAATATTAAAAAAAAAATTTTGGAGCAGTTCCATTTTCTGTAACATGCTAAAACCCAACAGGACCAAAGTGCTTCTGATGGCATTTACCCATCTAACCAACCCTGAACAGGAACATAATGAGCATCTGGCTTTGTTTACAAATTTTCCAAAAGCTGGAGGCAATGAGTACAGATAAGCCATAAATCGCCTACAGCTCTACTACAGGCACCGAATCCCTTTTTAAAAGCTTAACGATGCATTTTGATCACTAAATAACTTTCTTCCATTGCCACCACTTTCTCAATGAAAAAATGACTGATTTATGAGTGCTACCAAGGTCTATAATTTATTTTAGAGCTCTGTCCTCAGAATGAACTCTGTGGTATGCATGCGGATATTTGTAGCTAGCAGAATATTAACTTCAGTAACCCAAAATAATACAAAAAATGCAAAAAAAATTCACCATCTGTGCAATGTTAAAGATGGGAATTTAAGTACTAAAAGTATCCCTGCTCTCAAATTCAGAAAAATGAAGCAGATTTGAGTATTCTATCAGTTGCAGCAATGTAATTTTCAAGTCCATGGGACCTACAGTTACTTATCGAAGAAGGCTCTCAAGTTTTAGATCTGATATAAGCTCCGTGACACTCACTAACTTTACAGGTGCAATGAAATGAATGGCAACGTTCCATTATTAAGGATAAGACATAATTTAACAGCATTATACTTTATGTTATGTAGCCCATTCAAAGAGAAAAAAAAAAGGAAAAAAGATGACGATGAGAAGTGGTATGTACATGCCCAGGTCCATGAGGCATTCCTGGCTGCAGGAGATATCAGGGAAGGGCAGAACAGAGCAGCACATGAGAAGATGTGATGTGGTCACACATCAATCCCACATTTCAGCTTCAGAAATCTCCTCCTTCTGGGGTTAAAAGCAAGGGCAACTAGAGGGATCCCCCAGAAAAAAAAGGCCAAGAATACAGTTTTGATGGAAGGATAAGAGGGAATGTGACAGACATACAGCTAAGAGTGACAGCAGTAGATAGCATCGCCTGACAATGATTCAGAGAAAGAAAGTCTCCATTGGGAACAGCAGGAAAAGACGCTGCATTCCTGTGAGCTCCTCTGCATTCATTTCACAGAACATGAGGCCATTGCAAGTTAAAAAAAAAAAACCTGCCAATTTGTAAAAGAAACATGTAACTATTTGTAGAATTTAATTTTAAGAGAGAGTAAATCACAAATCTTAACACAAAACCCAATAATCTTTACAGACCTATTGTTTTAAGATAAAACTTCTTTCCTAACACAGACATGACTGAAAGATCATTCTTCTTATTCCAGCTCTCTACAAATTCTCTGCTACAAAAGCTGTCAGACTGTATGGCAGCCAGCAAGCCGGACATGGGGTCTCTTGCACAGCATCACATCCCCATGTGAGGAGGAAGCGCTTGTCCTTCTTGACCCTGATAGCAGTGTGAAACAACAGACCAGTTCTCAGTTTATTTAGTAATCCCAACTCCTTTAAAAATAGTCGCTGTTTTTGGCAGCCCAGCATATGGCTGCCGTGTGAGCGTCGCACCCGGCTCAGGGGACAGTGGGGTTTTCTCTCACAGCCCTGTGACGCCTGTGCCCAAGGGCCTTGCACAGCACCAGGTCCTGGGGACGCCACCTGTGCATGGCCCCAGGGCCCAGACGGGCAGCCAAAGGGAAGGCTGGCCTTTGGGGATAAGGAATTCCCACTTCTCCGGGGTGGGAGAAGAAGCCCATGCTCGAGGCAGGGAGAGTGAGAGTAAAGGAGCACTGTGACCACGAGTTCCTGAAGACCTGTGGCTGCAGAGTGGCAAAGGCCCTATGGGATCACTGTTCCCTTTGGAATGTGCTTTCAGAGTGAAGTCTCCGGCCAGCCCCTTGCCCCATCCACTTGGGCTGTGCTGGCTTGAAGCAAGCCCAGGCCATGCCCTGGACTATGGCTAACTCAGCCCTCAGGACAGTCATACACCTCCCATCCCTGAATGCTGCAGGGCTGCCACATCACTGGTCAGACATCACCCCAAAACACAACCCATGGCTGGCCCCCAATGGGCTGGGCCCCTGCTCCCACTGCTGCACACACGGCCACGGCTCTTCCCCTCTGTTTATCTGGAAATAACGGCAATAGGGGCACACATGGGACACAGCAATCACACCTGTTCTATTTCCTTTTTTTTTTTTTTTTTGGTCTATTCAAGATACAAGAATAATTTTAGCAGGTGTTCTGCCTTCAAAGAATATTCACTTCACTTTCATAACTTTGGTTTACTATTTAAGGGCACTTTCACTAAACTCAGGAGTTGACACTCTACTACTGAAATAGCAGTTCTTACACACCATATTGCCAAAAATACAAAAATAGGCTGTTGTTTTTTTCCAAAAGCCCAGACTACTTTAGTGTTATTTTAATCTTTTAATTTCATGGTGTAGAAAAAAATACAGAGTCTTCTTACATTACAGAAAAAGATTACAAGATTGTGGCATATTTCTTGCTGTTCATTGCAGTCACTCTTCCTCTATGGTAAAACTAACCACAACAGTCTACTCCCTGCACTCCTGCAAAAATACAAGCAGTTTTCTATATTATTACAATATTTTAAAGGGAACTTGAATCCAGCTGTTAATAGTTCATACAATGCCTTTGAGTGCTCCTTCCAAGCAACAGAAATCCTCCCAGCGTCTCCACAGGAACAACTTACTCATGCAAATAGTAGTTTACATTTTAACAGGAGACATGTTAGAATCTTAAATCTGTATTTATCACTCCCCTTATTTGCTTATGTGTAGGTTCACACACACAAACACAGGAGAGAACGAGCATAAACATGCGGTGTGTGTGAGTATGTGTAAAAATCTATGGCTCAGAGGTTAAGTATCGAAAGAGGCTGATTCACTCATGCAGTCTTTTAAAGAAGTTCAAAGTCCACAGACTCTTTAAAACCACAATACTGGATTGTACATTTACAGATAAATGCTTGGAAATGTTACTCATCCTCCTCTTTTGCTATAGCGTTCATTTAAAAATCCTGGAAAGAAAAGCCTAAAGCTGAAGTAAACATTCATTTCCTTTGTATGATTTGCTGGGCACTATGTTCATTTAGCTATGGTATGCCCTGTCCATACAAAATTATTTGCTCCACGCCACTTCATGTTTTGTTAGCAAGTTTATGGTAGGATGCAGCTTCTGAGAGAAGGCTGCCAAACACAGATGACTGAAAATCTAGGAATTTATATCAGCAGGATCTGTCTTAGATACTGTAGGCATCCATGAGACCTGCAGAATACAAGAAATATCCTCCTAAAAGAGAAAGTTTGATGCGGCTGATGCACCAGTTCACATACTTCCATCACACCCTCACTCACACAGGGCCTAAAGCAAACTATTGATGTTCTCAATTTCCAACTCTAACGTTTTCTCATGCACTCTGAGTATGGTTTTACTGTACTTTGTATTTTGAATCCCTCTTTATTATCCTAAACACATTCTGAAAAGTACACCACTTTTCTGTGTGCAGCTTCCCTCGAGAGCCAAATGTTACCCACACTCCTTACAGGCAGGCTCAATGAATACAAAGATAACACACACACAGCAAAGCTTATCTTCCCTGGGTCCCCAGCGCAGCCTCACTGCCACGTGGCAGCAGTGGCACAGCAGTGGCAAGGCGGGCACTGTCAAAACAACAAGGCTACCAGTCATTAGCACACACTTGGCTGAACCAAACTCTGTACAGCTGTCTGCCGCAACAGTGGTGGATACAGAAATCTGAACTGCAAGTCAAAATAAACAAAAATCACCTTGCAGAACGTCAAGGAATTCAGCCCAAGGAACCTCCTGACCTGCTGCTTGCATCAAATTTAGCAGATACTATCGAGTACTAAGTTTAGCTAGAAAACTCTCCCTACACACCAAAAGAACTCAAAGGTAGTCAAATCTTGCCACATGTCAGCTGTTAAACACCATCGTCCAAGCAAAATACGATGCTTCTGAAAACTTCACTAATAATTTGGACTTTGCACCAAAGCAGACGGCGCTGCAGTTGGGCGCTGCTGCTCTGATGGGAGCTGCTAATTAAGAGCTGACAAATAGTAGCTTGTTAAATCCTCTGTTGGTACTTCACTGTAAGTGAGGCTACCTGTGGTGCTCAGCCCTTCCAGTGCAAAGTCAAACAGGTTAAACTCCATCCCTGCTATCTATCAGCCACCATTTGGCTGGGACTCCCTGCGCACTTAATTGCAATGGAAAGAAGGTTTAAGGAGTTGATCCTTGCTACTGCTCAGCTACTGGTTGCTGCCTTTTGGCCTCACAGCCCTGGGACTTGATACTGTTTCTTCCACAATACACAGTGAAAGATTTTAGGCTCAACAGCAGGAAGAAGTTAGGCTCAGTCGTAGTTTTAGTGGTTTTCATGCTGAGTTTGAGTGCATTGGGAACTTAGACTCAATTTCATATTTTTAAGTACTTTATAATATGGGGTCTAGTGTTTATTAAAGTGTACCTTTTTATAGTAGGTATAAAACTGGACATATATATAGTAGGTATCAACAGGACAAAGAGTTCCAAATTTCTACCTTTGTTCTTGTACTAAATAGGAGTCTCTACCATTAAAATCCAGATTTGCAAACTGATGCATAGTTTGGGTCCCTGGACTTTATACAGATCTTCACTGTACTGTGAACTTCTGCAAGTTTAAAATTTAGTTTACAATTTAAACTGCTGTTGAATCATATCTTGCATCACTGGTGTAGTGGGAGTGTGAACTCTTAGTCTTCCCCTCCTACAACAATTGTGATTAAAAGTGGTAATTATTCTATTTTTACATAGGAAAGGTACAGGTGAAAATGTCTTGACTGAGCAGCAGCATAGGTCATGCATGGGGAGAAACAAGAGAAGGTTTAATTTCATGTCTGCCTTCCATAGCTGGTGATCCAAAAATGTGGGAAGAAGCTGCTAGGGTGAGGAAAAAGCTTTTGAAAAGAGAAATTCCATATTTTGCTTACCATTTATTTATCTTCATGAGTGTGGAGGATTATAGGCATAACCAAGGATTTGCTGGGCACCTGGTAGCAGGAGATTCTCTATTGTAAGATGGAAGGTTATCAGAAATAAAGATTTTGCATACAAAGCAATTTTCAAATGTTGAATAATAACAAAGTGGTTTGGTATATTAGATATTTATTTTGGACTTAATCCCAATCCACTAAAATCAACAAATGCCTTTCTGCTGACTTTCCAGGGTTTTGGAGTAAACTTTCAACTGCTGTCTGATTGCCACATCCTCACAATGAAGAACTTAGGGATGTGTTGAGTGATGTTAGTGTAACCGAAAGATGTAACAAAGGCTTGTGACTGAAATAGGGAAGATTTCTTTGTTAATTAAACTAAACTCAAAAAATTAGACCATAAATTAATAAAAGTTACTAAATTCTTTGGTGGTTTAGGTTTTTTTGGGTTTTTTTTGATTTTTTTATTAGGAGATTAGTTCAGGCTGTAATGCCGCCCTTTTGGAAGTTATTAAAATACAGATTTTTGGACATTGAATGCATGTCATTCCTAATGAAAATATTTTCATTTCACTGTTAGCTTAAGGTCTACACAGTCTAATCAAAAGAGGAAAGTTTATTAGCATAATTATCCTAAATATTTCCCATGTGCAAGTGCAATACCCCTGCTGATCTGTGCAGCTCCACCTTTGCATTTCCCAACTGCAAGGTTTGTAACCTTAATGTCATGCAACTTTTTGAGTGTGGTTTTGCACAGCCCCCTGAAGTGCAGTACAGACACAAAACAGGACTGCCTGAATATAAAACTGTAATGTTTTGCTTTGTTCTCTCTGCAATTTAATTTTTTCCCCAACTCCTGTACACAGAATACATGAAAGGTTTTGCTTTTACCTTATGCCATTTCAAGATGGCAGTGAGCCACTGTAGAAATCTGAGCCAAGGACATTACAGAATTAAAGGCCCCAAGAATACTTTTACTACACATATGTTGCAAGGTCTATTTTAATCCCTGATACCGCATTTATTTCATTTGTATTGTATTCTATTCATAATGATTAAGTGTCCTTCACTGGGGCTAAGGCACATGGCATTTGAATGTTAAGCTCAGACATTCTGAATCACCAGTATACAAATGGCAGAACTCTATTTTTCTTTTGGATTCAAACTTGGACTTTCTTGTTTAATTAACTCACCCTGTTAGAGACCACTTAACACAAATGCTGAGGTGCCATCCCAAAAGAGAATTTCTGAAAGTGTAAGTGCAAACAGAGTATAACAAAATCTCATATGAAGCATCAACACAAGATGCTGAGAAAGACTGAATAATAGCCATATACTCCAAACAAAGGCTGTCAAAGTTGTCTTGTCAGCTATCAAATACAAATATATGTACAGGACTAAAATGCATTCTGCTGCCTCTCCAGCCAGTCTCAGTCTGGAATTTCACAGACAACAGCAAATGCCATCCTAGTATTTGAAAGAAACAATCCTTTGTTCCTGTCTGGCAGAAATCACTGAATAAAACTTTATCTAGCAATGCAAGTCTGGAAAAGAGCATAGCTACCAAAGAAAGTAGTGTAGTTGAAAGAGCTGAAAGCAAAGAGCCAAAGTTGCAATCAGCAATGTAGCTACACCAGTTTCTTCCAAATGACATTTTTTGTAATGGTCATCATGTTTTACTCTCAGTACTGTGCCTAGGTAAGCTGAAGCTCATAATATATTTTTTACTATGATCTGTGTTAAGACAAGGCTCCATACTGATCTTCTAAAATAAGTAGTATTTTCCTTAATATTTCAACTTTTAATTGGTATTCAATGCATAGACAGTTAGTTTTTATAGCCAGTAAGAAAATTAACAGTTACATAGGAACACCAAGAACCACACAAGTTTCTGTTTTCCTGAGAAAATATTGTTTCAAAGCAGTTCTGAGGAGGTTTAGCCTGGACATTAGGAGTCATCTCTTTACCTGCAGGGTGGTCAAACACTGGAACAGACTTCCTAGAGACGTGGTTTATGACCCAAGCCTCTAAATGTTTAATAGGCATTTGGCATTTTCCCTTAAGAACAGGATTTAACTTTTGGTCAGTCCTGAAGTGGTCAGGGAGGTGGACTAAATGATTACTGCAGGACTCTTACAACTGAAATATTCTTTTATTTTCTATTCTACTACTCTTTCATATGACAACTGAAAATGCACACAACTCAATGCATTTATCAAACTTCTAAACATAATTCCAGTTAAAAAATCAATTTAGTTTGGTTTGCTTAAGGCTTAATTATTGAAATTGAGTTATGCTAAATAATTTCCACAATGAAGCTTGCACTAATATAAGTTGCTTTAAAAACATAGTTCTTGCAAAATGATGCAAGTTTCTCATGAAGATAAACTTCAACTTCCATAATAACAAAGCCTCTTATTTTCAGGATGATGATGTACTGAACTAATATTAAACAGACTTTAAGCTGTTTTCAACTCCGAAGGCTACTCAATGGGGCAAAGAAATCTATATTTCTATATAGAAAATCTATATTTCTATACAAAAGATGGTCCAACACGAGTAGCTTCAACATCACTAAATAATACATGGCTCATACAAGGTGTAAAAAGATCATCCTACATACTTCTTGTCCTCTGTCATGAAAAATAATTAATTCTCATCAGATTTTCTCATTTGGGGAATTATCAAAAATAATGCTTGCACCCAAGTTGCTGTCAACAGCACTCTGGGGTCCCTGTAGAAATGCACAGGTACATGGACACAAGCAAGACTTCATGAGGGAGGCTTCAACTAACATGTTTTACCTTCCATTTGCCACAGACTAAGAGCATGAAGAGGGTCAGTTACAGAAGATTAAATGACACGTGGAGACAGGATCATGTTCTGAACCCACACTGCACACTAACACAGGCTTTCTGTGGTTTAACTCCACCCACTACCAAATTCCATCGTTTCCAAAGCAGCCTGAAGCTAAACCACTGAAAGATGCTCAAGTAGAATCCTAGGAAGGAGTTAACTCCTAGTGAGCAGTCTGGGCTATTTCCCCATGTAGACAAGCCCTTAGTAAATAGATGCTTCCTGTCCTCTCACTTGGCTGTAGTGAGCAGAGATGATTAATGCAGCTATGCATCCTGACAGGCTCCAACGCTCACTCGGTCATAAAACGGGAAAAATCATGGCCAAAGAAGGCTGATGGTGAGGGCTGAAATTTCAGTTTGGATGATAAATAGATGCCACTTTGATTCTGCAACTCCCTCTAATAAAAAGTGATAGGTGGAAGACATCTTAGAAAATGCTAAGAAATATAAATGAGAAGAGTAGCTCCTTCTCGGAAAGCAAGCTTTTGATCATCATCTTCCTTTCTGCTCTGAAAGCTAAGGAGCTTGGTTGTTCTGTAAGCCTCAACTGGACTGATGCAGTAAATTTCCCTATCAGTAAGTAAGCTATAATAAATAAGGTATGATGACATAAATAAATAAATAATTTTTCATGGTATATTAGCAGGGAATGTAATTCTGCATAAGGTCAGTTTCACACTAAACAATGAGAGAGATACATTTTCCAGGTCAAAGAATTATCAATGTATGGAAAAGTACTAAATCATGAAAAAAATAAATTACTGCAGAATATGTAATGTATATGGTATAACACAGAGTTAATGCTGACTTTTTTCCCAATTCAATGTGAGATTCCAAATTGCTAGGGTTTTTTCTCTTTCTCTGAACTACACACAACTGATACTATCTTTAAACTACAAATTGTGATTCTGGTGGTAGCAACAGGACCTAAACCTTAGATGTTTGTAACAACTATCCCTCTACCAGGCTGCATTTTTATTGACTAAAGGCAGCTGAATCAATTTTTGTTGCTCCTTAACAAAAACAAAGTCTGCCTGAACTTGTTTCTTTCAAAGCTCTTCTTTTTGGCCTCTCCCTCTCTATAAATAAAAGCACAGCTACAGAACTTCTCAAACAGCTCAGATATTGAATTATTTTAAAAGTGAACGTGTCATGCAGGCATGACCACTTTTCTCCAGCAATCAGGCCACAAGCAACATTAACTCAGATACTTCCTCTTGTCAACAGTCATCTGCAGGAAAGCTGATACTATATAAAGAAAACAAGCACAATTCTGAACCAACTAAGGTTTCCAAACTAAAGCTCCTTCAAGCCAATATGCCTGGGCTCACCCTTGAAAACTTCCAGAAATACAGAGTGTTAAAACACATTGATCTGTAACACGGGCAAGATGAGCCTAAGAAAAACACTGCCAAAGCTTACAGGCTTCTACAGCATTAATCAAAAGAAACTTTCAAGCAGGGAGAGGATCAAATTGTAAAATCTGAGCTTTAGATACTGCTTCTGAAATTCAAGGTGAATATCAGAAATAATGGACCTGAAAGTTTCATGCAATGCTCTCCCAGCTGTGGGACAGTTCATCAAGAACACTGCATTGTGGAAATGGAAGCCTTTCCCCTAGTGGTCACCTTGCTTAGCTTTCTCTTCTATGTTTCTTAGAGAATGTATTTCCTAGGTTGGACACAGATATCTGGCGTAAAATTTGAAGTATATTTGGAGCATATGTTCTCTCCTTCATAGGCAGCACCCAAACTGACTGATTACATGCATTCCTACACAGCTTTCCTCTCATCCTGCCCCAAACCAACTCCATCATCACTTCCTAGTGAAGCCTTAATCCCTATCCATGTCTAAGGTCCTTTTTTTTTTTTTTTTTTAATACCTCAAAACCAGGTAATTTATTAAGTTTGCACTTCTTACTTCAGATTGCTCTCAGCTCTCCCCCCAAAGCACTCATGTCTGGACAAGGACAAAGCTTGCCTAGAGGACAATTTACAGACATGTGAGAACAGCAGTTTTCATGAAAACAAATGTACAGTAAAAAACAACTGCATTCATAACTAAACGAATCCTGAAGTGGAAAACAGCTGAGCATAATTATGATCCTTTTCTTTTTATCTTTGCTGCAGAAGTTAACAAATGGAAAAAATGAAGAAAATAAGTTTCAAGACCGTAAGCTTTATAAAGAGAAACCTTAAAAGTCAAAACATTACTCAAACAAAGATCTTCCAAAGATCAGAGCAGATGATGGAAGTATGTTGCTATTACTTCAGATAACACCAGTTTCTCAGCAAACCTGCTAATAGCTGACATCAAAAAAACCTCATCCTACAATTTTAGGACATTTGGTATGTCCTTCCTATTTGCTCTTTAAAAGAGGCAGGGGGAGAATATACCACTTAACTTTCTGAACAGCTCTTGGTGTGGGGCTCATTGAGTGGCAGGGGCTGGGAAATGGGTTTTTCTGGCACAGAGTTTTCCCCAACACTGTAATTTGGGGCTGCACTCTCAAATTTGTGGAGCTGTTTCCAAGACCTCGGTGGGAGTTCTAGTGTGACCTCTTTTTATATAATTTCTATTACCTATAACTTTCAGATGCTCCCAACTCCTATTTCTTATCTTCTCTTACCTGAAGCCAACTTACATGTCTTTATTTTTTAATGGAGAACATTCTTCTCAAGGCTTCTTGAGGACCAGCTGCGGGTGAGCAGAATTACGCATTTTTTTCCTGAAAATCCACTTCACATCAGCCTGATTATTGCATGTTATATCTGTTTTCATTGGTAAAATGAATACTTTGACCAGTGGCTTGCTATTATATTCATATCTATGTCCATGGCATATGCTGGAGCTACTAAGAACCCTGTGCTGCTGTGGGACTACAGCACTTTCCACTTGCAGAATGATGTTCTGTGTTTCCTCTGGCGGGTGCATCTGAAACCTATTTCTTCAAGCACTGAAGATGGTGATTTCGATGACATAGAGCAGATTACAAAGGCCCTTTAGGGAGGACATTACTTCATGAACACTCAAGAGCTCTTCCTGCTCTATCATTATCTAGGGCTGAGGTTTATTAAAGGCAACAGGACCATACTGTTCTGTTCTCCGGCATTTCCTTTGGACACCGGAACATGGGATTAATAATTTTGTCAGCAAAACTAGGACTTCATTTTTCAGATTATTTCATTTTTCACTACTGCCAACATTTGGCTGGGGTCTTATTTTACTCCTTCAACCTGAATGCAGATGAATGATAGGGAACTCTGACACCAAAACCTATCCCTACAGCGGGGGAGAAATTCCTTGATGTGCAGGACATAACTGAATAGTGTGCCATCCCTGTGGCTACGAACAGAAGTAAAAGCCCAGAAAAATTAACTAATCCTACGATCAGCTTCTCCTAAATTTCAGAAAATGTCATTCAAGAAATTCAGCCTCCTGTTGTGATTTCTGCAAAAATATTTTCTGTGTAATGCAAAGAAATTGAACTGCAAGAATATCATAACATTATGGTGCTACCACAAGGGCCAAACCTATTGACTTGGAATTTGGGTTTATAATACACTGTTCTGTGTGTGAAATAAAAGATTGGATTTCTGGCAGTCTTTCCAATCAGTATCTTATTTCATCATGTGGGGTTCCTTCAACCTAGGCAGAAGAGCTGAATTCCACCATGCTGCTGGAGCACCTGTCTGGAATGACTCCAGTTGTGATGCCTGATGCTGAATGAGGCATTTAATTTGGGGCTACTTCACTAAGCACTAGAAACCACCTGAAACACTTCATCATACTCTTAAGCTGCTCCCTGTCCTACAGGACTGAATGCAAAGTGGAAACAGAGAGGGTCATTTCCTCCTGACAGGGTTTTTGAAGCTGCATTACTAGATTCCTTGATTTCAGAGAGCTACTCCTTAGGAAAGTGGTTATTTTCTTGCAGGGGTGTAACTTCTTCTCATAGAAGTCAAATCTATTAATGAAGAACCAAGTCTAAATCTGGAAGGACTTCATAATAGTAGTGATTCCCTTATAGGCTTATATGGCTGCTTCTCTTTGATACACTTATATACTAGAATTCCTTCTAAAATGGTTTCTGGAGTGTGTTCAGCCCCTATTTCTCACTCATTCTTGCCTTTTTCCTAGAGATTTAATTTTTCATTTTGCAATTTTGAGTATGACAAGACATAAAGCAAGACTATGAGAGCTTCTTTTACATTGAGGAACAAGGTTTCTTTGTTTCAGTGATGCTGAGGCCTTGGTGGGTGATCACAAAGTGACCAATGCCTTATTCTACCCTACACCATGAAATCTAAGATGTTTTTCACTGTTTTCACCTTCATTAATAGAAACAGAATGTATTAATCCAAGTGATGACATGCTAAAAGAAAACGTACGGGATACTGAACTGGTCATTTTCAACTGAAGAAAGACAAAAAAAGTATTGTTTTTAAACGCTTCACATCTGTTCCCCCGGTGCTCAGAGACTGAATTTTACTACCTTTTTCTGCTGCAAATAGCCTGTTATTTATTTTTAGACATGAAATTTCCTACTGAAATCAACTATGAGTTTAAAATCTTTGCTAAGTTGCAACAGCCAAAACAATATCCATTTGAGGAGACTTTTTAGGTAGTGTTTGTTGGAGACTGCTGCCACCACAGTGGTCAAACCAATTTAAAGCACTATGTTAAACCAACTGCAAGAAATTTTACTGTCCAGTCCAGCAGTATGGCTGTTAAACCAGACACCGTCCTGTCTTCATTCGTGCTCTTACTGCAGCCTTCGAACCATAATGGTTTTGGTGTGCTAAAGAAGACACTGACATTCATGTCAGTCTCTGGATTGCAGCATCTGAGTTTATGACAGATGGGAAACCAACAGAGGAGTTAAAATCCTGTGAATCCACACACAGCTTATAGCCAGTAGCCATCTGGCTGGGGATCTACATAATACCACAAGAGGATGACAAAAAAAAAAAAAAAAAAAAAAAGGCAGTTTCATTTGCACTTCCATTTCTCATCCCCTTCTTTGTCCTACCTGGTTTGAATATACTATATAACATTAACATAAACAGTCTTTCTTCTTTTCATACAGGTCAAACAACTACAGTGTTTTCTTACTAGCACTTTCCACACAGAAAAATAAATTCAGTGTTAGGCAAAAAGTCCAACACATGACAGCATATAAGGTTTTCTATGGTAACAGACAAATAGGCAGCATTTAAGTGAAGTGTAAGCATTTGAGGAAAAGAACAGAGAAGGGAAAGCACAAGCAACCCCATTCAGCAGCGCTTCCAGTTGCTCTAAAACCAATTCCAGGCAGAAAAAAATGTAACACAGGGCCCCTAAAGTATAATTACTTGTGAAAAAATGTGGCCAACAAAAGTTACCTAACCTGTTCAGAGAAGAAAGAAGCTCTTTACCCCTAAAATGTGATGGAAAGGCTGAAAATCAGGTTTTCAAAGCAAAAAAAGAAAAGCTTTAGTAAAAACCCCTTTTGCACAGCAGTGTGTTCAGCTGACTTGAGACAGGAAACATGCAAACCTTCCTTACAGACAAAAACCCTTTTTTGCCTCAACCTGCTGAAATGTTTAGCTAGGCACTTTCAGCCCCTGCATGTTTGTTGGGGTTTTAGCTTTCTCAAAAGAGCAGATTTCTGATGTAAAGAAAGAGGAGAACCACTACACCAAGAATTCTTTTTCCTGTGAGCTGTGTTGCAAAAATGAGAGCATATTAAGCAACTCGAGAACAGGAAATAACACTGACAAACAAAACTGATATTCTTTCCATAACGTGGTCACTCAGAGGAGGACATTTGAAACTTCATCTCCCCAAATCAAGAAATGTTTATTCTACTTTTGGCAAGGCTGCTGAATGCCTCTCCTTCAAGTGTTTCATGATCCTTTCAGTGAAGCAGATAGTCACACTAGCGTAGAAATGAACGCTGAGCTGCAGAGTTTTCTCATAAAGCTCTCTCCTTCAAAAAAATCGTATTTTATTGGTCCCAAGATGCTTGGTGGAAGTCCAGTAGTGGATATGTGGGAATGTATCTGAGATCCCCTGAGCTCACCTGGAGCATCTGGCACTGCAGGTGATGGGTGCTGAAGCTCCAGCTCCACAGCCAGGGTCCTCCTGCGGCTCTGCCCTTTTGTTAACGCAGCCTCCAACGTGAGAGGCTGCAAGAAGGGATTGAATGCAGACATCTATTCCTGAGCTAATCACTCCACGCTCCCTTCACACTTGACATGATCTACTCAAGGCGACAATTCATCTTGTTGTGAAGCAGACATCACAAATAGGTCAGATGAATTAAGCCCTAAAATTAACCATTTCTCTCCAGGGAAGATAAAGTGAGATTAGATGAGAAGTTCATGTGGCTGGGTTTAAATCACACACAGTGCACTCAGGCTGCCTGTTTTAACCAGTGCCCACACTTGCCTGGTATGAGGTTGTGCTTATAACTGAATTTCTTACATCTCAGCTAAGAGCTCTAGCCAGCATATTACTGATTTTTCTCCTACTTTGTCTTTTTTGGATGAAAAATTTCATCAATATGTTTTCATTTTCCATATGGACATCTTTGAACAACTGAAGATATCTTACTTTCCCCATCTGCCTATAGAAAAAAAGTGCAGTTGTGTTTTTCATTGAGAAAGAATTAAATAACTGCAATTTTTCTTAAAAAAAACCACCCCAAACAAAGGCAGGGATATTTCCTTTATAACCCGAGTAATATCACTGCAATTCTAGTAAAAGGACTGATTAATGAAAATGTCTGATATATACTATAATTTTCAATGGGAATAATGTGTATTTTGAATTTTTTTTCTTGTCAGATTGAGTTTTTAATTAAGAAAAAGCGCAGTGTAAGACACTTTTTATTTTTTCTTGTAAGAAGTGTGATTTTAATAAATGTAGCTATCTATCCAGACAAAATGAAACTGCAAAAGCATAACTGCAGAATTTTCTTCAGTGTTTTACAACTATACTTTGATCAAGTAGAAACTGAGCTAGAAAAGAAAATTTATATTCTTAGCTATTTCAAGGGGGTAACTTTCTCTAACTTTTACTCCTAGGTCACAAGGCTGTTTATTTCAGATCAGAGGTACCTTCATTTAAAGCAAAGTACAAATTTTTCATCCCTTTTTATAATATTGTGGCCTTTGTCCTCTACATCATATCACTACTGGAAACATTATCTCACCCTCCTGTCTTTATCAGCACTCAGTTAATCAAATTTATTTGGTTGGTTTGAGCTTGATTCTTACATGCATTTTCTGATTACCTCCGAACAGTTTAACAAGTTCAATAAAAAGAAGCTGCAAACATATAAGCAGTAAAAAATTTCTATACTGATATCTTTGTCTTCAATAATTTAAAATAAACACCTTCCTTTATTCCTTCAGTTTGACTTTGACCTTTATGGATTCCATGGAAAGTTATAAAAATGGAATGTAAAATAAATTTTAAAATGCTGAAATTCAGGTTTCGAGCTCTGTTCCCAGAGAAGCTGTATATTGAACTACATCCCATGGGCCAGCAGACCTGCTCACAGGCCATGCCCCAGCCCCTGCCACGACTTCACGTTGGAGGAGTCATCCAGGACCTCACAGATAGGAGTCATCTGACATTATAATTCAAGCCTTCAGTCTCAGAAGCCATCTTTATCTCTTCCTTTGATTTATTAAGGGTTAATACAATGTTCTTCTACCTGCTGAAACATGTTACTCTTTACTAATTTCCTCACTAAGAGGAAGCTGCATCTCAATTCATTCCTATAGGTTTTACTTACAAAGAAGGACCTAACAAGGGGCTTAACTCTGTATATACTCTCATATTGCACTTCAAATAAAATATTTTAACCAGCAGTTGTTATTTAGAGCAAACCACAGAAATAAAATGCTAAAGAAAAAATCAGATATATAAAATACACTTCCATTTTTATGTCAAAAGAAATTACCTACTTCATGCATTCAATTATCTTATTGCTGCTTATAAGAGATGGGGGTTTTTGCATGAACTATAATGACTGATTTTTACAAAAGAGTTGAATTAATTCTAAAAGGAATGTGCAAAAAACCGTTCAAGTTCACTTCTATTTGATGTTGGCACAGGCAATTTTGTGCATTCACAGCATCAAATGGCCAGGATCTTTTGTTTCAGGCCATGCCAGCGTCATTCAGTGCAGCAGCAGTAGAGGAAAGCAGGGCACTGTTCTGTGTGAGCATTTGATATGATGACGTACAGAAGACTGTATCCTACCCCTAACAACTGCTAGGAGCAATGCTTTGAAGAAATTAGGCTCTACAAATAACCAGAATGAACCTTACTAATTGCAGAAAGCTTTGCAGGTGACAGAGAGGAACGAGGCCTTTCCAGACGCTACAGGTAATGCACTTATGTCTTAAATCATGAAATTTGATTACTTTTCTCTAAGCATGCTTAGCTGCCACTGTTACTAGACTTTATATCATCAAGCCCTTTTTGAAAATTGAACCACTATATTTAACTATATGATTTCCATGGTATTCTGCAGGTTAAATGCCCGCTGTCCAAAACATTATTCATACCTTATACAATTACAAGTTACTTGTAAATATCTGATTTCTTGATCTTGTTTTATGAAGCTGAAAAAGAAGAAAGAAACACTGCCTGATCATTTCACCTCTTATTTTATATTACTAGATATCTCAAAAGTAATTTTTTTTACTATTTTATTTCCAAAATAAACACAATACACATCCATCCCGCACATCCATCGCCTCACAGACAACACCTGTTACTCCTCTTTGTATTATTTATACTTCTATACCTTATAGGACTTTGAAAATTTTAAAATTTTAATGTTATGACTGAAAACATTAAGTCTTTATCTCTTCTTTGGTTTTTGGTCTCTCTTATGGTTACCAACTGCAGCAAGATGACTTCCTGATACAATCCTTTAATCCAAACCCCTCCGGCAGGACCACAGAGGAATGAAAAGGAGTTCCAGAGACATTTTTTCCCCTTCAGCTATTCTCTTTAAGAGTTAAGTATTTTTCTTTACTCTTTGAAGACATCTGCATTAAATTAAGTACATAACAGTAATCCTAACAAACCCAAAATTTATTAAAACAATGAGAAAATGGAATTAAACCAAAATAAATTGTTTGCTTAATGTAGCTGAATTTACAGTTCTCATACATTAAACTAGATAAGGCATAAACCAGATAAGCCTGACTTCAGATAAAAAAAAAACCAAACAATCTGTAGTTTATCCTTTGAAATTAAATATCCTTTCTGACCACACCAGTCAGCCTGTCAATGCCACTTGCTGCTTGGAGACCAACAATTCTGGTTTTGTCTCCCAAAGATATGCTTAATAAACCCCGGTTAAGGTTTCCCAAGCACTTCTCTGAACACAAAAAAAATGAGCTTTGGTAAACAATTTCAGTCTCCATTCTCTGAAGAGTTACACCATCGAGGAAACAAAAAAACTTAATTATGATTTATAGCTGCCTTTTCAAGGTTTATGACCCAGCTCAAATATTGTCTTTTGCTAACCATCCTGGCTGGCTTCTCTAGGTTTTGGCGAGACCCATGGGCAAATCTCATGTAAAGTACACTCCCTTCCTCTTCCACTTGCCACACTTGATGAGTTCTAGACAAGGAATAAGGGTCACTCTTAAAATCAGCTTTGTTTCAAAACAAAGTGCAGTGGACATTTGGAAAACAATCAGTCTTGGTTGATGTCTCAAATGACAGATTGTTTCCACCTCTATGGGTTTTAGGACTCAAATACACAGTCTTTGCATGAGCACCCTGTGTCATTTAGCAGGTGGCATTTCCCTGATACAAGCAGAGCATGACTCTTGGAGGGATATAGTAAAAACTGATCTGTAATGGAAACTTTTGCCACTTTGGAAGTATAATGAAAATGGCAGGGTTTGTTCCTTCTCATACACAGCCATGGATGCAAATATGCCAGCAAAAATGGCTAAGATAAGCAGAACTTCTTTCTGTTAAGCAAATAAAGACAAACTGCAAACTGCAGAACAGGCTCCACACCAGGACACCAATACCGAGGTGCCAGAAGAATGAGAGCAGTGATGAACAGATCCCATCGGTATCCTGTGATATTAAGTGTGACTGTTCTCACCTTAGAGCATGGTCTAAACCATTCTCAACCTTTTATTCTCCAGCCTCTCCAATAAATTTGAAATTAGAAAAAAAACCCAACTTCCAAGACAAGAGACACTGAAGCCATGAAAATAATGGAGGTATTACAGAGCTACCTAACACTACCCAACACAGCCCCAATGTGATACAGCCCCAGAGCTAAACCAGGGCTACTGTAATCAGCCATGAAAAAGAAGTAATCATGACTTGGAAGCAGATTGCTACAGGAGAAGGTTAGCCTGTGACTCCCAGAGCTGGGACTATGTCACATACCATTTTTGGTGTATCTGGAGGCTTGGAAGAAGCCTTTCACCAGAAGGAATTCAGGGTGCGGCTGCACTTTGGTTCCCTAAAGCCAAAAGCAAATGAATTGTGATCTCAGATTTGTTCAATGGAACATTGCATTAATTTATTTTTTAAATTATGAAATCATACATAGGACAGCCTTTCCAAGCTCCAGATCAAGTTAATTTCAGTCATTACAGAGGCAAGCAGAGTTACTCAAACATTCAATTAAAATAACCTTACAGAACTGTATTTAAATTGTATCATCACTCTGATGATATCCAAAGCAAAACATAAAATAAAGGTCAAACTAGAGAACACCATGGAGCAAGTTAATACCCATGAAAAATGAGCACAAGGAAAACAAAACTATTCCCTGGTGAAAAATGGTAGCAGAGGATGTGAGAAGAAATGTTATTCCTCTCCTTTATTGCTGCTCATCTAACAGAGAAAAAGAATGAGAAAAGAACTTTGAAATTTCTAATAGTAAAAAGACAACCCTGCCTTACCACATAACAAGGAAAGAAAGAGTTAGAAAAGAAGGTGCATAACCAAAATAGCACCTCACTGCTTGCACATCTCCCTCTCAAGCTCCAGGACACACAGACCCTGCTATGGATGATTTTATTTCTTTTAGTTTGCTCAACAGTCTCTTACAACGAAATAATTTTGTAATTGACTTAAGGCAAGGATTCTTTCTTAAAAACAACCAGAAAAAAATCCTAATGCTTTGATAATCTCTCTCTTAATCCTCTCTATACATTACCACTGGAAAACACTTCAAAAACTGATTAATCCAAAGATAATTATACTCAACTGTTCACCAATGAGGAATAAGAATGTATTGGAAGGCAGCTAATACACATCTTCCTAAAAGAAAGAAATATTCTTGCAAGATGCTTTCAGATGTACATATTGATAATAACAATAAAAGCTAATGAATCTCACCTAAAAATCTCTAGTTGATTCCTTTCAATTCCTTTCAAAAGGAAGTTTTTCTCAATTTATACAGTTTCTGCACACATTTGAGATGAGTCCAAGAATCAACCAACGCATTTAATTATTTCTACCGCAGAAATGTTTAGATAGCATGCCTATATCTGTGAGAAGGCAAAGGCCTCCTTGTTTTTACAGGAGAAATATGTAATATGTTAGCCATAAATTAGCATGCTACTTTGAGTAGTAACCATGAAAAATTAACCTTGATACAAAATTCAAATTATTCAGAAATACATTTATTTTAGATCCTGACCTTCTGGCTACCATTGCAGCAGAATACAATTAACAGTTTTCTGAGGCTCTCACAATGTATATTCAGAGGGTTTATGACTAAGTGATACATGAAATGATACAAGGGACTCTTTGAAGTATTGCAGATAAAAAAGAACATTGAAAAACAGTATCTTCTGTGTTTACACACAAATATTCTGCATAAGCAAAGCCAAGCTAAATACATCACCCGGATAGTTTCTTTACGGGTGGTGAATTCAGACAATTATTTTCCTTACATTAAAAATATGACAGTATGGCTGAAGTCTGTTAACAAGCTAATGTTTTAAACCAAGAAAGTGAGGATAGAGTGTATTTTAAGGACTTATTTAAACTCTAGTGTCAGAAAGGTCAGCAGAATTTTCGTAATTATCCATACTTGGGGAGGATGCTGGAAAAGTGGGAGTCGAGGCCCAATTTCAGGGGTAGGTAGGTGTGTACCAATGCTGCTAAACATGCTGAGATTATTTACTAAAAAACCCTCAAGTACTTTTAGTTTTAATAACTGAATTATCCTATTGCCAAAACCCTACACAAAGTGATTAACAATTGTGAATGTGCACCTAGGTTCTGCACAACCATTTATGGACCAATGTAGGATAACCAACAGATGTACAACCCAAACCAAATATTTGTGATATCTCTGCCTTAGTATTCGCATTTGTTTATGGAAGTTAAGGTAGAATCTTTTAATACTTGGTCTATAAAGGTGTGATTCACCAGGGCTCTTGACTACAGAATGGTTTAACTGTGATTCAGGAATGCTCAGCACCACCCTCCATAGCAAGGAGCTGTTCCACACCAAAGCTGGAGCAGCTGATGGACAGCCCAGGCTGGAAGTGCTCAGCTGCCCTGCTGGAGTGCTGCCACTTGCACAAATAATTAAGTATTTATTCTAACATGGCACAAACCCTCATATCCTAGATAACTGCACACTCCCTAAGGTTACAGACCAAATGTCTGTGTGCCTCACCTACCCACTAAATATAAAAGCTTAAGATCATATTAGGCAGGAGAAATTAACTCTCGTATACACTATAAAAACCTTCAGTAAATAAACATTTATCACTGTGATACTGACCATTAGTTTGTACCAGGAATTTAATTTTTTCTCATCCCCGTGGAAGCAAGAATTAAAATTACAGTTTTTTTCTTCTTTTAATTGTACTCACTATAGAAAGCAAAACTCTTACAAAATACAGGTATTTTTAAAAACCACACCTATTTCAATTTTCACAAAAGAATCTGGAGAAAGGAAATTATGTGCTACATTTTCTTAATACATCATGCCTCCAGTGACCTTCAGCTCTGATGAAAACTGCCACCACTCATTTTTTTAATTACTGACACAAAGCTCTGGATTAGTTAAAGAGCTTATGAACTCTTCAATACTTCAAATACATTGTTAAAGGCAAAAATGTAAATGGCCTTCATTCATAACATTTTAAATGCAGGTGACAATTCTCACAATGACAGTGTAAGAAAGCAGAGGAAATCACTCTCAGTGGTTTTGAATGACCCCAGGACAGAAGCTGCCCCAGTGTGAGAGTGGAGATGGTCGTGAGATGCCCCCCACCACCACACAGGAGCACAAAGACAAACAGAAAAGCCCTTGTTCACACGTGTCTGGCAAAGAAGAGTCCCCACAAGGCCAGGGCCTGAGAGGGAGAGAGCTTCTCAGACAGATCCCAACAAGGGAAATGCTTTCACTGGAGACAGCCTGGCACCAACTGTGCTCAGAAACCAGGGTGATGATGGGATGATAGCAGGACCTGCATAAAGCTAAAAACCAGCAACAGAAAAATTCTATGGGATGATTCAGGCTAATTCGGAAGGATAAAACATTATCTTCCACTGGGTCAGGTCCACAAGTTGATTCCATAGCAAAATCCTACAGTTCAAACCATAAATGGATGTATTTGGCCAGTACACTCAATACTGGACTTATCATAGGATACACAACTCCAGGGTACTAAATATCATTCAAGCCCCAGAAAAATATTTCATTTCCAAAGCTCATAGATAACCCTTCAATAAGATACTAAGACCAGGTGACTGGGTAACTAATTTTCACTAGTGTAATTCCTAGCATCCTGCAGAAGTTGACTTTTTTGTAAGATCTTCCAAAGAACTTCAAACGCCTGCCCACAATCTAAAGCTGGGGGAGTTGAGTCTTTGAAAGGTTAAAGGGCTTGTCCAAGATCTGTAAATAGCAAAGACAAATCTCCAAGCTCCATCTCTCCTCCCTTACTCTACCATCATGAGTCAGAAATAATCCTGCACCAGAGCTTTATCCCAGGGATTACAAAAATTATTTTGAAAGACTACATATGAGAAAAATACATAGATCTAAAGTTCTGACATGAATTCTAAATAATTAGATTTTAAGAGAAGTAGAATTTCAGTTCAATTCTCTGCTCCAGTTATAGTCTCTCTTCTAAACATCAACTAAAAGAAACTCATTTCAAAATAACCAAGGTGAATAAACAATCTTTTCAGCACAGCAGCAAATCAGGTAGATGGATGTCTTAAAGATATGAATTCCAAGTTTCACATCTCATTAGTGCCTACAGCCCTCCAGTCTCAATCCTGACAACAGCCAATAGCTTTTATGAATAAGCATGTTCTGGAAGAGACGCTGGACTACACGGCTGATAAACAGACAGATAAGATGGAACAGAAATACAAAACGTCAAACATCCATTTACCACAGGTACCAGCACAGGAGCCTGCAGTAATGTTTATGCAGATAGGAAAGCAAAGATCAAAAAGAAAGCTATGCAAATAGTTTGGTTCTATCATTTATTATAAGATTTTGGCTTTGTAAATATAAATCAAATATAAATGTACAGCACTGCCAGGGAAATAAATTATATTAGAAATCTATACATTAATATATTCTAGTAAACTAGTCTAAGGAACAAATCTAGCTATAATTCAGTCAAGAATCTGTACGGAACCATACTATTAAATTTCTATGGTATGTGAAGAATAAAACAAGTCTCAGCAATACAGTTCTTCAAATCATACTAAAAGCAAAATGACTGCAAAATCCCAAAGCAATGTTACTAATTTATCATTGCTACAGCTTAAGAATGTAGCCACATCACATAAATTGCTTCTCCCTCATGTAGTATCTTAGAATCACTATATTTGAAAAAAAAAATAAAAATCCGAATCGTATTACAAAGAGACTGCACTTTTATAGCACAGGAGGTAGCAGACGGTGAAACAAGAAATAATATAATGGCATGAAGAATTATATGCATTTTGCACTGGACTTATCATTTATATGATAAATAACAAGTGCACAAAAATCTGAGACACTCGATTGTTTTTCTTGAAGAAAAAAATCTGTTTGGTATAGGGCAGCTAGTTGGAAGAAACAGATTTTTCAGGAAATCTGAAATGAAAGTAGGCAGTAACAGCTAAAATGTATCTCATGCTACAAAATGCCTTCCTGACCATTTTGGGATGTTACAAGGTGTACAACTACTTCAATTAAAAACAGGATAAAGATATTCAGAATCCTAAACAACAGCTTTGCCTTCCCTGGATCTCATCCAAGAAAGAGTAGTAGATTTCATCATTTTTTTCCTCTCATAATTAAAAAAATGCTGGATTTCTCTTCCACTCAATTATATATTTTTCTACAAAGCCTTATTTTCAAAAAACAAGAAGGCAAAGAAGAAGGGAAACATCAGGGCACCAATTTCCTTCAGGTAATTCATCACATTGATACAATTTTGGTACCCTAAATTCTATTTCTCCCACATTCATGACCTCCTCACCGCTCTTCTCCCTAGCCACAGTATCTGAGTACTTCTCTGTTGAATTCAGTTTATTTTAGACATTTTCCCACAACAAGAGCCTTCTCAGTTGTCCAACTGATTTGCTATAAATTTTCTTGGATTGTAAGCCACCTCCCTGACATCCTCCCCTCTCCTTATATCTTGTTTCCTGCAGTCGTGGGAAAGGGATACGAGATGTTTCATCTGTGCTCTGACTGATTTTCTTGAAGGTCCTTATTGCCTTTTAGTTTCCATTTGCCAGCATCTCAAAAAGCCCAAAGATTTTGTAAAAAGCAGCATCAATCAATAAACTACAAATATTCTTTTATATCACCCCAAAACTGCTTTGAAGTTTTAGTGCATTTAGTGAACATGAAAATACTAATTAGAAGGAATAAAAAATAATCGGTCTTATTTTTTTAATTGGCCACAGCTAACAGTTAGAAGAAAGCAAACAACAGAAATACATATTGGAAAGCAAATCTCATTATTTAAAAATGTAATAGTTCTTTTTACTGGAAGTGTTTTAGCTGCTGTTTCAAGTAAGCTACATGAGGAAATGTGAGAATTATAGTCTCCATGTATTCAATTTTTACAAATATAAATCAGTAATTTTAATAATTTATAATCCTAGACAAGAAAGTATTTTTCTCAGTCTACTTTCTCTTGTTTTACTTTAGAAAAGGAAAAGCTTGTGTAAAATATGTGCAACTATTTTTCTGAGGAAGAATTAAAACAGACTGCCTGACCTGATAAGCCCTCTGGAAGACTCAGCTAAAAGTCTAAGAAATAGAAAAGCTGAGCTGCAGGAAGATTGCAATGACTATTCTGGTACTAAGTCTCCTGTCACATGTGCCACTCCCATCTTTTTTAAGCAGAAATGACAATGCATGGCCAGTTGCTGACAACCAGCTTCAACAGTATAGCCGATAAATTTGTTTAAGAAGGTCTGTCCTGCAGGTATGTCCAAGTTCACTTCCTGATAGTGCTACAGGCTTGCTGAGACACCAGGAATGTTTCTTAACTGGTTAAAAAAAAAATCTATTTTCTTGAGATTACATAATTTTTTGTAAAATGGGAAAAAAGCCAACATACACATGCTGATTACTGAACTCTCCAGTCACTCTTGAACAAGGATATTCAAATTCCATGGGTGAATACTCAGATTCCATGAGTGAACATTTCTGTTTAATTATACTAAGGAAGAAATCCAAGAGGGTGTTTCCAAGCATAGGACTCATGTTCAACAGCACAAGCACCCTCTGAGCTGAAGCCTGAAACTTGACAATTTCTGTAACAATATTCAGTTCTCTCAAAAGTTCTGAGGGCAGCTCCAGACTGTATCACAGTGAATGTCTCAGCTCACTGATGACAACAGAACTTCTGATGTCACAGCAAAAAGTAAAAAATGGGCTATGAGCAAATGTAAATTGAAATACATTTCACTATTCCCAGAGTCGAGACATTCACTCTGAATGAAAAACTAGCAGCACAGCACTGGTAAGAGAATTGCTAGTAAGATTAGTTGCCTCTTGGTGAAGATTTTAAAGGAAGCTATTTCTCTTGAGGAAAATGATGCAACTTCTCATGACATTCCTCCCTAAGTTATAAGCTGTTTCTCAATTTCAAAGTAACATTAATTTAGTTACTAAGTACAAAATTTGCTAGTTTTATTGTAGCACTTTCTTTAAAACTAATCAGAATATCACAGCAGCAAATGTTTTTCACTATTTCTAGGACCTAAACACAATACCATTTCCTCCTACTATGGGGGAACCAGCAACTTGAAATTCCAGCCATTTTTACTGAGCTATTAAACAATTTAGCATATTAAATCTACTTGCTGTTTTCTTTTGCACTTGTTTTCATTGTTATCAATACCACCTTCTCTCCATCTTATCTCTTCTTACTTCTAATTTTCTATTCTTCTAGCGCTAAAAGTATTGGCATATTATCTTTATCCCTTTTTGCCTTAGAAGCAGACCTGTTCAGAGAATGAAAAGGAATTGTACGCCTTAGCAACTGTTCCCCCTCTAATTTATACTCCAAATGCCTCGTAATACAGCAAAGTGCTGATACTGCTACTTTATAGGGAGGAAACCATGGCATAGAGAAGTATATTCAGAATCTGTTACAAGCACAAAAATGAGACTGGTAAATCATTGCAGAAACCTGATGAGTTACTCTCACCAGCCCATGGTGGGCAGGCACAGATCCTGGCTCACAATATTTCAGGTACAGATCTCAGGAGGCTGCCTGTCCTGTACCTGGCAGCAGGGCCGTGCTGATGCCATGAAGGCTGAATAAACTCAGATCACTGGATTTGGAAGAAACCAATTAACAAGGGTCGCTGAAGCAAACACCAGCCTAGCACTCAACACTGAGACAAGTCTCAACCTCCATTTAGGGAGCTCTCAGCTATCCAAAGCACGGGGTATAGGAGTTTTGGGCTCATATCCACATAGGAATTTTAGTGTGCAATCTCCACAGGGTGAGCCAGTTTGGCCATGTTTGCCCTACACAGTAAACATTTAAAAGCAATCACAATACGTGTGATACAGACATCATGTCAGGTTCCTCCATCTGAAACGCTCATGTCTAGATCCTACAGCCTGGCTTCCAACCCACACTTACCCAGACTAGCTGTGTGCTGCCATCCTCACACTAATACTGTGGCTTAAGTGGCTTTTTACTCTTCCACAATCACCTCCCTCTAGACATATTTGTAGAGATCATAAGAACCACAGGGATTGATCAAAGACACATTTACTGAATTCCTGGTGTATGACATGAAGCTATTCAATGAAGCTACTCAAATATACAGGATACTCCAGGGTTAAAGATGGAGAAGGTAACATAAGTAACCTTATATAATAATATATGAAACATAATAGTTTCAGCCTCTCTGTTGGAACACCAATGTCAACATCTAATTCACAACAAATCTAAATCCTAGCTTATTAATATAAGCAGGCTGTAAATAAAAGCAATAAAGATTAGGTATTTTTACTGACTCAGCAAACAGACCTGCATGTTTCAACCATATGCCTTCCCCTCAAAGACACCTGTAAGGCCCACAAATACCAGTTCTTTTTCTAAATCAAGCTCTGACTAGAATAACTGACTCTGCTACAAGGAATCTGGAGAATTTTTTAATTTGAAGAAAACATTAAGTATCCTGAGCGTTTTTGTTGTGCTGAAGAGAATGAGTCCTAAAGAGAAATCTTTCCTTAGCTTGGGGACACTAAATTAGTGTTGGCTACTTGAATCCTTGGAGGCAAGGGTCTCTAGCCTTTGGGATCAGGAACAAACCTCAGCTGAGCAAGTTATAGGAATTAATTTAAGGAAAACTGACCACACATCTGTTCTCCTGCCTGAAAAGTTTGCTCTAATCCACTTCAGTTGATGGGGTAGAGAAAAGCAAACAAACTGGGCTGAGAGCTCTCACAGTACCTACAGCAGACATTCCTCTACAGTTAATTTTGAGAAAACAAGGTGACAGGAGTGGTAAGTACTCCATGGTGAGTAGCAGCTGGATAAGGTTATTAGTGTTTTTTCTGCAAACCATCTTGGCAGCAGATCTCATAGCTTTGAATGTTTTTATACCCACAGCACTCTGTAAGATATGGGGTTTTTTTGGTTTTTGTTTTTTGAAAAAAATTTTTTTTTTTCTTTTTACTGTTGGAGAGCCACTACACAAAAAGCTGAGTCTGGAAGGCCTACTGAAGGTACCCAACTTCAGCACCACAATTGACATGGTGTGCAGTTCAGGAAGTCTGATAAGTGGTTTTTATGCTTTGTGCTCTGCAAGATCAAAATAATTACACTCAATAACTAACAGTGTCCAGGCAATTCTGCTGTAAATAGTCCTGGGCACCTCCAGTTAGCTTATAGTCAATGCACTATTTTGGTGACTACGTAAAACAGAAACAGTCCCAATCACAAATTTCTACTATAGACAAAAATAACATGAGCACATTAAGCTGCTTTCCCCTGTCACCCCTGATGAACTTCATATGGCAACCAGACCAAAAGCCCCCGCTGAGCCCCCGAAGCTGAATGTGAAACGGAAATATCACAAAAAAACAGTGCCAGCATCCCAGAACATGACTCACACTGCGTAAGTACCAAATCACTACATTTAGAAGATTCTCATCTGGTTATTTTGTGTGGATAGATCAAGCACTATAAAACTCCATTTGCTGAAGGAAGCAGACTGAGCACCAGGGCTCCTCCTCACTTGGTAGTTGCCTCCTGTGCTAGTTAACTTCAGGCAAGTCACTGCATATCTCTATACTACCATTTCCAAATGCAAAACTAATTACACTAATCCCTTTTCTGCAACACTTAAACATCTATGGATGAAAATAATTATCCTAGGAACTATTTATGTTTATTAGACCAAAGAAGTAAAATAGTGCCTGGAAAGCCAGGGCCAAGTCTCTTCTGTCAATCTGTCCCTCCTGACAAGTATAAACTCTTAAATACAGAAATTACTACAAAATGCTGTTTAAAATTGATGGACCTTCCTGAGCAGAGTAAAATGGGGAACTGCTAAGGGAAAAACACTGAAACAAGAGAAGGAGAGATGTAAACTGTCCTAAGGGCCAAATTTTCAAAGACATCTGAAAACAGATATGATGTCCATACATGATGAGATTTTCAGAACCAACATTTATTCAAAGTCCTGCTAACATCAATTGCAGCTAATTAGTGCTGCCTTTGCAGACAACTGCAACTTTAATCATTCTGATCATTGAAAATCTGACCCCAAGTAAACAAACTAAAACAACACTGTTTAATGTTGCTTGTATGACTATTGTGGAAAAATTCTTTAGATAGAAATGTGACTTTTAAACTGCAGTTTAGCAATCCATAATTGCTAATGAGATCATGTGCTGTTTTGTCTTGTGATAATTTTTTCCTATTAAAATCTTCTTTTTTAACCTAATAAGCACATCACCCGTTTACGCAGCTTCATTGTTCAAAGTTTAAATTTACAGCTAAAATAAAGAGAGGTTTCTTACAAATTGGTAACCAGAATTCTTTCAGACATTAATTCTTCATATATATTCAAACTACTGGGCTACATATATGTCCTTTCACTACAGACCAGTCTCTTATCTTTGCAATGAATAAATATATAAGGTACTGACTGCCACCTTTGGTTTCCTTCCAACCAAAGAAAGAAAATTCAGATAAATTAAAAAATTCTGAGGGAGAACAAAGTAATCAAAATAGAAAACATTTATGTGAACGAAACATATTTTTTAAAAGTTGCCTATTGGTAAATCAACTCTTTTTCTATTTTGAGTGCACTAGTACAGTTTATCATAGTGACTTCAACAGCTACACCTGGCCACTAAGCACCTGAGGGCATGGAATCTTTTACAGAAACCATTCTAAGAGCACTGACAATACATGGTGAAGCTACTGATGGAACTACAGATAGCATCACCTTCAGTACCTCAACTATTTCTTAAAAATGTTTTATGCTCTAGAGAAGTACTCTGTAGTGACAGTGGGAGATTCATCTTAGCTGTCTGATTGCAAATTTTGACAGTCTCCAACTGACTTCAACAGTCTGTGTGGAAATGGCTGAACTGTTAAGCCCCCAGAAAACACACAATGAATAGCCTGAAGCATTTAAATGTGTGAATATAGAAATAGACAATCCATGACATAAAAGTATAAAATAACAAATTCTGCTTTAGAGGTAGAACACCAGCAATAAAATTTTGAGTTTAAAGAAAACCTGCTGATTAAAAAGTAAAATTCTACCATGATTTGACACAGAAAATGAAGAATGTTATTCATAAGAACATATGTGTCTCCTGCAAAGGCCTCTGAGGAAGTGGCCTTGATGAAAGCAGAAGTAGTAAACACCAAGCCCAAGACCTTAATGAGGCTAAGTGAGAATTCAAAATCTTTTAGCCTTAAGCAGATATTCCATAACAGCTTTAATAAATGATACGGAAGGAGAAAAAAAGGTAAGGAGCCACGTGGATCTTATTACCATAATCTGCAGCATGTGGATGCTGGATGGCTTTCCTCGTTGAAGTATTCCTGATTTTTTTTCATAGGAAGAAATCCACAGATGACAAAAAAATCCAACTAGACAGACACTAAAGTGGGTAAGATACCTGTCTGTTTCACAGCACTGACAGATGGGGCTTCAACCCTTTCACTTACACACAACAGGTTGGCTGCTGTCACAAGGGCTTGTGATGACATTTTTACTGGGTTTGATACAGAAGAACAAGGTAAAATTATTTAAGCTGGGTTACACAGAAAAATTCTTTCAAAAAACAAGGCCAAGCCATTGAACAGACCAAAATTAAAAGAACAGCAGTTTTCAGAAGCCCATACATTGTTGTTTTTCTGTTGCATAAAAACATAGTATATTATTTACTAATTTTACGAGAAATTAAATTATGTAAAAAGAACTACTAACAATGAGAAACACCAGTGTTAATATGTAAATTCTAGGATAGCTTCAAAATATTTTTTTTTCATTTCTAGTAAACCAAAGAAACCCCAAACCTCTTTTTGTGAACAAATTATTTGAGTTTGGTATGATTTAACTCACAAGTACTAGTCAAAAGCATTTTCCTGAAATTATTTTCAAAATGAAAACTGTTTTTCCATCTACTTCTAATATCTTTGTCTAATGGGGTACATACGCACTGTGGATGAAGCATCTCTAAACAGACAAGTTATTTTTGGATGAACACTGCGACAGTTCTTGTAAATATTAGACTGCTATGGTTATGCAGTATGGTCTAATACTGGATTATTTTGATCTCCTCTGGAAATCCACTCCAGGTTAATATTGACTATTAATATCAATCAGCTTTAAGAGCAAGCTTGCAGCTTTGAAGTTCATATTTCTGCAAAATAACTCTCCACAACAGGATGTGGCTTGGGTTCTTTTTTACCTACCTCTTCAGTAACAAAACAGCAAGTGCTTCCTACTGTAATTTAAGCAGGATTCTGAGAGACTGAGTGGTAAATGATAAAATGTGCCTTTGTATGTAGCAGAGAAACATTTCCGTGCCAGCAGATGATTGCCACGTGCAGATCTGTGATTGCCTAAGTCCTTTTGACATCACCACATAAACTGGCTCCCACTCCCTTGTTGACACACATGTAAAATCCATGCCTGATAACCTTGTAAAAATATATACAGTTTAACTACAATACAAACAAGCATTATTTCTCCTACCAGTGAATTATATCCATTCCTGCTGCACAATATATCATATTTTTAACAGTGCACACTACTCAGCAACTTAACCCATTTCATAAACTCTGAAAACCTACCTCTTCTATGAATGCTATTACTGAATATGCCACTTCATATTTTTTCTGTATTGTATCATGCCACACTATACTTACTCATGCAGAAATACCAAATGTAATTTGGAGCAGGGATTTTTCTAACTTTTTTTATCCTGTGCTGTTGTTTTATAAGTTTCCAAGTACATACGCATTCCTATTTAAATAAACAACAGTAACAAAATCCAGATGAAACTCTACAGAAATGTAGCTACTCAGAATGTAATTAGCCAAACTGGAATTTGTCCAGGGCAACATCCCTACTCTTGTGGAAAACACCAACAGATCATACAAATGGCTTGAATGGGTCAAAATTTTAAGTACATAAATACACACTTTAAATTAAATTTCCAAACACAATGCACCATCATCTATCACTTTCTGATTATCTAGCTTAGCTATCAAAGGTGCCAGAGCCTCATTAGCAAACACCATCTCAAGGCTACCTCCATTGCAGCCTGCTGGGTCTGAGACGCAGGAAGTGAAGGTCATCATTTAAATTCAAGACAAAGCGACTGTAAATCAGCACTTCTGCCCAATGTGGGGCTCCTGCGACAGCGGCTCACCAGCAGCTCTCCACCCGCTCTGGCAGCTCAGTTAATTTCATTAATTCAGGGGAACTCAGAAGAAACATTGGAAACCAGGGCTGTAAGCTGTCAAGAGCTCTTTTTGTTTCTTAAATTTAGCAACGTCCATGTGAAAAGGTTTGATACCCACTGCAATATTGCACTTCATGTATTGTTTGATAATCATCTGGTCACCACACCCACCAGAATGGGCTGAGCTCAAAGGATGCTTGTTTGCTCTCCTGCCAGGACTTCAAGCCTTCTTTAACACCCTGTCCTTCAACAGTTCCTAAACCACAATTTAGTCACCCAAACCCAATTTTAAAGGGCATCTTCAGCTCTTCAAAACTCAAAGTATGTTGCATTAACACTGAGACTTTGCTTTTATTGTCACTGAATTCTTATTTTCCTTTGACATCCTGTGGATTTCAGCACCTTTCTTTCTTTAACCTCACCGAGTTGCCTTCCATGACTGAATTGCCTATTTACTGGTAAAGAACTACACAGTGAGGACACAGCACATTCGTCTGAGTTTGCAGCCCTTTCAATGTTCTTCCAAAAGAAAGAGAGCAAAAGTATCAGATCCCTATTAAAACTGCCTCACTGAGGTCTTACTCAGCAGTGGGATGGCATTCACTAAACCTTTAGTCAAATTCCTCCTCTACTGTTGAACTCCTCTTGTACATAGATCATGACATTACTCCAAAAGAAGAATGACATCCTAGAATGCTCAAATGAAAGAATAACAAGAAGTTGTACCAAAATTGTAAAAAAATAACATAATCATAATAAAGCAGAGGAGCTATTAGAAGTCAGAGAGTGAAACCACTGAAAATTCGCTAATTAAGAACACACCAAATAAGATGAACAACTGACTCTCTCCTCTGTTTAGTCTCTCTGCTGAAGGTGCAGAGAGATACTTACCATGATCATGACTTCTCATCTGATGAAGCTTTCAGTACAGATCAGGAAAGCACAAGGAAATAGGCCAAGGGATCCAGACGCAAACAGATGGAATTGGCATGTCTGGATTCTGAGCCTTCATGGAACAAGAGGGAAATAGAGTTCCCATGTTCATACGAAACACGACTTTCTTGTTCCACCTGCCCTCAGACAGACAACAGTACCCCACAAGAGCATGAATTTCTCTTCTCATCTCTGCAGGAAAATGACCGAAATGCACATGGTGACCCTCTAAAGGTGACCCTTTAAAAACCATTGTGGCAAGTGCATCACTGCCTAAGAATTTACCATCTCTCTGGACAAGATACTTGCCTATTGCATACCAAGAGATTTATTTGATTGAGAGTAGCTCCCTCTCAGAAAATACAAGACACTTAAAAGCATCATGACATTTTCCTCTGCTTTTCACTGCCACCTATTAGCTGCTGTTACACTTATTTCCCTTCTTATGTATTTAGATTATTTGGTTTCTATAGTTGCAGCATTTAAGGCTAAGGTATTAAGTTTTCTAGTTAACGTTGACATAAAATACAAACTTCTCCCACTTTCTTTCATATGATTATACTTACAGAATAAGCCATTTTCAGAGTAATATTTAAATTCAGAAAGTTATTTGGGGTTATAATTTTAAAATGTGGCTTTCATTTTCATGCTCACAAACTATGTCTGTTGTGAAAATATTTCATACAAGCTGCTGCCTAATTAGATGACTTAATGTTTCAAAACTCTGTATTTTAAAGTAAAATAACTGCCAAAGGATATCAAAATCAGATTTTTCCCTTTGTTTGCTATGATGTGCTTTTTTCTACTTATATTATGTACAGAACAAAAAAGAGTTGAGTGATAAGACCATGAATTCACATTGTGTTTTCCTTTACAATGTTCATCAGTTAACTGGGGTGTTCATAGGTTGTTCACTTTTTTCCTTTCTTATTTTTTTCAGAAGTGACATTTAGAAGCCAATAACCCAAAGTGCATTACTGAACACTTTACAGTGCCCAATAGGTAGACGACCTAGCTGCACAGTGATTAAATGATTTAACTGTTAGATCAATGAATGCAGCATGAATTAAAATGGCTGCAAGCTTTTCCAGGCATAAGATGAGACCTAAAAAAAAAAGGTACCTTACTTCTTATTTCACATTTCAAAGAAAATGTAACCATTTCTTTTAAAAAGAAAAAAATACATGTTTTCCTGACAGAAAGAACACAGTTTTATTCTAATATATAATGACTAAACCATATATTTTAATTGTAAAAGATCTGACTACATTTTGCCATTCTCATACTGAATAACCTCACTCAAGAAAAAAAGCAGGCTGTGCTCAGGAAACATAATGGTGTTAGGATCTGGTCCAAAGTGAACTGTTATCTCACGCGTGAAGATAATGAATGTTAATTTAAAATAATGTTCTTTCAACTCCAGGGTTTTTTTCATACAATCAATCAGGCCTGAAAGTGTGTGCGTGCACGTTCTCTCTCGCATGCACTCTCTCTGTCACTCAGCCATGAACATTTCATTTTATATTCTCATTCCTAGAGATTCAGGAGAAAATTTTCTGCAGGTGCAAACTAATATTGGTCCACTAAAGTCAACAGAGCTGCACCAAATGACATTAGCAAAGTCAGTGGTCCTGTCTCCTGTGACAAGGGTGTACCTGACTTCCACTTAGTGCGCATCTCACAACAAACTCTCCCTTTCTTCCTTTCATATGTGCATTTCCCAGCTCTTGCTGGTACTAAGCAGACAACCACTACAGCCTTTCACTAACTCACCCCTCCAGGTCTCTTATCTCCATCATATCCCTCAGAGAGGCAGGTGTAAGATGGCTCTTTCCTGCAACCTAGGAAGAAGCTCTTGGAAAATGTGCAATGAGAAAGAGCACTGCAGCGGGAGGCTGCAAGGCATGTGGAGAGGACAGAACAGGCTTGACCTAAAAAGCAGTAGCTTTCAACATTACAGCTAAAATATTCAGTTATTATAGGAAAGAGAAATTAAAACATTCAAAAAATGGGAAAAAAACCAAAACTTCTACAACATGTGTTAAAACAGGAACCATAATCTAAATTACTATTGTTTGGAACAGTATGGGAAACAAGTATTCTGTAGCTTACTACCTCAGAAAATTGCCTTATTTTTGACATCTTTTTAGGAGACATCTGATGGCTGGAAACAAGACTCTGGATTACATGACATGCTAGTTTGATCAAGAAAGGCAGTTCTGGAAAAAGAGCCAAGCAGAAATTTGGATACCATTCCTTCCCACTGGCCCAGGAAACCCTGTAACTGCTTATCCACTAACTTGGCAGAGCAAACCACGTTCAGCTCCTCACTCCGTGATGCACCTGTACTCCAAGAATCTGCACCATTACACAGCTGTAGCTGATATTTATTGGTATTTCCTGAGCCTGTGTAAGGAACAAAAGTCCTTCATTTTATTAAAAGCTCCATGTTTTCAGGAATTAGTACTACAACTTAGGCTAATACTTGGTTGACTGGAATATGGGTTATTTTTATAATACTTTTTAAAACTACAGAGAAAAAGAATATTAGCATGAATTAAAAAAAAAAAACCCACAAAAAAACAAAACAATGAAACTGGCTCCTGGAGATGGTTGACTCTTAATCTGTATTTCCTAAAAGGTGCAAGTTCAATAACATGAGGAAATTTCATGTCTGGAACCAGAGAGAAGTTAGGAGTATGCTTCCAATTAGGAGGTATACAAAGAAGCCTTCTGGAAGACAGCAGTGTGGAAAGTGTGCAGGAAAAGGAAGAGTCTCTTTCTTGCAACAAATATTTCCTGCAAACCTATTTATTTCAGGTCAGAGTAAGCAGAAGATGAACACAAAGCTACAAAACTGAAAGACACAATTACAGACTGGCAGTGTCCATGTTTCTCGCTTTCCAGCACTGTCAGTCTATATCTGCCAGGTATGCATCAGCACTCTCCTTCAAAAAGTTATGTCAGTGAAACAAAACATTTTCTTTTAACATGCAAGCAAACAAACAAACAAACAACAGTTTAATATGGCAGCTTTTAAACAGCCTGATATTCCATTCTAGTCAGACTTCTAAGAGGTCGTATACCCTGAGTTCTCCATTAGCAAACTGTAAATCCCTTCTCACTGTTACTCACATTTTACTATGACCAAGAAGTTTTAAGAAAGATATTTTTATATGGTGAAAAAAAATATTTTTTTTTAAAATGTTAGTGCCAGAGCCAAATTATTCAGTGTGCTTTATTATATACAAATGTCAGCTTGCATGTGATGACTGACACTGAAGCTTCCTTAGGAAAGTCCATGCAGCCAGTTCTTAAGAACATCCTAAATTCTCAACTATAGTGAAGCTTAAAATGGTGCCAGTCTGGTTCCTGGGAAAACAACTAATAACAATTCTTAGATTTTCAATTAAAAAGAAAGAAAAAGTTTTCTGCAATTTTGAATGTTTAAAAAAGAACAGAAGCACAAAGTGAGGAGAACATTACCCTTTCTAAACAATTTGTTGCGTGGAGCAAAAAGGATTGCCTAAATTTGCGTACTATCCACAGGTAAATTATAAGAACGGGATGAATCAAGACAGCTTTCAGGATTCAGGTTTTTAATTTATCTTCTATGGTAAAATAAAATTAAAAATTGCTTAACCTGCTTGAACATTCACAATTTCCATAATTTTGAAACTATGTCAAAATACAGACTTTCCTGACATATTTGTTTTCTAGCTTTCCTGATGTAAAAATAAATATTTCTTCTCATAATATTATTGGCTTTTCCAGTAGGAATTTCTTCTTTTACCACCTTTATCTATAATTAAGGTTTTCTATAACACACAGGATTTAAGATATATAGAAAATGGCAGAAATCACTAACAGAAAAATATTATCCATGTCTTCTCTGTTCTTTTAATAAGCACTGTAAATTCCTTCAAAGATATGTAGGAAAAGTGCCTTAACTTCAATGGAAACAAGCATTAATGTAAAATTTAGCATGTGCAAAAAAACCCAAGTCATACTGTTGATACTGAAAAGGCATAAAAATGCTCATGTAACACTGCTACGTAACTCCATAGAATAATCAAAAATATAGCATTACATTAAATTTTATCAGCACAACTAATTTTGACTGTGTTCTTCCTTGAATATTGGAGTCATACGTAACGTTTTAATTTTTAAAGCTAGTTTGTGAAACTGAACTTATTCATCAGTATGCTCCAAGGCCTATGCATTTTCATGCCTGTGGGAAACAAGTGCTTATATGATCAAGGTCTCCATCATTATATTAATATTAATCTATGGGTAACAATGAATTTTCTGCAGTGAATATCAATTTTCATCAGTGAACAATCAGTGACTGTGTGGCCTGTGATTACCTTTTATGAAATAGCAATTCTTTTGTTTTGATTTTGAGCAAATTTGAACCTGGATCTCCTTCCCTAGTTGAGGGAAGGAGATTATGCATGAACTCTGGGTTTCAGCTTGTCTCTGAAGTCAATGACAGCTCATAAGACACTGATCACAAAATTAACAACCGACCAGAAGGAAAACTGGAGAAACCCCCCACCATTCTGAGCCAGAATTTCCACTTCAATTTGTGCATGTGAATGCACACACTGCAGTGTTATGCAAGGCACAGACACTGTCCTCTTCTGAAGTTTTCTTTTACAAGCAATGACACCAAGAAAATTGCAATAAGGCGCAAGCAGCCAGTGCAGACTTGGCTGGCGCTTGCTTTCTGACTTGAGAAGTATCTGTAATTGCAAACAGGTATCTGTAGTGTGAGATCCTCTCTTACTGAATGCATAAATGTTGTGTGAGACTGAACAGAAAATGATAGCATGCTAAGAACGATAAAGCTCTTAGATCAGTCTCTCAGATCTTAAAGATTTGTTGAGCAATAAACATATCCTACATACTTTTAATTTTTTTCACTGTGTACTACATCTAGCTACTCTGGGATTCTGCTAAACATTTTCTCTCAACTCCATTTTGTTTCACTTCATCGTTTTTCCAGAAGGTTCAAATAAAACCTAATGTTGACAGATTAAGAATCACTCTGCTAAAATTAGTAAACTAAGTGCCATGTCCCGTGAGTCACAGCACGCAACTCCCATCCAGCTCTCTTTAAAAGACCAGATAACAATGCCATGCCCTAAGTGCATGGGATCAAAGCACAAATACCCACTTGCCAAAACACTGCTTTGCTTGCCAAAACACTACACCTACTAGCAGAGTCTTACAGCCTGTAACCAAAACATCGTTAAGTCAGTTGCATTAAAATCATAGATTTGGATATAATGCAAGTTGGTTTAATATTTAACATAATAACAAATATTGGAGAAGTGAGAAGTAAAAAGGAGTATGTTTAACTCTTCTGAAGTTACTAGACCTCAAATCAATAGTATCCTATTATGGATAAAAAATTAAATAAGACAGTGAGCCCAGTTCTTTGCATGCAAAAAATGCAATTTCCAAAGAAAGGATGAAAGGGATATTACTGGTATTTTTGTTGGCATGTTTAAATTATTTTTTAATGAATAAGTGGATTATAGTACTTTAAATTTCACCATGTCTGGTGTTAAAATTGTTTGTTAAGAATTAGTGTTATATGATAGTATAAGTGATAGTTGTATAAAAACTCATAATCATGAATTCATGTTTTATTTTGCAATTATTTAATCCTGGAATTTAAAACTAAATATACTGTAAAGGTACATGCAAAGGTATTCTGATTTTTAGTAAATACGCTATAAACCATATTTCACTTATATTTTTTAATACATTTCTAATTTTGAAATTACAAACACTACTGTCTTTTTAATCAATAACATACTTTAAACTCAAATTATCTGTATTTTGGTAACAGACACCTTTTGCATTCTAGTGATGTGTAAAATGAGATATTGGAAGAAAATCAAAACCAGTCTTTTTGTACACAAAACTCTCAATAGCTATACTTTGTATTTATCTACATAGCACAGATACAGGATCAGGCTCTGATGGGATATTACCAAAGCTGGCTAAAATTAGACACCATGAGCTTTAACTTGAGTTCATGGGCATGTCAGTATGTATCACTACTGTGCCTGCTGTCACCTGCCCACAGGACTAAAAGACCCTGGTCATTTCAGGGAGAGAAAAAAAAAAGGAAAGAAATAAATATGAAGGAAATCTTACTAAAATGCTAGGTTTACCACTCCCCCTCCTTTATTTTTTTTTTTTCCATATAATTCAATATTCACAGCATGACAGAAATAAATAAAAAGAGTTCAGGCTTTCACAAGTTACTTGATGGTAGACATTAGTTTAAAGAGATTATAAAATTATGTTTAAATACTACAACTGAAAATATGGTGAAAAAAATAATGGGCTCAATCCAGCCCTTGTGTTTCTGGGAGCTGCATGTGGAGAGGCCTTGGAAACCAGATGGCCCCAAGTGCCACAGGAGCACACCTGTGCAGGCCTGAGGCCACAGTGTTTATTGTACTGTACACAGCCACTGGTGTCCATCAGTTACCTCCACTACACTCAGGAATGAAGAGCTTTGTGGAGTTTTCCACATTTGTTTTGCATTTCATATGCTCTCACCAATAATAAATAAAAAAAATCCTGAAAAATTGAGTCATTACGTCATCTTATAAACTACCTATTTTGTAGCCTGTACTCTCTTGACTGGAAGACTAAACCTTAGAACAATAACCCAATTATGAGCTAAATTTACATTCAACTGATGAAAAATGATCCAGAACCTGACAAGAATAATCTTTGTTCGCAATGTTCAGCACAAGCAACACTGACAGCCTAAAACGTATGAGCTATATAAAAGATGACATACACTGCACTGCCCAGCTACCAAGGGCACCATGCTCCAGGTACTACACACGTACTATGGGAGTGTTCACCACATCCTGAGACTAAACAAACCCAACAAAAAACAAGGCACAAAACCCTCTGCAGAAAAAGAACATGTTCCTACATCACTTCCTAAACAATCAAAGCAAGAAGGATGGCTAAACAAACTCCTATTATATGGAAGGAAAACCACTGCAATTAATAAAATCAGTGGTCAGAATTTGAAACAAATTTATTTATTTGCTGGATAAATATGAGAAAAAGAATTGCTCCAACAATTCTGATGTAACTTTTGAAAAGATCTCAAGACTACTTCATTCAGGAAAGCAAAATCTTGTGTGCATTTCATCAGTAATTTCAAACAATTCCACATTTTACAAACCAAGTTCATCACTCGAGTGAGGCACATATACCTTGCACAGATTAATTTTGTTTATAGTTCTAGTTAGCATTTGTAATGACCCACATTATGGGTAAAATACATTTTTATTGACATTTATGCTAATCTGGATCTAGCTAAAAAGTCATTTAAAAAGCAAATTAGAAATTTCCTGAAGATATCTTCATCATCACCTTGTCCTCTTTCAGAACTTTTAGCCTGGACTGATTCACACTGCCTGAAGTCTTCACACACTTGCAGAGATAAATGCTCTGAAAGACTGTGGAAGGCAGTTACTATGAAAATTAGTTACAGGTATGTCCAAAATTTGTGAACTTTAGCTGACTGAAATTGGATCCTCAATTTCAAAACATGTCTCCTAATTCTAAAATTCCCTCTCATTCTACAACTGGTTGAAATGAGACGATTTGCTAACTAACTAGACAATGCAGGCATCTACAGACACATTTAGATGCCTAAAATGAAGAAAACATCTTCAATGTTATCTTTTATCTATTTCCTTTTGAGGTATTTTATTCTAACCCAGTGACTGCAGATGACACAGTTCAGTGGTCCCCAAGCTGTGGTGCACTGCTAGAAATGCACAATGGTCTAGATGGAGCCTGAGCCACTTCAAATTAAGTTTGAGGCCAAATTCATAGTCCATCTACTCAGGGAGCACCACATCACCAACAGCACCCAGTATGTTTTATTTATGTGCAGGCAGAAATACCAGACACACTTCACAGCCTTTCACCATCTCACTTGCTTTGGAGATGACTTTAGGCCAAAAACATGACCCAGGCACTTCTGCTGCAGAAGCCTCAGGTATTCCTGAACAGTCCCTTCCCAAGGCAGGGGGAAAGCCAGGACACTTGAACAGTAGATGCCCACAGAATGCCTACTGCCTGCAAACAGTATGGACATACAGCACACCAACTACCAGTCACACATTGTGTGCACAGCAATTCCAGTAAGAAATTCTTGTCACTCCAATACTGCTCACTTTTTTTCTGACAAGTTATAAAGCATTGCTCTGGTTCATACTACAGAAGGACTATGTCAAGCTATTAAGAATTTTGATTTCTGGTGAACAAACTCAACTTGATTTTTTTATATTTATATTTAATACCTGCCAAGTGCTTGCTTAGATTTAAAAAACAAAAAAATCAACATCTTTAGAAGTGAACTACCCTGTAAAATTTTTGCTACAAAGCTTCAAACTATTGAAGTGTCTTCTTGCACATCAGCAAAGTTTTAACACCCCCTCCCAACGACCACAGACTCATGACTCCCCTTACAAAGCTGGCTTCAACACAAGACAATTTCCATCACATTATCCAATTCACGAGGTGGAAAGGAAGAGTCATTTTTCTCACTCAGACCTTTGCTACTGAACCCAATACCAAGTACTAGTTGCAGATGCAGAGACTGCCTTCCATAGCACAATCAACAGCCATCAACACAGTCACTTTTGTTTCCCCACTCACTAAAACTAAACTCACCATCAGCAAGATAAAGTGCTCTCTGTTGACCTACCCCATGAACCATTCCCTTTCCTCCTTTCCCCATCCAACTATCTGGCCAAAGCAAAGACGGTTTGTTTAGGCATGGAAAAGCTGGCATTTTAAGGCCATAAATCCACAGTGGGAATTAATTAATGCCATAAATCCCATAAAAGTGGAAATTATTTTGTGGGCACTTCCACTTTTATACAAAACATTAGTCAGCAAACAGTCGACTTCCCTAAAGACACACTCAAGAGTAGTTGATAATTAAAAAAAAAAAAAGTGGAGTGATGCCAGGTCCTTCATACAGAAGGATGAGGAACTAGAAAAACCCAAAGGAGTGCAACCTGAACCACAAACTGGCATTTCCCCTCCCATCTTCCCCCCTCCTCACACCTGTCTCAGCATTCACCCCTAAAGAATTAAACAATTTCCTACAAAGCCAAGAGAAATTAAAAAAAAAATCACCATTAAGTAGGATAAGAAAGCACTTCCCATTCTTTTCTACTGCAATAAGATCTTCTTAAAACTACAATAAATAGAATTATTCCTACAATACAGAGGCCATGCCAGATGCTTCCAGGTTAAATAATAAAATCAAAGAGCACCAAATTAAAGTTTTTTCACTCCTTTTCGTCTTGTCAAACCACCCCATCTCGAGCATCTGTAAAGTTCACAGAAGACCAAAAACAAATTCCCAAAGTCTGCTGGCTTCAGGATAAGCCCCAAAAAATACACAAAGTTTCACAAATCCTTAACATCAGCCTTTTACAGGGGGGCTGTTGTCTGGAACACACGGAAGGTCAAGAAAGCGCACCGAAGCTCCCCGTCATCCTTACCACGGGCACTCCCACACCCTACACTTCCATCCTTTCTCCGAAAGAAGAGGAGACAGGCCTCTGATCAGCCCCGAGGGAGGGGGTGAAGGCGAACACCCCACAAAGTGCACCGAGGGCAGTTATCTGCAGACACGGCTTCGGGGGTGCATACGCACAAAGACCCCCACAACGCAAACAAAAGCGAGCCCGTCGCGATTCCCCGACCCGCCGAGTCCGGCGCAGCCCCGGGAGGCCCTTCCCGGCACTGCCCCGGAGGGCGCAGGGAGCCGGAGGGGGGAGAGCGGAGAAACTGTCCCTTTTACCACCCGGGCGCTGCCCCGGAGCTCACGGGGAGGCGAGGAAGCCCTCGGGGCTGTGCCGGGGGGCAAGGCGACGCAGGGTCCCCGGTGCCCCGCCGGACGGCGAGGCCGTCCAGGCAGCGGGGGTGGCACCGCCCGCAGCCGCCGGGATAGGAGGGTCGGGGCTCCGAGTTCACCCTTTCCCCGTCCCCTCCCCTGCCCCCCGCGGGCACGGCAGCCATGGCCCCTCGCCCGGCCTGCCGGGCCCCGCCGTCTCTCTCCTGGGGAGCCTCGGCGCTGCCGAGCAGCTGCCATTACTCGGGCCAAGACCCGTCCTCCAAGCAGGCATCCCCCTCCCCAGCGAGGAAATGCGGCGGCGGCGGGGGTGTGTGAGCGAAAGGAAAGCGAGGGAGAGTGGGGAGCAAAGCGGTGGCCCCGCGAGTGGGAGAGAGCGGGGCCGGGGGGTGACGGGGCTGAGGCCGGGCTGCACCACACCCTGCCCGGCCTCGCTTCTCACGCGAGTCCCCGGCTCCCCCGCGCCCTGCAGGCCCGCGCGGAGCGCTGGAAGCGGCGGTTCTCTCCGGAGCGCCCCTCTCCCCACCCCACCTCCTCACGCCCCGGCCCTGGGGCTGGCTGCAACTCGGCACGGGGGGCGCGGAGGACCCGCCGCCGCCTCCCAGCCGAAATTCGACCGGGGAAGGTGTGGGGACAAAAATAATCGCCGTTAATAATCACACGCGCTCCGCCGCCGTCCCCTTCTCCTCCTCGGTTTCCAAGCGGGCTGCCAGATAATCCTGCCCACTCCGAAAAATGAAATAATAATAATAATAAAAAAATCCCGCCTTCCATCTCCCCCCCCGCAGCCCCACACATTTTATTATTAAGTATAATTGCTCCCCCCTCCTCACACGGCACCCCGCGGGGAAGGATTGCCCCCTCCCCTGATGCCCAGCCCTTCCCCTGTCCCCTCTCCCCCATCTCCTTGGAACAGTGTGTACATGATTTTGTAGTTTTTTTAAGGCGCCATGTTTATAATCCTCCATCATATTAAAAAAAAAAAAAAAATCCACCCAGCATGAGACACGGCGTCTCTCGCACCCCAAAGCCAGGGAGGCAGACACAGAAATATCCACAGGGCTGTAAATTCACCCCCCCTCCCGCACACACACCCCTCCTCCCCAGACTTAAAAGTCTCTCTCACCTTGTGCTGCTGGCGCTGCTTCTGCTGCTGCAGGGGGGGAGAAGTTAAGCCAGGGGAAACTTTTCAATCCCTTCCCCAGGCCGCTGCTGCCTCCTCCTTCCACATATTTTTCCCCTCAGAGTTTTATTGTGTCTGAATTTTCTCTCTCTCTCTCCTCTTCTGTCTGTCCACAGTTCAGGTTTCTGGGGTAAACAGGGTTTAGGATGGTGCTAGGGATATTTGGGAGAAGGAGAACTCTAGTGGTGTCTGCTGGAGTTGCTGTTTGTTTCTTTTATTATTTTTTTTTTTTTAATAATACATTTGAAACGGATCTTTAACTATTTATTATGTATGTATTTTGTCATACTCTTAGGTCTGGACCCTCTCTTGTTGCAGGGGGAAAATGTGGTGCTTATCCAGCCTTGATACATGGAAATCTCTCCTATCATGAAGTCCAACTTGGAGAAATGACAGATAATGGTTTTGAAAGTAGACACTCACCTTGAGCAAAAGAAACTAAACCATAGATAATCAGCGGCTTGTCTCAGGGTTGTCAATACCTTCTGAGCTGCAGATCACAGAACCATAGAATCATTTAGATTGGAAAAGACCTTTATGATTATTGAGTCCAACTGTTAGCCATACTTGCACTGCAGGGTAGGGAAATGAATATTAATACAAAACATGTAACTTTATAGGAACATATATATTTAAATAGCAAAAACATGTACATTTATATTTTTATGGAGATAAAAATATGAAAATATATTCTAAAGTTTCTGAAATTCTTCAGGAATTATTAAATTAATAAGTACCACACCACACAATTAACTTGACTAGAATTTTACTTTTATTAAAATATGCCTTTATTAAAATATACCGCAAGCTTATTTCTATAAACATTTATGCATGCAAAAAAATTCAGTCATATGAGTAGTAATTAATATTACTAAAATAGTAGAAGGAAATAGTAGTGCTAATGTTGAAAAAAGATGCATCCATTGTGCCTGGTCAGACAAAGATTAAACAGAGTTTGCACAATGAGCAGTGAAAGTTTCTTCAATGTGTCCAAAAAATAAAATTTAGTAGTGCCTAAACCCACATAGTTTCTTCGAGACTGCTGCATCAGGACATTACATCCACTTCAAAAATAAAATGCAAATAATGGTTAGTTGCACAGCTGTGATAAAGTCTTACTTCTATTATGCATTTAAATATGAAAGAACATTTTACATTTTCTAAAATAAATAGGTAGGAAAGAAAGTGCTGGTAATCTGCTTCCAAAAAGTGCTTGAGGCTTTGGGCAGATACCCAATAGTGGTACTGTAATTTATTAACTGCATTGTATTACTTGTATTAATAAGAAAGCAAATGAAATTTTCAGGCAATTTTTTTAAATAAAAAGGGATTTACCATTAGTATAATAACAAAAAGACTACCTTATGTTAAGCGTTTATTTGTGATGTTGGCTGTGATTTTGTTAAGGCTTGTCATTTTCAAAAGTTTGATAGAAATATATGCCAAGTTTCCATGGGATATTGCTGGCCTGCCTGTCTTAGCTTTCTTTGAAACCTTCTGTTCAAATTGAATCTGAGCTGTATTTATCTACAGGGGGGAAAAAAGAAGTTGGGGTCGTTACAATTATTGCTGTTTCTACCATGCAATCAAGCCAATAGCTCTACTCAAGCTGACATTGTTAAGCTGACACGTAAAGCTGACATTTTTGCATCCAGAATCAGAGGACAAACATAGCTAGCAGCCACATAACCATTTTTTAATTCTTAACTCCAAACAACCAGGTGTCCCAAACAACTGGGTCGGCTAGGGAGATTTGCCATAATTCCAAAACAAAGCTCCAAAGCCAGTCTCAGCTTCTCTAGTGAAAGATTTACTGCTTTGCTGCAGTGCCTTCTCCTTACCTATGTAAATATTTATTTAAGGCAGAAGTTCAGCTATCTTCAGTATAAAGAGGTTTTAGACCTTTATCTCTCACAGGACCCATAGAGAGCTGTCAAATAAATACTTAGGCCGCAGTTTCACCAGCATGGAAACACATGGAGCGCAGAAGCCTTGTGGCTTGCCTACTGTGCAGGTTTTACCTGGAGTCTACCACTTGCCAACAATCTCCTGTACTTAACGTATTTATAAAGGCTAGTCTGGACCACCTCCAAATATTTGTTTCATGATACAAATATTTGATTTTGGAAAGAACAAGGTATCCTAAAGCAAACAAGTAGGGAGTGTCTGCAACCATAACCAACGTAACCTTTGCTGAGCTGGTGGGCAGTGAATTACATCAAGTGTAGAAAGACGAGCATAGAGCTTATAAATGGGTGTTCGTGGGCCTTGTTTTGGGATATTTTGATATCCTCACTAGGTCCCCTGGGTAGCTGTTTGCATTATATAGCCTTCAGGATGCACGTTGAAGGATTAAAAGAATGCATTTTTGTCTCGTTTTGACTTATTTTATGTGTAATGTGAAGACTTCTAAATGCTCGTCAGTGTACAGCTTTGACTCCCGGCTAGCCGGGCTGGGCTAGCCCCGACTCCCGCGTTTACCCGCAGCAGCTGGGTGTCTAACACGAGCCCTGCGGCCGGTCCCTCCCGGCCATTCACTTTCACTGGGAGCGGGGGCCCGCAGCGCCGAGCCCGGCAGACAATGGGAAGGAAATCCCCCCTCCCCCAGCCCCGGCCTCGGAGAGTTTCCTCATCGCCATGGGCAAATGTTTCTTCCAACAAAAAGCGGGCTCAGGGCCGCTGCAGCCCCCCTTCCCCGGGGCGAGGGCGGGGGGCGGTGCGAGGCCGCGGGGCCGCTTTTCCTCCCGCCCGGCCGGGAAGGGCCCGGGCAAGGACGAGCAGGAGCCGGGGCTGTGGGGCAGGAGCGGCAGCTCTCGGGCTGCAGTGGCTCGGATGGGAAAAGGATTTGCTGGTCCGAAAGGTTAATGGTGACGGCTCAAGTCGCCTGCTTGCTTACGTGGTTCTGGGAAGAGAAAACGCACCACTGCGTCATTGTTAGAAAGAAAACATGATAAAGTTACTTCCTTCCGAGTAGAAACTACTTGCCATAGGAATACATTGGTCTGCTTGTGCTGTGTGCTTTTGCCAGTAGTGCTTCACTGGTGTGTAAATAGGCGATTTGAAGGCACTACTTACCTTGGAAAGGGATTTGAAGCCGGTATTAAGTGCATAAACAAGAAGCACAGAATTAGCATCATCCAGACCAAGAATGTAATCTACTGCTGTGAATTAAAGGGGATACCGAGCAAGTTTGTGGGAAAGAAACCCTTTGCAGGTTGGAGATAAACAAACCATGACTTGGGAAATCCCTGAGCTGACCACAGTTGGAGGCTGTGACATAACAATACTCTGTGTCCTGGCTTTACCATGTTCACCCAGGTATGTCCACTACACTTTCCAGGTGTGAGAATACCAACACTGCATAATGTTGTGCAGACTGGTAAATATGCTTCCATGTTCCTTTTAAATCCTACTCTGCCCATCCTCCTTTCCCAAAGATCATTCTATTTTCAGTTATAATACTGGAGAACACACTCCTGTGTGTATATGGATTTTTATTCTTGCCATGATCTGCCATTCTCTTGCTCCAGTGGCTCAACTGTCAAACCTCCAGGTGAACAAGTACATCTCTGCTGGTGGGTTCCAGGTACTGGGCTTGGTACCGTGAAATCATCTGTTGAATGCTGTCTTTAGGAGAACGGGGAGTGTTGTATCCTCTCCATCGACTTGTGGTCGGCTAATGAATGCACATCCCTGTATTCTCCAGGATTTTCTACCATCTTTTTGGCTGAACCAAACCCACCCACTCTAAGCTCAAGTCTTTATCTGGCTTTGTAAGATAGCTGTTTTGCTGGTGGTGCCAACCCACTTCACTGTGTACTCCACTCCCAGCTGCACTGAAACAAAAATAATTTGAATGTGTTTCCTGAGAGGCAGGTCTGCTGTGTTGTGATCACAGAAGTATTAATGCAGAAAATTAGTGTAAATTTTTCATCAGGACAAAGTTTAGCAACACAGTTTTCTTTGCAGTAAAAATCTCAGCAAGGCATTTAATTTAGGAAGCTGGGGGAAGGGAACAAAGACTTAATAACAACAGTCTCAGGAAATCCATGGAGCTGAAAACAGTTGGAGGATGGGAGAGTCTTAAGGAGAAGGTTATGCTGTTCCTTTTTTCCCTGGGCATTGTAAAGAGAATGCCAGGCTCAAGAAGGGGACACAGAGCAGAGAACCCCCAATATCTGCTGCTCCATGAAGCTGTCTAAGGATGAGTTCAAGTCACCCAGAGATGCTGTCCTTGCAGATGGCATGATGAGGATTGAAGCTGACCCTACAGCAGCCAGGATCCTTCCTTTCTTCCTCTTCAGCTTCCCTCTCCTTGCTGTATCCCTGACCATGCACCACTGGATGTGTGGTGCAGGCTACTCACAGTGCTCAGAGGAGCTTGTACAGGCAGAATTTCTAAAGACGTTCTGGGGTGTTTATTGAAAACAATACACTGTGGGGAGGTGGATCTTCAGTCTGACACCCTGTGGCCAGTACTCGCATGTGTGAGTTCCTTGTGGGTACAGCTGGTAATAGAAAAAACAAACACTCAGAACTAAGTCTAGCAAGGATACATGTAGAGTAAGATACAAAAATTAACTTTCTTTTTCTTCACTGTGTTCTCTCTTTACATTTTTATGCACAACTGGGAATAGAGGTTTACCCTAAAAAGTTTACCTGTGAGTAAACTGACATATGTTTATGACATATGACATGACATGTGTTTACAGCAGCATTATGGTTCATGAAAAGTGTATGCCTTATTCAGCACAGAGTCTGCCAAAGGAAACTTAGCTCCATATTTTTTAACTAATTCTAAACAACAGAGCCAGTTTGCACTAGTTGCATGCTTTGTGGAAAATAAAAATCTTTAATGCCAGTTTCCAAGTGTACATCAAATTTATCTCACACAGGTTCTGTGTTGATGTATTATAGGAAATAATTTATATCTATGCAGAATAAATGCTCAAAACTCAGATTTGATTTTATACTGAATAGCATCTATTGTTATTTTATAAGGATACTGTGACTGTAGAAACATAATTTGCCAGAAAACCTGCGGGGACTATGAGGAAATAAGTAGTACCTTTTGTTGTTAAATAACGACAGAACTAGAACTTACATGACGAATGCCATAATTTTAGGGAAATAATAATTACATTGTGCATCATATTACATGCCAGCATAGAAAACAAGAAGAAAAAAAATCCTATGTTTAAAGTAAGTGGAGGCTATCATTCCAAGATAGGGGACATACCTAGATAAGGGAGGTGCATGCATTAGGAACATGCAGAGATGTTCATGTGCCTTTTAAAAAAAGTTAGCTCATGACAAGCCTGGTTTAACCTGTTTTGGTCCAGCACTGCCTTTAAGCTAATTAGTGCAGAAATACTCTGTCTCTGCCCTTTGTGTCAAAGCCTTCCATGTTCAAACTTGGCTTGTTAGCTCCAAGGTAGTGCTGGAACCAGGCTGGTTCCATGCATTCATGTGGCACTTCTCTGGGCTTAACAAGCCCTTCCAGTGTACAGACTTCTGTCCCTGCACAGAGCAGAGACATCCAGATGTTTCTGAAAGAGAAAATGTGTTATCACTGGTACTTAACTGAAGCTAATAAGCCATGTTAGGCCAGAGCCGATCACCAGTTGTGGCTCTGTACATTTTCCCAAGCTCCAGTTTCCAGGAATACACTGTTTTGCATAGCACTAGCTCCAGTCTCACTCTGTTTATTTTTCCAGTTGTGATGTTATAAAAAAGAGGAAAAATTATTTCTGGAAGAGAGCTGCTCTTGAATCTAATACATTGCCTGAGCTAAAGATCCCTACCAAACTGATGCTGGCCTGGCATGAAGCCATATTCATGTGCTTGGAGCTTTGATGTGTCCTGATATCATCTGCAGCTTTACTACACCTCTTGGAGATATCACTGATTGACTGTACAAGGATGGGTTTAATTAATAGCAACATTTGTGTCACTTTTGAACCATTATGGTCAAGATGAAAGCTAATGTAGGAACAAAAAAGAAAATCCACATCTGTCATGCTATATTTCAGACACCTTAGTTGAAAGCTTTTTATATTATCCAAAGTTAAAGATAATATGTTGGATAAGATAAAATAGTTTTGATCCATTATCGCCAATTTAATTTTTGTTGCATTCTGTAAGGACTCACATATTTGAAACCAATTATAATATTCAAGTCTAATTGTCCTTTCACTACCAACCTTCTTACACTGATAGAATTGGAAGAGAATGTCATGACATGTTATCCAAAGTGGAACTTGCACAATGAGACTAATTGAAATTACTGAATTTGAAAAGAGTACTGGGAGAAATAGTTTGTGTATTGCTTGATCTTATATGTCATGTAGGATATGTACTGTGTATAATTCACAAGTAATAGATTTCATTCACATATTTGTCTGTTTACCTACTTATCTTAGTTATAGCTGCATTATGTTCAGCATATGGCAATGTAATCAGTTAAAGTTTTGTCATTAAAAAAATTATTTATTAACACCCTATTAACTTTAATTAGAATAATGTGGAGTTTTAAAATATCTTGTAAATTTACCAGGCATACTAATCAAAAGCCATGGTTAGCTAGTAGCAGGGTAACTAAATTACAGTTACCATTGAAATAGTAACTCTAAATGTGCTGCATTGCTGAACTTTAAAAGTCCAACTTATTTCCTTGATCCTGAATAAAAAGAAAAATAAAAGGAATCAGATTTTGACATCCTGTACATGTGTGTCACTCAGGGCAATCTTGATAATACATTTTCTGTTCAATATCTGCACTTAATAAATTTTTTAACATTGAGACGTAAATCCACATATTTTATTTCTAGTATTTACATGCTTTATAGCCTCTTCTTAGTGCTAGACTAGTTCTAATTTTGTTCATTTTTTAACATAAAAGGAAAGATTTATCATCCCCACTTTTCAATTCTTAACTATAGGTCATGCTGCTTTTCATCTCAGTAATTTATGTGAATGTTTTCCCTTCTGGGTGACAACTATATTGTATTCACTTTGGAAATGTTGCCTTTGAATGGTTTAGCACAATTCCAAGGTGTTGGGACAGATATACAGACATGTTTTTCTTTCTTTCACCCATAACTCCCTAGAGATCTAGGGAATCCTGCCCAAGTACCAATTGCATAAGGGTTGCATTTATTTTCTTTTTTATTTTTAGGGGAAAAAAAAGCACTGCGTATAGTTTCTTATGCATTACGTAAGATCAAGCTAAATTTGATATGTCACTACAATTTTAGAGTCTAACAAATTCCTGTGTGACTTTTTAAACAAAAATAAAGCATAGTGTTAGTATTGAAATCTGTGGGTGAAATAAGCAGGAAAAATTGTGAAATACCAAAAATAGAAAGAATTGTTCTTGGAAAATGAATCAACAGAACTGGTGTTACATAATCATTCTTATATTTAAAACTACTTTTCTAATGCTATTCAGAAAAATCGCAAACTGGTAGGTGTGCACATGGTAGAAAACAGCACAGTTCTCTGCTGATAACAACTCAGGAAGCTGCAAGGAATTTACAAAAAAATTCAAAGGGGATGCTGTAATAAATATCAAGCAGCAAAGCATTGTAATAATTCCTCATAATATTATTATTGGAAAAGGGATTGAATTTCCAGATGGATTCTCTATTTGGAAAGGAGGCAGTGTTCCCCCTTACCCTCTTAGCCAGTGTGCTGCATTTTAGAGTTAAATTCATAGTGCTTGGTTATATAAAAACAGGACAAATCAACTCACACAAAAGTCCATGTTTGAATTCTTATCCTGGACTAATTTGTGTCTGTAAGAAAATTTTGCAGAGGTTTTAAATGAAACACTGTATCAGTTAGTTTACCAAAAAAGTGACCATTCTCATAGGAAGTTGTATTTGCTTTCAGGTACTGATCTGTGAGCATATGAGGGCACAGTACACACAATGCATAGGGGGAATAAGGAAGATAATATGTGTCTTCTTAAAATCAAAGGACTCATGATTACTCTAGCAGGTGATCAAAAATATTATGAGAAGAAAAAAAAATGCACTCAAAACACCTCTAAAACTAAAACACAAATAATTCTTTTAATAGCCTGAAGGTTCAGACTGAGCCATCTCAAAATATTTTATGTGCATCTCTGTGCATAGGGATCCCCAAAGAGACGAATCCTTTTTGTCAAGTTGTAAGCACTGTCCAGTGTGTATGAACAACATCTTCAAGCAAGGACTGCAAGAATAAAATCTTCCCTCTCCTAGGAATTTACTGACTAGGAATGAACTCAAAGTATCCCTGTGGTGGCAGTATGGCTACTGGTCACATTAATGTATGGGAATCCTGGTATCAAGTGTCCCAAATTTGTATCCTCTTTTATATTTTACTGGTTATTAAGGCCACCTAGATGAGAGGTGACACTGATGCTAACTGTGAACTTCTGCCTTTTCATTACCACAGTGAAATTGTTCGGTTCTCCAATGGTAAAAAAGATAGAATAGATTTATGCACACTATATAAAACATGATGTCCGTAGGGAAAAAATTATAAACTATGGAACCCTTGCAGAACACTAATTGAATTGTTAAACTATGTTATTTACAAGCATTTTCATTCAGTCCCATGAAACTCCCAGGCTGAGGGGATGTGGGGAGGTATGAGCTATTTGTAAGCAATTAACTTGCCATGAAGTAATAATGGCAGTAACAAAGTGTTTTAAGGAGACATTCCTTCAGACTGTCAGAGTCTTGATTATTTTTTGCTTGAGTTACTAGATTTACACAATGAAGACAGACAAAATTCTGCTCTTGAGTTCTAGCAGAACTTTCCTGGGAGTGTTTAAGTCAAACCTGGGCTCATTATCTATGACAGCAATGTAATTGTACTATCTATTTTGGGGGAATAAATACCTGTTCAAATATGATATTGAAAAATATAAAAAAGCCTTTAAAATTGACAACCTTATGAAACTCTTAAAAGCGTTAACAAAGAGATGCTTCCAAGCTTTCTCACAGATGGCCCTTTAAAAGAAAAATAAATTTAAATAGATCATTCTTCCTTGGAGAAACAAAGAATAAAGACCAGAGTTATATGGCTACAGAATGTAAGACTTGTAGTTTAGTAACTCTGGAAGGAGCCAATTAGATAATTAGTCACGTTAGATAATTAGTTGAACAAGAACTTGTGTAGTTAATGAAAGGTGAATATTGTTGCAACAAGTAAGGTAAAGTAGAACAATTACAGGAAGTGTAAGGGGTTGAAGACCAAACTAAAACCAAAAAGTGTTTGCTACAGTTGAAGCAGTAGGTCTACAGCAAAGTTTTTACACAATTGACTTAAGGTTTAGATGGTGTACTTGGATATTGTTTTTGTACCTGAGACTTCAAAAAGAGGTAGTAAAGAATAAAACACCAGAATAAAATAACATCTGTACAAATTTCTAGTAGAAGTTTATTTTAGCATTTTGATAATAACTAAAAACATTGCTGATTCATAAATTAATAAAATGTTGTCCTTCACTGTTATCTAGCCCTGGCAACAACCTACACATGCCTTACATTCAGGTGGCTAAAATCTGTTACCTGCAAAATACAATGTTCTCATCTAAACAGTCTATTGGCAGTACTGTCTGGGTTGTAATGCCCTTAAATTTGTTACTTTTTTTTTCTTCAAAAGCCATGTTAACCATGTAACTAAATCTGTGACCACGTGCCAGTGCCTGTGCTTGGACCTTAGCACTCCTTTGTTTATACCTACAGACATTGCTTCTTTATTATATTGCCTGCCCACTCAAATTGATAGAAATGTATGTGAGTCCAGTTAATCTTAAGAAAAGTTAATCTACCAGACAGCCCTAAAGTCAAAGCAGAATTCCAATAACCATTTCCCTAGACAAATAACTTTCTTGCTATTAATGTGAGCAAACTGTTTGCTTCAAGTCTAGCAAGCAGTGAGAGATTGATTGGAATGTGCATCCATGGAAATATAGTTTACAATTACTAGAATTAAATGCATCAAGTCTAGTGCATGAAAGACATTAATTTAACTGCTTACTATTTGGTTGTCTTCATAATATACATTGCCAAAAAATTGAAAAACTTACTTTCTCTGTATGGAAGGGTTATGATTTCCAAGCAATTAGGAACTTCTATTTCTTAAACAGCTTTTTTAACTTGTCAAGACATGCATGAGTTAGCAAGCACAATAGTATCTTAATATTTGAGCATACACATACAACCTGTCTTAGTTAACAACATCAGAAATGTTAAAATAAATGTTTAAAAATAAGTTTTCTAAGTCAGAAAAGTTAATACAACCCTAAGCTCCTCATAGCCTTTATTTTGAAAGAATACAATGTGAAAAATGGAAACTAAAAATGTAGGGCCTTTATTAATAGCAACAACTGTCAGGTATTAATTTTTTTCTCTCTCGGATATTAAAAATGGCTAAATAGAATTGATTAAACTTTGCTTTAGAGCTGTCCTGGGAAGGAAGTAGCGATGACAGATTTCATCCAACAAATTACATATTTTTTTAAATTGAGGCTTATAGTAAAAATCCTTGGAGATATCATGCAGCATTCCTTCTGTGATACAATGAAATAGAGAGGGGATAGAGGAACTCCACTGCCATTAGTCATTTTAGAGCCATAGAAGACATCTGCAGTCCAGACTATTGCTCAGCTTGCTTGTGGTTTGCAGGACCATATGTATGAATCATTTAATTGAACAATAGAACACAGATCATACTGATTATTTTTTGTCACTCAGAGATATCAGTGATCCTGTTCCACAGTTTATTTTTGGAAAAATTATTCTGTTTTTCAGATAGTCTAAATATTAGTTATACTAACATTTAGAAAGCACAACAAGTTGTAAGTAAATTTCACTGGAATTTTGGAATGGTCAGTGGGGTCAAAAAGGGATCTGGTCCCCAACATCTTTTTCTAAACACCTCAGTAGTGGTGTATGCACCTCTCATTTATTAAGGCCGTGAAAGTTGTAGCACTTAGATATCTAAATAGAGGTATAACAGTATATGGTTAAAAAATCATTTTTTTCTCCATGAATAAATGTCAGATCTTTAAACATGGTGCATTGGTAAAGAGACACAGAAAATTGAAGTTACAATGCCATTTTAAAATACCTGCTGAGAACCATGTAGAATTTTGAATGTGCTTTGTAGACTATAGTAAGAGTTCCAGCAATGCCAGAATTTCTAAGTATAACTCTGAGAGATAAAAAAAAAAATAAAATAAAATAATGTCATGACTGATTTCTTGTGCTTTCGTATTTCCTCTGCATCTTTACAGTCAGACCCTCTTTTAGGCCATACTTTACATCTCTAAATTCAAACGTAATTTAAACCCCTCTTGAAGTCAAGAAAATTTAGCTTGAATGACGCCTTCATAGCTGTTCCATTTCTTCTGTTTACATTGAAATCAAACAAAATAATCTCATAGATTTGGAGGCTGTTTTTACAGGCATGAATACAACAGAGAAATTGGAGATCCCTTTTAATATTTTACAAAAGTGATTTAGGAAGGCAGAACAGGAAACTCCTTTCTTTCTAGCAACTCAATAAATCACTCTCATGCTACTAAGTTTGAGAGATTACTGAAGGTCTCACTTGTAAATGAGCTGGGGCCTCCTTTTTCCCTGGGAAATTTTTGTAAGGTGAATGGGAGATGAAATAAACTTCTCTGTGATATAGGAAGACCCTAATCTGAATTTGAGTGAAACTGCTTAGAGAGTCTTCTGCCTTACACAATGGGAAAGAAGTCAGAAATGACAAGCATCACTTGCAGAGCCCAGGCTGCATCAGATGGGAGAGTGATTCTTGAAAGAGAAAACAAGGACAAACCCATGTATCTGAGGACAATAGTACCCATTTTCTGTCTCCTGTGTGGTGGTGCTGACAGCCAGGAAAGTGAGGGCAGGAAGGACCTGAGACCTTGCTCAGCTGGAGCAATCAGCAGCTGCCCAGTCAACAGAAACACCAGGGAAAAGAGAGGCCAGGAGAGTAATGAGGGGTTTTAACCAACCTTGTTGTCTTGCTTATGTTTTATCATTTTATCTTTTTCTTACCACTTTCAATATTGATTAAGGGAGCACCGACTTTGTGAGTGTTCCATCACAGAGAAGGACTTATGTGGACTTCAAGGGAGGAAGGAAGACACTGGAGGCACAAACCTTCAAGTCAGGGTGGACATTGCTCAGGAATGGATCAGCATTACTACTCTGGTATGGCCTTGATTGAATATATAGTTTCAAATCTTAGAAGCATTTGTCTGCAACTGGGTCAGTATTTTATTTTCTAAGATTTTTCTTCCCCATGTATTTTGTAAGCAATCAAAAGCTTAAGGGGGAGGAGGGAAGCCTTTGCGCAAAGCACTCAGCCCTGTATATTTGTGCAAAATGTAAAATAGATGCCTGGCAGGCAAACATAGAGTACATACTGCCACAGTAAACTGGTGATTGCTTTCAAACCACTGCTTTCTACTTCACTGCACATAAATAAGATCCTCCTAACCTCTTTCCTTGAGTTTTTACAAGAAGAAAATCACAAGACTTCCATGCAAGAACAACTAAAAGCAAAGTTAGAAAGATCATCTTGGAGAAAAAGGGCAGATGGGGCTCACTGCCAGAGCGATGGACCCTAAAGCATTGGTGCTCCTGGTTTGTATGGTTTAAGATACAATTCTCATTACCACCTCCAAAGATGTATAACAGTGACCAGGTCTGCATCTGAAAGCACTGTTTGCTCTGTCCTGGTAAGGCACTGCAAATAGAAAAGTGACCTGATTATACTGCCCATGAATGGTTGCATGCTTTTCTATCAGAAGGAGGGATTTTATAATTCTGAGATATTGTGGGTTAACCCCATCAAGATGATCAGCTCCATGCAGCCACTCACTCACTTTACCCCAGAGAGAAGGAGGAGAGAGTACTGGAAGGGTAAAAGTGAGAAAAGTCATGGATCAAGATTAAAACAATTTAATAGGTAAAGCCAAAGCTTCACACTCAAGCAGAACAAAATAAGCAATTCATTCACTACTTCCATGGGCAGGCAGATGTCAGCCATCTGCAGGAAAGCAGGGCTCCCTCATGCATAACAGTGACTTGGAAAGACGAACAGCATCACTCCAAGTATACTCTTCATTCCTTCTTTCCCCAGCTGTTATTGCTGACCATGACTTCACATGGTGTGGGATACCCCTCAGTCAAGTGGGGTCAGCTGTCTGTCCCCTTCCCACCTGTTGTGCACCCCCAGTCCTCAGTGCCAGGGTGGTGTTGGGAGCAAAGAAAACCTATATGGGGAATAAAACAGAGAGCACAATGGAACTGATAAAGGAGCTTAGTATGTTAGGGCTAATCAAACAGAAACCATGGGAGAGTCAGACACAGATAACTACTCCCTGGAGTAGAAGTGACCAAGACATATGCTGTGAAACAGGCACATACCTGAACCAGGTAACTGATGTCATGAAGAATGTGTACCCAATAGGAAATGGTTACCAAAAATAAAACCCTATATAAGTGCCATACAAGTGAAACCCTATATAAACACCTTGTATACTTAATGAAATGGGTTTCTGTTCTCGACTCAGATGTCCCTGTCTCTCAGTCACTGATAAACCTTGAATCTGTGTAAGCGCTGCTGAGCAATAGCAGAAACATCCCTGTGTTACCACCACTCTTTTGGCCACAAATCCAAAACAGCACCCAACAGGCTGCTATGAAGAAAGACAACAGCCAAAACCGGTACACAAGATAAAGTTATTACAATTCATATGCCTCAAATCCATTGAGGGCATTCAGTAGCTACTTGATAAATGGAATATCTACCATAGCCATTGGAGACAAGGGCTTCTCTGATCTCTGCATAAAGTTCTGTGTTGGCTTCTCCATATACAGATGCTCAGTCTGGGACTAGATTGCTAACCAAGGGAAGCAGGTTCTCATTATGTCCTCCATATGCAGGCCTTTTGAGTGAATTCTCTAAAAAATCACTTTTGAAAATGTGTTTCGGAGGTTGGTTTTATTTGCTGCCACTCAGGACATAGTCACAATTTTCTTTTTCAGACAATATTTTATTTGGGAACATGAAGCTGAGAACAATGTTATTTAATTCTGATGGTTGGAGATTCAAATAGTGAAGAAAATTGCTTTTTCCCTAGTTTAAAACAAATTCAACCAATGACAATACATTAATTTTGAGATGGATCTTCTTTTAAATATTCTTATCTAAATTAATTTTTAAAAGTATTCTGAAAACAAAGAATAAAAAATGAGAAATTCTGTTTTGGAAAGAGTGAAGCCTTTAGTAATAGTTCATATAAAAAAATAGTGCAATGAAAGATTGCTGGAGATGATGAAGAGGAACTTGAGGAGATGGGAAAGGAGACATAATTGCCACCATGAAAGTTTTTTAACAAAGACTTTCAGACTTGGTGCATAGTGGAGGTGGAAACAGCACATAATATTTTATTGAGGCTGGGACATTGCTGAATGTACTCCATCCACTTTAGTACACATATCAAAATGTAAATGAGAAGTAAATCAAATATTGCTATGGATGCTGATTTTATAGTGGAATGTGTGAATTTGCCATTTGTGAATATATCAGTGCTGAAAATCCTAGGTGCCCCTTGTTTGTGTAAACATCTTAAAAGACTGCTACTTTTTCCAACCAAGTTTCGTTGCAGTTGTAGTTATAAAAATAAATTATAAAAATCCATTCACTATGTGGTTTTAAGATTTATTTCTCATATCGTGTGGGGATACTTAGTCTCTGTTGGAGAGATACTATCTTTTTCTACTCTTTGAAAGAACATGGGCAAGCTAAGGAATATTTGTAATTTCTGTTCAGGTCTGTAGATTGCTTATCTTGCAAGGCTACTATCAATGTCAGTCCCGTGATTTGGCCTGCAGTGTTGAAAATGTTTTTTATTTGTTTCTTCCAGACATTGCCAGTGTTATACCAGATCAGCTGTTGACGATACATATGGGAGTAAAGTAATGAAGCTCAGCTTGGAAAAAAATAGCAGTACTAGTGAGGATGTGAGAACACTCCTGGGTTTGCCAGCATGGATTGCAACATTTGAATTGCCCCAGGCCGGGAGATCTGAAGGATCACTGCTCATGCTGTGTCCTTTCACAGCACTCATGTCTGTCTGATTTGCTGGTGCATGTTGCCAGCATCACACCTCTCAAGAATTCAGAGCTTGTTTAGCAGGGAGCTCATACTTCTGCAGCCTTCTTGCTAAGGGGGAAATTCTCAGTTTTTGAAAGCCCAATGTTGCAGTGTAAGAGGTTTTTTATTTTCATTTCTGTGGAGAGGAAATGGGGCATTTAATGAGGGTTTATTTGATTAATTTATCTGGTAATGACTGGGTTTTAATTGTTTCAGATTTTTGCATGCCAAACTTACTGGGCATGTGAGTACATTTCAAAGAAATTGGGTTTTTACTTTAAATACTGATTTGAAAAAAATTGAAAAGTAGGGAAGAGTATAAAAAGGGATAAATGATTCACATGCCATGTTTTCCCGTCTGAGATAAACATCAGATAACAAACTCAGGCCCAAAGGGTATATGTTGGCAATCAATTCTGCTCAGCCAGACATCCATAAATATGATTTATTTAAATTATGTAGTGTTCAATAAACATCAGAATCTTTATTTATACCTCTTGATTTGCCAAAATGTTTTGCTTAAAATCTAAGGCTATGAGGAAATATGATAAGGACTACTGTCACCATCTGTTGAAGGAGAAAACTTGACATATTTTTTGGAAGAAACATGCATATTTTCCTCTGAAAAAATATTATGAAAGATTGCGTATGTCACGGTCAAGGAGCAAAAGGAATGTAAAGAATATTTTAACCTACTTTTTATAGGCAAGTAGCTAAAATAGTTGTTTCAAGAATGTAGTGGGGTTATAGAGAACTAATGAAGAATTTCTGAAATCTTCCACTACCTTTCCTTAGACAAATGTTACAAGTGGAGAGTTTCCTTACCTTTAATTTCTTTGCCATAAGCAGTTTGTTATCACAAAAGTGGGCTTGTTTGTGCATGAAAGGTCTGTGTAATTTCAGAACATTATGGGGAAAGAATAATGAAAGTAATTTTTATGTGAAGCAAATTACAAACAAGCAGGAACATGAATATTTGGCACATTTTAGGAGATCGAACTTTACAAAACTTGTTAATCCCTATTCACAGTGGTCCCTGTAGATATTCTTGGCTTTCTTTTGGCTTCAGTTCACTTTACTGTTGTGACAGCTAGAAGTTATGTGTTATTTTAACTCTCAAAAGCCATAAAGGGATTAGGCCCACATAGCACTAGATTCTTCAAAAAAATACAGAGAAATTATTTTCCTTCCTGAAGGTCTTACTTTCTTGTCTTTAGTGTTGCAGAGAGAAAAGGCAGGGAGAAGGGATATGATTATGTATGTAGAAATATTAATTTAGTGTGCAACTTTAGTTTTGGTTCTTACTTGTATTTTATTGGATCATATGTAAACACTTATTATAATTTTGTTATTTTGTTCTACAATGGTTTCCTTCCCAAGTCCTTTTTGAAGGGAAAAGGAAACTAAGGAAACACACAATCACATTTTGTTTTCGTGAGAGAGGAAGAGATAAAAAAAAATTGTTACAAGTTTTGTGGAAAGTTGTAGTAGGATAGAGAGAGTCTGCTGATCATTTTTTAGATGATCCAGATCCGCATTGCTACAAAAAAAACGCTGGATGTGGCTCCTCTCTTTGAAGAACTACTTTTGCCTATTGATAAACATCTATGCTGTCCTTTACTTCATCATATAACATATATTTGTAGTTTTAACAGTCAATCTGCTCTGAAAATGAACTGGGCTATCTAGATGTATAATAGGGCAGTTGGGCACTTAATTTAAAAAAAAAAAAAATCTCTGTTCTTTAAAAACCAGAACACTCTGTTTTCCTTAACAAACAATGTCCTTCAGCAAGGGATTAATCACAAACAAAGGAATAATATTTGATAAATATTACATGTTGAAAATCACCAGGAGAGGTAAAATAACTAGCTGGTCCCATGGAACCCAAGCAATTACAACAGGAATATTTCCAGGACTAGTAGTGGTAGTTAATAAAATGGTTGCCTCCAGGCATATAACACACCTTTCTGCCACCTGTGTTTGTTCAATCTGTCGTGTCTGCAAGCAACACGAATCCCACTGTCCTGCAAGAGACAAGAATCTCACAATCACTCCTATGGGGGTACTGCAGTGAGCTTGGAAGTAATAAGAGCTTCTGAGAAGACACATCTATCACTACTCTTCTGTTTGTGTTTGACTATCAGGAATGCAAAAAATATTAAAGTATTACAGGAGATTTTATAGCAAAATTATAGATGAGATACATATGTCTGACTTGGCTTAGCTTAGAGGAATTTTAATCAATTTCCCAGTGAATTCATTTCAGTGTTGGACATTTAGAAGCTTTTATTATCTTAACCCCTTAAGCACCTCTGATACCAAGTTTTGGCATGGAGCAGTTTGCTTTCAGCTACACCTGTGCAATTCTTCTGAGTCCAGTATGAAAGGCTTTTCTCATCTTACTCTCACATAAGTATGATTACAGAACTGAAAACACACGACTGAGAGCAATGAAACAGTGCTGATGGAATTGGAGCACAAAGACTTGACATTGCCCTTTGTGAGAAGGTACAATACCTAGACAACCACACTGAAGAGCACCTTTGGCAGAACCAGCATACAAAATGCATTCATGTTAAAAAAAAAATCTGATAATAATCAATTTTTATCTAGCCTCTCAACTATGGGATTAACGAGTTGCGTACATTCAGTGTTCTGCTGGTAGATTAGATTGTCTCTTCATTCCAAAATGACTTGAAGTAATGGTGCCTTGAGATTTTATTGACTAAACCTGTCAATCCACTGAATTTTAAATCCCATCAAAGGTTTACAAAAAGCACATCTGAAAACCTGGAGACTCCATTCATTGTTCAATCTTTAAAAATTGGGTTCTGAAATAAAGAAGAGGTTGCTTGGTTTAAGACCTGCTTTCATTTCAATTTAACTGAAAGGTAAATATCTTATTTGTTTAAATGGGAACAAGAACAGATTCTTGATGTATTTTATGTCAGAGATTTGCAAATTGTTCAGCTTCTGCAGCACTCTGAACTCTGCTTTAATTGAGTTATGCTCATAGGAGTTAATTTTTCAAATATATAAAAAAAAATACAATCCAAAGCTTTCTTTCAACTTTTAGTCTGCATATTCCTGGGGATTTTAATGCTGCCTCAGTTTAGTAACTTAATATTAAAATAAATCAGACTCTAGATATATATTTGAATGTTGTCTAATGCGACACTTTTATGTATGTCTAGAAAATTAAGATATGCCAGTTTTGTTATTTATGATTTAAGTCATATGAAGCAATTTTTCAGAGGAAACTAATTTTCTTTGAAAAAAAGGCTCAGCTGGCATAGGTTTACTATTGGTTATTAGGATTAAGAATAAAATTTTAAAAGTGAATCCTCTTATAATAGGGCCAGATCCTTCGAAGGTGTAAATTGTAATGGCTCAATTTAAGAAAAGCAAGCTCTGACAATTTACATCAGTTTAGGATTTGACCTTCTCCTCAGAAAGTTATTTCTCTCAAGATCATACTTCCTATATTTGTCTTACTTTGTGGCTGGCAGAGAATTAATTAACACATAATTGCTTTGGTGAACTCAGGATAAAACTTCTCTGTTCAAGAACTCTATTCATTTACTGATTAACTTGCTTCATGGCTGAGTTAGTTCTGCAGGGTCATGCTGTACTAATGACCAGAGCACAGGAACGTTGTCAAACCAATGAGGATGAGGTAGGCTTGGAAGTATTCCAAATTCTGTTCAATTAGTCACTGAAATTTAAGCTTTGGGGACAGAGTTGAAAAGTAAGTTGAAGAGAAAGTACTTAAAGAATTGGATTCCTATTCCAGACGGAGGGAGTGGGAGGGAGACATTACTGGATGAGATTCAAAGAAAGATGAATTGAACAAAAATGTGAAGAAATAATTTTTTCTAAAACTGTATAAAAGATGCTACTGATGATTTTTCAAAGCATTGCAATTATTCCTTCCTTAGTGTAATTTAATTTTGTTCTTCTCTGACACTGCTTGATAATGCAATCTCTGCTAATATGACAACCTGCATGCACACTTACCTTACATAAAGGCTCATCAGGTCTAGCTCAGATTTTTTCAAAGTTTCCTTTCTTTTTCACAGCCTAGATTTTGTGCCACAGCACACTATTATATGTAATCCAAAAAATTGCTGTGTTTAAAACCCAAAACTTGTTGAGGTCAATGAAGGGTCAATTGCAAATACTCAATATTCCTCAGAGAGGTCCCAGAGACAGACATGGTCTCTGGACACACAGTTCCAAATCCATGAGCACTACTGAGATAATGACACGTGAACTCAAAGGAAAATAGGCTGCTCAAAGATTAGGGGAGACTAATCTGCATAATTCTCCTAATCTGCAGTTCTGTTACTGATTTTTTCCAATAGCACTCAGTTGAAATCTTTCAGCAGGTACAGTACCATTCTAGCTTCACACAGGCTGCCACAAAAGCTGGGTTTCAGGAAATTGGGCAGAATCTTCCTAATCGCATCTTAGATTTTCAGTTATATTTTTATAGGCTGCTGAGAATTATTGTAGCACGTGACTTGAACTTGAATGGTAGATACTAAAGACATCACAAATGTAATTTTTGAAATAACTCTGGCTGCATTTTTTTTTTTTCTGGGTGAAAAAATTGATTTCAGCTTTACCTAATGGAATCATCTCTGGTGAATTAAATTCTATTGAAAGATAAGCTCTATTTTTAGCTTTCCCATCAGTTAGTAGATCAAGTGAAAGCTGTACTTATGAGCTTATTTTGACCTGCCAGCTCCTGTCAAGGTTGCAAACTGTCTGGACTTCAGTGTTACCTTGCAAGACTTCACAACAAATATGAAAACTCTAGCTTCTCTCCTGTCAAGAAAAGAAACTAGTACTTCTATTTCTCACTCTCTAGAATCTAGTCAGTATTTTGATTTAATTTTGTAAGTGATAAGTGAAACTGAATTCATTAAGCTTCAGAGCTTTGTCAAAATGTGTGATAGAGAAAATCATTAAAGTTAGGTGCTGTCAACAAAAAGAATTTCAGCAATGTGTGTCCAGTACTGTAAGGACAATACAATTATGATTAAGCTGCAAAAATTGTGTAAAATTTTAATAATATTTAGATGCATATCATCATAATGTACAGTTTTAGCTTAATTAGAATGAAAAATAAAGGTTGATTTGTTTGATTTAGGTGTTTTTTTAAACTACAGTAAAGTAAGTTTCCAGAAAATGAACCAACCAGCCGAACCCAATAAAAATTGTTTCTGGTGTTGAAATTTTTCAATTTATTTTTTTAATCATTCAGTAAAATTGAAACCTTTCATGTCAATAAATCCACTATATTTCACAGCTGGACTCTGATATTCTGCTTATTTTGGCAGAACATTTCTGTAGGAATTTCTACATACCTCTCTGCAAACCAGTGAATGTGGTTGAAAACCCTGCCAAATTCTGGCTAACAATATATAATAATAATATACTCAAGATCTTCTAGCAGATCAAGGGGAAGATTGGACTATGTTTTTCAACCATTTGTCTGCTTGAAGCTCTTTCTTTTGGAAGAATGAGGAAAAGATTTTCTTTCCCCTACTTCTCCCACCTCCAGAAGACAGAGCTATCCATGAGCTCTGAAAGCTGAAAATTTTTGGGTAGATTTTTCCCCTGCTCTACTGAAGCCACTGTCACACCATGCAAACAACTTTCTGTTTCTAAGCTGGCCCAGATGCAGGTTAAATGTTAGATTGTACAGTGACGGTCATCAGCCTTTGCAGATTACAGAACTCAGCTTTAGGAAAGGCTTTGAGGGAGGTGGCTGTGCTGTGTGTCAGACTTAAATCAATTTAGATCATGTAAGTCTTGCAACAAGCCCTGATAAAACATGTTACAATTATACAACATTGACTTAGATGAAGAACTGAGAGTAAAATGAGAACTGATCTTTAAAATCATATTTATTAATGTGTTGATACTGTATTTTTATGATGGGAATGACATTGACTTAACCAAAGGTTGGTTTACATTTGAGCTAGTTGCAGTAGTCAGTGGAGAAGCACTTACTTTTGTCACTATGGTCTAGGTATAGATTAATTTTGTTCTCCAGATAGATAACTGAAGTGGAGCAGAACACAATCCCAAACCACATTTTTAACTCCCTATAAAAAGACACTGAAGTGTCTTGTTTAGCTGTAAATCTCCACGTGGCTGGTGTCTGAAGTTAGATATGATGAATACCATAAATCAAGGGTAAATAAAATCTTCTTATTTAGAGGTGTTCTCTATAGAAAGTTTAGGACTTTATATGTTGCAGTGCATTCCTTATTTTGTAGTCAAACATCAAGAGACCACTACATTTTCTGAATGTCCAGAAGAGTGGGAAGAGACAAGTCCTAAACCCTGCTGTAGCAGATACTCATTTTATGAAGAGTCACACACCAGGAAAAGGTAGGCATTGTCATTAAAAATGCAGATGACTTTACAAGCTAATTATATAAATAAAATATGCTGGAAAATTTAAAGCATAAATGTGGGCCTGCTCTTTTCTTTTATTTTTGAACTATATGTAACAAATCCAAGGACAGAATAAAACACAATTATGGTTACTTGTGAAAGTAAAGAGTAATGTGAAAAAGTTTACCATGGATGGTAATATATATATATATATATTCTGGGTTTATATCAGCAGAAATATGTACAAACAGAGATAAGTAGAAGTCTTTTTTGTTTCTTCTTTTACATTTATATATTCCAAAATTTTAATTCTCCGAATAAAGATGTTTCAAATTATTAAAATACAGAGGTAACAACTTTCTCTTTGGAAAATGGAAAGAGAGCAAGGTCTCTGGAATAAGTTATCCAGACTGTCCTTCCATGTGGGGCAGTGGGGAGGTGATGGGCAGTCAGCCCACACCAGTCCAGTGTTTATATTGGACCCATCACAAGGGTATTTGCGCTGCAGTTCACCACTGCTTCCCCCCAGTTCCATTTAACAATCTGCACTCCTTCCACTCGAGTTTTGAGGCTGTGCACACTGATATCACTGGCTTTCTCACTGCACGTCACCTCTTGGTCTCTTTGGCAATGAACAAAAGGAGCTTCTCCAGAGGAGGCAGCAGCAGCTGTAGAACACCTTCCAGCTGGAGATCTCTGGTAGCTCGGGGAGCTCCAGGTGCAGTGAATACCGGGGGAAGGAGCTGGTTTCCTGAGTGCAGGTCACTCTTTCCAATTCAGCTTGTAGTTGAATCTGATTGATAAGTTGATGCAGAGCCTTTCTCATGGCTTAGCAGGAGTGGTACCCCCAGATTCTAGTCCCTCCTTTTGACTTCCAGACAATGTCAGTTTTAGGTTTCAGTGGTAATTTTTAAAGCAGTGTAGGACTCTTGTCACCAACTACCTGAAGGAGCACTTTTAAAAAAAATGTCAATCTATTATAAAATCAGTGTGCAGAGCAATGCAGAGTGTGAGACCAGCATCTGAGAACTGAAGGTAAAGCCTTGGCATCTAGAAAGTTCCAAAAAACTTGCAAGAAAGTGGTTGCATCAGTAAGTCCTTCCTGAGAAACACATTCTGGATTCTGAAAGATCCTTTTCAGCAAATGAAGGATGTTCAAAGTCTTCAAACTCTGCCACGTTTCCCCCTCAAAAGCAAAATGAAAAAAAAAAAAAAAAAAAAAGTTGTTTTTTTATAATTACCATGGCTTTTTCAAAATGTGTCCACTGTTCCCAGCCTTGACCCTAGTCCAAAATGAGATACAGGTGTTAAGAGAACGTGACTTTGTTTTTTTGAAAAACATGTTCAAAATTGCAGTGATACATGAATGTTCAAGATTTCAGACGATAAACTAAAAGTAATGAATGACCTGTAGCTAATTAGCATACTGATTGCAGGCACTGGTTTTCAGTAGCATGCTACTGGAAATTGCTTGTAACTCCCATTTTATAACAGTAAATAGATTTGTCAAATGTCAGTGCACAAACGCTACCTCTGCATGTCACAAGATGGCAGTGTAAGAACATACATAGCATTTGCTCACCGAGTGCTTTCATTGCCACAAAATGCTGCCAAAGTCGCCTGCACATCCTTCGGGCATTGGCAGCCAGCCCCTTAGAGGGACACGCTGCCAGCTGAGCGCTGTCTCCAGGACATCTCTACACACCCCTGCTCTCAGTGGCAGCAGTGCTGGGGCAGGGCAGGTGTGCAGAGTTCCACTCCATCCTCACACACATCCTCCTTGGGTGCAGAGTCTTGCTGATCATCCCGTGAGACTGAGGGATGCTGTGTACATGGAGCTTTTATCCCTCCTCATCTCGTGAGCCCAGACTCAGTTCTCTGAGGTAACAGTCTGTTTGTTACAGAGAAATGTCTTTAGCCTGATAGGGATGGCAGTGGCACAAGATGCCAGAGGGCTGCTGCTGAGTTGGAGGAGAGGCAGATGGAGCAGCAGGGGCAAGTGAAAAGTGCTGTGTGAAAGTCCCTGCTGTGCTGAGGAAGGTTTGGGAGCCTCCTTCTTTTTACCTCAGACACCATGTGAGAGACTTGTAAAAGTAATGTAATGTGTCATCACATTCACCTACACTGTGGTTTCCAGCACCATGTGTGCTGTCAGGACTCCTCCAGTCCCTTTGGGTTCTCCTTCCCATCTCTCTGAATGCCCACAGAAGTCCACAGCACAATGACAGGGGAAGTATCTGAAGTGGGTTGTACAGAAAAGCAGAGGGCTGTGTAACCACTGCTCCCCCAGGACACCCCATAGAAACCCAATAAACTGACATCCTGCCCACTCTGACTTGCTTCTATGATTTTTCCCTGAAAAATCTTTCAGGGAACGATTTCTAGCACCTGGCCCAGCTCTAGGCCATTTTTTCTGTGAAGGGACAGTAGTAGGTAGTAGATCTGCACATGCTTCCCTGACAGACTGATAGATGGAGGCATGTCTTTTGTTTGGGTTCAGGCAGAGTGGTGTTCCCTGCTTGTGCCTGCCCTGCTTGCAGGTGCCAGAGGCCAAAGGTGCAGCACAGCCTGCACAGCTGCTGCTGAACAGCACATGGGACTCTGGAATGAGTACCCCCTTCCATGGGGTGCAGATCTTCAGGAGAAGGCTGCTCCACCATGGGTCGCTCAGGGGATCAGAGGTCCTGCCAGCAAACCTGCTCCAGCATGGGCTCCCCTTGGGGTCACAGCCTCTTTTGGGCATCCACCTGCTCTGGCATGGGATCCTCCCTGGGCTGCAGGAGGATCCCTGCTCCACCATGGACCTCCATGCAGGGACACAGCTGCTTCACCATGCTCTGCACCAGAGTCTGCAAGGGATTGTAACACCTCCTCCACCTCCTTCTGCACTGACCGTGGGGTCTGCAGAGCTGTTCCTCTTATTTTCACTCCTGTCTCTCTTGACTGGTGTACAAGTTGTGCACTTTTAGCCCCTCTTCTTAATTCGTTAGTCCAGAGGCATCACCACCATCACTGATGAGCTTGGCCTGAGCCACTGCTGGGTCCACCTTGGAGCTGTCTGGCATTGGCTCTATCAGACATGGAGGAAGCTTACAGCAGCTTCTCACAGAAGTTGCCTCTGTAGGCCTCCACCACTAAAATGTGGCAAAACAGACCCAATACAAGCCTATTGAAGAATTAGGAAATAAGTTCTATAATGGTGTTGTCACTGAGCCAGGGCCCAGTCAAAAAAGAGTGGTGAGTCAAACTGGTAGTCTCAATCCACCATAACACTGGATGTACTCGTGTAAGCAATTTATCTCTTTTCAGACAGCAAGGACATTGTGTTTGTTTAATTTCCCACTCTTCCCATGACTAACAAAACCACTAATAAAATAGAATTTTATCTTTTACAGATTTATAATATACTTTTACCGTATCTGTTCTGCAAGCTAAGTACTTTTTAGTTTGGTTTGAAAGTAAACTTATGCTTTTGTAGTGGAATGAATTAATACTTTGTGCTAACTTGTGTTTGGTTGCTGGCCTATGTGCAGTGAAATAAGGACCTATTCCCCCTATTCTTTTATTTTTAGGCTTTAAATCCTGGCTTGCCCAGGGACATTTCTGGTCCCTGAAATGCTGTTATACATGCTTTGGACATTATCTAACAGCAGCTTTGCCTGTCCCAGGTCAGACTTTCTTTGTACCCACCCTGCACAGGAGTTCTGTCAGTGAGGACTGGCCAGCCCAAAGAAGCAATTGCTTGCAGGTCCTTCTTTTGGAGACAATGTCAGGTTGCTAACATGGATACAGAGCACTCACTGCCTTGGTCTCTGTGGCATCCCCAGTTCAACTGGGATAGACAGAGCATTCGTGACCAGCGTCTCTAGATTCTCACCCCAGATGAATGCCTTGGTTTGACTTTCAAGCGGTATCAGGATCTGATAGACACAGCCTAATGGTCGTATTTCTCTCATGTTTTCTTATGTTAGGTCAACATGTGCTTTTCACAACTTACTGTGTCTTGAGCACTACCAACATAATTCAAAAAATAATAGAAGTGGTGAATTACGGTTAGAATTACAGAAAATTCCATGTTGGAAGGGACCTCTGGAGATCATCTGTACCAATCTCCAGCCAGCAGCCAGGCATTAGATTTGATTTTCCAGAGGACTGTCTAGCCAAGAAATATTTCTAAGCCAAGGGGATTCCACCACTTTGCTGGGCTGCCTGTTCCAGTGTTTAATTCTTCTCAAGATGAATAATCTTTTTTTTTGTTTAATCCAAATGAAAATTCCCATGGAACAACGGGTACCTGGTGTCTCTTGACCTGCTACCATGCATCCTACAGAAGAGAGCACTTCCAGCTTCCCTGTAACTTCTCTAAGGTGTTGGAAGACAGTGGCAAAGCAGTTTCAGGTAGAGGTGGATTTCATGGAGATTTCTGTGTGGTTATGGGCACGCTCTGTTAGCTGCCTGTGGTGATCACATGAAATATTCTGTGCTTTCAAAGGTTTTGTGAATCTATTTAATTTTGTGAAGATTCAGGTAAGAGGATTAAATGCCTTAAATGATGGTTTCAAAGCGCACTCTTTTGATGGGAGCTGAAACAGAATCAAAATTTGCATCTTTTTAGCTCCAAGTGTATATGACAATTTCAAAAGAGCTTGGTATTTGAATCAAATTTCTGTCTCTCAGGACTGAAATCCTGACATCAGCTGCAGTGTGCAATGGTTTCATTGTGAGCACTGGAATATCATTTGATTGCATTTAGTTTTTCCTTGTCCTGCCAATGTTGGCTCTGCTTGTTCTGAATTTTTCCAAACTACCACAAGTCAGTAGCTGATCACAAAAATAAATCAGGTCCTTTCTGCTGATTTTTTTTCTCTCCTATGTCTTCCCTGTTTTCTGTGGGAAATTTCTATCACTAAGCTAGTTATGCTGATTAGATGAGTTGAATTTTTCATGTAGCTCTTTTCAAATGAAGTATCATATAAAAGCAATAATAACATAACAAATTTAAAGATAGAAATAGCAAATGAGACTATCAGCTGGTCAGAGGACATCAACATTTCGTTCATAATTCTTTTTTTTTTCCTTTTGTTGAGCTGGGGTAGTAAGGAAAAAGCATTTATAATCTTGTTATATAGAAGCTCTCCAACAGAGGCAGGAGTGATACAGCTCAATTTTTCCAAGGAGCTTCACTGTGACCATTTATCACAGTCAGACATTTGACTCAAGTGCAAAAATGTAGAAAACTAAGGTTATATCAGGTCTCCGAGAAACATTAAGAGTAACCCAAACAGTAGAGAAAAGAACAAAAAAAAAAACCAAAACCAAAACAAACAACCACATAATTTTTCCTCTCACAAACTGAAATTTTATCTAAATTTGCAGCCAAGGTGAGAATATTTTCCATGGAGGAAAAGGATAAAGACAGGATGAAAGACATATGCTGAATCTTGTTTTCCCCAGAAATGTGCAATCCAGTTTCCTGGTAGGGATGTTATGAAGTGTGTAGCTGACACTAGGATAATATCCACAATCTTTTTGAAAGATTGTGTGGTGGATGGGGTTTGTTTCATATGTTTTTGGGGAAATAACAAACAGTAACTGGGAATATGAGACACTTCAACCTTTTCTGAGTGACCTATTTTTTAGAATTTTTAGAGCCTTGAGGCATATCCCAAACTTTGACCATATATTTCCAAGACACAGGCAAGTTGCTTCTTCAGTTTAATTCCTGTAGATTCCACATGGCATGCAAAGAAATTATGTTTAACATTATTGTAATCTTGAAACCAAATCAGCTTTAAGAACAAAACTTGCTTTGTATCCAGGGGTCCTGAGTGTCAGACTGCCTGTGTGAAGGTTTGTTATAAAAAACAAAACTGAGTTTGCCTTTTTGTTCAGCACATCATTGCAACACAAATCATGGCTATGATGAGCATCCAGGGAAAGCCCCAGAGGTACAAAGACCACTCTGCAGGCACATGATGTGCATGGCCACTGAATTTTGTGTGTCATTCTGAGAAGACATTTTATTGTTAACCATCAGGACACAGGCACTGTCTCACTGGTGAAGTCTTCACAGCAAACCATGACATTTACTGTTATTTATTGTTATATTTCTAGGACTCAGAGGGCAAGCAGGGGTGTATTTTTGGGAGAAGGACAGCCCTCAAGTTTTCACTCAAGTGTCAACACATTGTGTTTTCCGTGCTGGAAACTGCGTCTTCCTCTGCTGAGGAAACTCTGTAACTACATTTGGGAAAACAGAGTAAGACTTAGTTCACAAGTTCTGGATTTTATTTTTGTTTAATACACATTCATGGAAAATTCACAGAGTTGCAATTTACTATAGTTTTTTAGGTTAAAATAAGAAGTATCTTTGCACAAACCAAGTGCTTGCAAGTAGATAACTGAATTTTCTAAGGACTGTAGATTTGAGCTGTAGCCACATTATCATGAGCAGAGCACAGATCAGTGCAGGCTCTAACCAGTGGCAGTTAAAACTTGCCAGTTTTACAGATATCATCTTCAGACTGCAAATTCTGCCCTTGTGTTTTAGGTTTTAATGGCAAGTTTTTGGCAGATGGGGGTTACACGTGTGGATTCTGAGAGAAACTTCCAGCAACTTTCCCTATGCCTGATAGAACCAATGCCAGCTGGCTCTGAGACAGATCCACTGCTGTCTGAGGCTGAGCCCATCAGCAGCAGCTGTAAGTGCCCCTGGATAACATAATTAAGAAGGGTAAAAAAACCCCTAAAACCCCTAAAACCCCCTGTGCAATAGTAGCTGGAGAAAGCATTTGGAATATGCAAGAGAAACAACTCTGCAGACACCAGGATCAGTGAAGAAGGGGGGAAGGTGCTCCAGGTTCCAGAGTGGAAATTCTCCTTCAGGCTGTGCTGAGGACCCCAGAGAGGAGCTGTGCCCCTGCAGCCCATGGAGGCCCAAGGTGGGCACCTGGTGGCCATCCAGGGTCAGCCCACCACACACCTTGCTACAGTCAATGGCAAAACTCAGCTTGGCATCAGCATGGCCATAATGTTATCCAAAGAATATTTTTCAAACCAGTAAAATCTTTCAAAGTTCAGGTAACTTTAAAATGTGCCCAGTCTTGTGGCAGTTTTTTGTAAACTTGGGGTGCATTTATAGCAAGAACATGTTTGCAAGATCCACATTAATGAAATGTGCAGCAGGAGTTCTCAGCATGCACAGTGACATTCGTCACTGTCAAACTTCCTCTTTGAATTCACATCCTCCCAATGTATTAATGAGGGCTTTAATCTCAAAAGACAAATCTGATCCACAATTGAATTCATGGGGAGTCACATTCCTCATGCATGAGCATAGGAAAACCTTGTAAGCTCCCAGCTGAGCTGCTAAGGCCTTTGCAATGGTTTGTGTGTATCCTCCTTACACTGACATCACACCAAACTCCAGATTTTCTGCTTTGTGTATTCAACATAAATTCAGAAGGGTTTTGGCCCTGAATGCACCAGCAAGATGTACCAGATATTTTTAGAAAGAAAAAGTGTCAAGGACAGATTAAAAGGGTTGTAAAAATTTCTGCCAATGTTCAGCTCATGGGAGAATAAGCTTGTAGCTTTGAAAAGCAGACCTTGTTTTGTCTTTATGCCTGGCATGACAAATCTGTGTTCTGTAAAATGTTTTTCTCTCATTTGCTTCTGTGTAAACCTGAGGTTGTTTGGTAGAGACACTTCACCACGGGGTCCACTATAGGCATGCGTGAATGATGGAATTAGTGAATGTTTAAAAATGCAGAATTTGTAACCTTGTTACAGTGCTTATGAATACAATAATTTACTTTTTTTTCAGTGTATATAAATTTTTTCTGGAGAACTGTGGTGTTAATGGCACTCTTAGATTTATTTTTCCAAATGAATATGAAAAAAATATTTAAGAGTTCACACAAACCATCTCTAAAAGAAACACAGCTAATCTTTCATTTAATACGTATACAGAAACCAGACAAGTTTTCACCTATAAACGTCCTTTAAATAAAACAAATAACTGCAACTTTTCCAGTAATTCACTTCATAAATACTCTGATAAAATCTCTTACAATGTTGTTTTTCTGGAACTCAAATATTCTGGAGGTAATACACTGGCACCTTGGAAGGAACTGACAGTTTGTGAACTCAAGTGACCATGACTGTCACTTTTTTCAGGAGTCCATGTCTCATAGCAAGAAATGAATAAGTGCACTGGTAATTTTAGCCAGCCCCAAACGCATTCTGGAAATAATTCATCAGGTCAACTCATAAGAAGATTTTATTCCTGTTTTAAGCAGTTACAGCGTGGGTGAATTATTTATTCCAGCTGTTTCAGAAGTCAGAATATAAACCATGCCCTGAGTGACAAAGGGCTGATGTAGGTTAAAACATGGTTTGGGTAGTAAGTAGCTAAAAATAAGCTCATTAGCTTGTATCTTCAGGTTTTGATTTTGTTGAAAAAAGTTTCATTATTTTTTTCTATTTGGTTTAGTCATGATTCTTAAATTCCTGGCTTGGGACAGTGCAAAAAGCACAATTTTATAAAGTACATAGCAACAGCTGTTTTTGTGGCGTTCCTGTCCTGATTTCCCTCATAACCATTAAATATCATGAAGAAAAATAGTGGTTCTAATAATTTTGGACTTTTCCCATCCATACTTCTTCTTCAGAAGGTATATTCTATCTTTCTCAAAATGTCTTGCAGGCAGAATAAGGCAGGCTCCTCCTGCATTTTCTCCTCTCCTGATCTGCTTGCTCCCTGCCATGCATCATTCACTTTACTAAAAGTCTCATATATGTGCTCTCTCAAAATACCTTGTCTTCTGCTGTCTCTGCAAACTCTGGTGTCTGCAGGCTTCTCTGATGAATGCTCTGCTCTATCCAACATTTTTCATCCATACTTCTATTAATCCATTAAGAATATTACTGGGAAACTTAGCTTTTTTTTTGCTTGTTTATAAATAAGAAGGAGAAAGGGTACAAAATTATGTTATTCATTACCCTTATTTATGTGAATACAGTCAGTAGTAAATCACAGGATTGTAGAATGGGTTCATTGGAAGCAGCATTAAAGATGATCAAATTCCAGTGCCCCTTCTGTGGGCAGGGACACCTTCCACTAGACCAGAGTGCCCCATCCCACCTGGCTTTGAACACTTCCAGGGAGGGGGCAGCCACAGTTTCTCTGGGCAGCCTGTGCCAGTGACTGACCTTCACAGTAAAGAACTTATTTCTAATATTCAATCTAAACCTCTCTCTGTCAGTTTAAGGCCATTGCCCCTTGTTCTGTCACTCCAGCTGTTCTTTCCACTTGGCAACAGTCCCTCTCCAGCTATCCTGTACATATGAGGAGTTGTTACAAAATCCCCTTAGAGCTTTCTCTTCTCTGGGCTGAACAGCCGCTGCTCTCCCAGCTTGTCTGCATAGGAGAGCTGCTTCAACCCTCTAATCATCTTCATGGCATCCCCTGGACTCACTTCAACAGGTCCTGGTCCTTCTTTGTAGATAGCACAAGAACTGGGTGCAGTGCTGCAGGTGGGGTCTCACCAGAGCAGAGCAGAGGGGAGAATCCCCTCCCTCACACCTGCCCATGGGGCTTTGGATGCAGCCCAGGGCTCATTTGGCTTTCTGGGCTGTGAGTGCACATTGCCGGGTAATTCTGAGCTTCTCATCAGCCAACACCCCCTAGTCCTTCCCCCCAGGGCTGCTCACAATCCATTCCCTGCACAGCCTGTGTTTGGAATTGCCCCAAGCCAAGGAATTGTTATTCCTTGTTACTCAGTGCATTGATCGCAGCCAGAGAGTGGAGAGTGACTGGTGGAACTCTGATTGAAGCTGTCACACAACTCCAGTTTATTAGACTTCACACAGTATATATTATCTTGTAATCATAGTTTTACCTATACATTTTACCTAGATATAAACTGGAAAAGCAGGCTTTATAAACAAAGAGAAGAGAACAACTTACAGAAAAAAACATATATATTCCAACTCTTCGTTTATTGTCTCCTGGTTCCCAGACAGTCCCGTGATTTGTGTTCATGGATACTGAAGGAGCTGCTCACACTGCACAAGAAGGAAACCACGTTCTTCTGAGCTTTCAGAAGGAACACATATGACATCTATTATTGTTCTGAAATATATGGGGCATGAAAAAAGAACCTGGATTTGTCGCAGAGCCTGGCATCTAGTAGGAACCTCTTGGGATGAAGAGTCTAAATTTGTAAGCAGAACATTCACTGTTTCTCATCACATCAGCAACCAGAGTTTACAAGCTGAAGAGCACAGTGCTGGTTGGCTTCTCCAGCTTTAAACACGCTGACAGGAAGTGAATCCTTCTGCTTGCATTCCAAACACCTGCTCCTCAGCTCAACTCAGCTCAGCCACACTCTCACAAAAATGTATTTCTTATTCTTCTTTGATAAATCCAGAAAAAAAAAAAAAGTCACTGAATCCTAGAGTTTATTTTGTCTTAATGAAGATAAACAAGCAATATACACTAAAATGCAAAGGCTATTTGAATGGGATGTAAGTTAAAATCCAGCATATCACCTGAAAAACAGGGAAATTAAGACCTGGATCTGAATATTTTGACTTGGGCTCATTTTTGCGATAAATAGTACACTTGGAATCTGTGTTCATTTTAAAGAAGTAATATTATAATTGTTAATGCACATGTATTGCAATGTCAAGGTCTTGAATTATTCAGTCACTAACCAGATAGCAAACATGAATATGAGAGTTATGCAGCAGAGAATCATACTTCCTTTTAATGTAAAATCCAATAAAAAATATTGGTTCAGAACTGCTGTATTGGTGTCCTTCCAGCAAAGTGTACACAGGTCCAGACACTGGATATAAATGCAAACAGCCAGAGACTCTGAACTACAAACTCAGATTTTGATATGTGCAAAGGATGTGTATTATCCTTCAGCATACTCATACATTAGCAATGTCTCCATTTGTTCTCCGCCATATCTATAGATAGAAACAGAAATACTATATACAGAGACAGAAGCATTGGTATCTAGAATGAAAAACACCTTTTATTTTTTTCCTTAATAAAGAAAAACTGAGAATTAATAAACTTTTAAAGAAATCCAAGGACACATAGGACCTAGGTAAATTCTTCATTGTGAGGGCAGTGAGGCACTGGAAGAGGTTTCCCAGTGAAGTTGTGGCTCCCCCATCCCTGGACATGTTTGAGGCCAGGCTGGACAGGGCTTGGAGCAACCTGGGATAGTGGAAGTTGTCCCTGCCCATGGACAGGGGAAATTCAAGATTTCTACCAACCCAACCATTCTGTGAGATGAAGATGGAAAGATGCTTTAGTGTCCCATTAAGGAAATCTTACAATTAAGTATGATTGTGTTGAGTTTGTATGATTAAGTGTGATTGTGTGGAGGCAAAGTGGACATAAGAGATTCCTTTTCAGAAACATTTCAAGAGTTCCTGAAAACTGTGACCCAGATAGACAGAATCTGCCACTTCGATTAAAGGTAAAAAAAGAAAATAAAACCTCCCAAAACAACATCTTGAGGAGTTATATCTCGACACAAGGACTTGTCTTTAGGCCATCCAATATTCCTGGCCCATCTCATTCACCCATTTGCAGGACCTATACTTTTGTGGGTTCCTGTTTTGCTTTTTCTGATACCAATAGACCCAGGAGAACAAAGTGTCTAGCAGAATCTCTTGTATTCAAGGTGATTAGTATATCTTGGGTGATTTGTCATGGTTCATTTAGGTTCTCATTGTGATTAATCTTTTACTACATATGTATGACAGCATTTTGCTACTTTGCTTCTGCATAATTATTTTATGTAACTTCATTCATAGAATCATAGAATATCTTGAGATGGAAAGTCCAACTCCTGGCCCTGCAAAGAACCATCCCCAAGAGTCACAATGAGCATTGTTCAAGTGCTCATCGAGCTCTGGTAAGGCTTGTGCTCTGATCACTTCCCTGGGGAGCCTGTTCCAGCACCCAGCCACCCTCAGGGTAAAGAACCTTTTTCTAATATCCAAGCTAAAGCTGCCCAGACACAACTTCTGGCCATTAAGTTGGGTCCTGTCATTGGTCACCAAGAGGAGATCAGTGTCTTCCTCTCCTTTTGCCCTCATGAGGAAGGTGTAGACTGCAATGTTTGCAAAAGAACTTCTTTGGTGTTGGCAAGTGCAGCAATACTTATTTCACCTCTGTGTAACTGAGTTACAGTCTCCTCTTGCTTGAATACTTTTGGAAAAGGATATTGTGAATCTTTGTAAAGTTTGGATCCTGTCATAAACCACACTTCAGGGTCCTTGGTTCTTGCTAATATGCTATAAAAGAACTTAATGTCCCCAGCCCCCGCACTGTTAATTCCCTGCAGGTCCTCAGCTGCCTTTCAGGAACACAGCCTGTATTTCCTAAGCCTTTCTAATGTGTCCTCTTTTCTGACAGTTACAGTTACCACAATATCTGCCCTTTATTTTAAATATAAATGAATTAATTACTTCCAGGAACCCAAAAGAACTATTTTTCATTTTAATGGATTTCATAATGTCTGGGAAGATAAAATTCCATTAAGAGCATGAGTCTTTAAAGATGAACCAGGGCACAGAGTCTTTCTAGGACATGTCATACTCCCATGGTTTATAACACTGTGTGGAATTTCAGACTCTGGGCCAAATACTTGCCTGTGTGCTGAGTTTTGGAAATATGAGAGAAGAGAGAGAAGGCCCTGCAAAGGACACTTTGAATGTCTGGCTGTGAAATGTTGGTAGCAATACCTGTTGTAGGAATCCTAATCATGGCTCAAGAACTGCATAAAACAAGAGCAAAACTGCAGTCACTGCCTTACAGCATTGAAAATGCAAAATATCAGACAAAAGAACAAAAGGTTAGTTAGAACTAAACAATAAATGAAATTACTCTCAGGAGAAGGTAACTGCATTGGACTCTGAGGTTCATCTAAAGGGATATCACTAGTCTGAACTACTCCACAACCTCCCATGACTAAGAGAAAAAGAAGCATTCACTTTCATCATTCCTTCTCTTAGTTAAAAATGGTGGTTGTCACTCTTTTGGTAGAATCTCTGGTCAGTCAGGAGTAATTACTTGTGATAACCTCAGACTTTTTCTATTTTCTCCTGGGAAAAGTGGCCAGCTGAAGGGATGCTGGGATGCTAATTCAAGTACTTGCTTTAAGTTTAAGCACAGCTTTAAATAAAATGAACTGACAAAAATCACCATGGTTAGAAAAATCACTGGTATTTAGTTCTCAGCTACCTGGGGAAATACAGCTCCATATCCATTCCTACTGGCATATGTTAACCTGTCTTTTCCTTTTAAACTGTTTCCATTAGATGAAATAGAGTGTGTCAGACCTTAAATCTTCTAGATAACAGGACATGGTAGTTTGTCATTTAAGACAAAAATAACTTCTGCTCCACCGTCAGAGCTCATTACCGTCAGCTGGAGCAGAACCCTGCTTAGGAAGTACATGTCTGAAGACATGATACATCCTCTTTGCATTTGTGAAGGGTTGTATGTATGTTATAGATATGCTGAAGATAAGCACTGCATGCCCAGTCCCTTCAGGGACTGTCCAGGCTGAAAAGACAGGAAAACTCTGACATTCAATTCATCACTGGAGACTAAAATATTCATTGCCACCAGGTTAAACTCAGACTAAGCCCCATTTTAATCTGTACATTTAATGAGATGGCTAAAGTCATTGCTTTTCCAGGTATTTGATAAATTAAAGAAGAGTTAGGATAAGACTCTGTAGATGAACTTGGTCTTCAAATATGTTTTTGAATTTCCCTGTATTTCAGGATTCTTGGTGATTTCAGGTCAGGGAGATGACCTCAGCTAATCTATGCCAATATTTTCCCAGATGTATGCTTGTGAACACGCCGTCAGTGGAATTGAAAATACTGAAAAACAACTGGAACCATGGAAGGTAAGTGTTAATTTATTTATACTGACCAAATTTCTGACCACAATGTACAAATCTAATATGCTTTGACATCCAGGCCCAGAACAGCAGCACACAAATATGTCAACATTACATTATAAGGAACAAAACACTCTTGTTGAGATCTGATGAGGAATTTCCTCATTAGTGTATTTTAGTGAAAGATAAGTAGTAACAGCCTTGTACTCTGCATGAGCTGTCAGAACTTTCCATAGCTCTGGGAACTTGAGAAATACTAATAATGTAACATTAGCAAGTCTCGCTTATTTATTCAGCTCCTGAATGAAGAGATCAGCAGAGCAGCTTCCCTGAAATCTGTTGACATCATGGAAAACTAAACTTGAAAAAGAAAGATGAAGGGGGCACCAAGCCTGGTAAGAAACAGAGGATGACATTCAGGAGCCAGCCAAACACAACATTAACTCCTACAAGGAAAAATCACTCTAGGTACAAACAAGAGAGGCTGCCCACAGCAGTTTTTGTTTGAAATCCACAAAATGGTCTAGTGGCCTACATTTTGGAGATCCCCAAGTGTTCTGGACAGCCTCATTTTGGACTGCAGTGTTGGTCATGTCAGTGATTATAGAAAGAATCCTCTGGGAAAATAGGTGCCTCACTCACAGCTAGAATCTGCTATGATTCTGGTCAGGAGCTCCCACATTTTTCCATCTTGCTCAGAGCACCATAACACTCAGCAGGTGCCTGAACTCAGTGCAACACAGGACAGCTGTTGCTGTCTCCTCTCCACAAGAGGTGAGGAGGAAAGACCTCTTCCAGACCTTCCATAAGGACTTTGTGGGTTTGCAGTGCCACAGACCAAACCAGCAAGCAGAAAGAGCAGTCTTGGTGAGGTGGGGATTGCTGGAGATTGGCCAAACTACCAGATTGTGGAAGAGGCTTCTAGGACAACTTTCCACTAAAAATTGAGCTATGGTGTAACCTCAAACACGAGAAATGTGAAGTAAAAGGAGAAAAATGAATACACTGACTGTAGCATTCTCTTGAGGGAAAGTTTGGACTTGTTTGGCCTCTTTCAATAGATATTTTTGTGTTTCTTAGTCACTGTATTTTTTTATATAATGCTGATTGCATGTGAAATGTATGAGCTAAGTTGCTGTTGATGAGTAGGGCCCAAATTCTCACTGGTGAGGCTACTTCTGGCTTCCTATTGAGTTTTAGCATCTGCTGAGTTTACACATGGATTAATTAACTCTTTTCATTGATTCTTGGTTTGTCTTTCACCAAACTGAGCTGAAAGGGAATCATGACCTTGCCTAGTAAACATGTGTTGAGCATTATTTATAGCTAAAACAGGCAAAGCATTTTTGGCTAAGCAAACCTTGGCACTGGTCACCATCCACTCTTAAACGTTCCACCTGCTTGGCAGAATGAGATGATGAGCAGATCTAATATTTGCCCATTTGATGAAACCACTAAAAAGCAAAAAACATTTAATGATCAAAACTATTTCATGCATACATTTTGTATATATTGCACAGTATATAGTTTATATATATATATATATAATTATATAATTTTATATATATATATATAAAATTATATATAGTTATATGCAGGGAATGGTTTTGCTTTTGATTTCCAGTTGTAGTTCACTGTATTTCTAACATTATTTCGGTCTTGATCAGTTTACAAAGCTTTTAGGGCTTTGATAATAACTTTTCAAAATCACATGCTTTACTTGAAGTCTTGAAACTTTCTGAACACCCAGATTAAGGCATCATGTTCTAACCCACCATTCTTGCTTTGTTCAAAGCCATTTCTATTTCTACTACACCTCTCTAGACCATGCAAATTTTTTTCCTACTGCACTTCCTCATTTAATGCAGCTTTGCACTCTATATTGCTTTCCTTCTGATTTCTTGCAGACATTTCCTGTTTTCTAGCTGTAAGCAGTTTTTGTTGAACTGTACAGTTTTTGTTGGTCCCTTAGAGGAACTTAATTCCTTTCAGTTATTGAACTTCGACCTTGGAAGGACATGACCCTTCCCATTGACTGTACAGAGCAATGTAAACATCAACTTGGCTTTTTAAAATCAACCTCTGACTCCAGACACTGAAAATTTGGGGACTGCAATGCTGACATTGGAACTACATAAACTTTCAGGAGACTTCTTGCCCTATCTGTGTAATTTTTAGGACATTTAAAATGCTAACACATTTATAAAGTTAATGTTACTGTGTTAGTATTTACAAAGTGCTTGCAGATATTTAAGAATTGATACAGAGAGCTCTGCTATATACTGTGAGAATTTTGAAGCAAATTATTTAGCATAAAAATATTATATTGAATAATCTAGGATGTGGAGAGTGGTCTCTGTACTGGAAAGAGTTATTATTTCAAATTGCATTTACCACCCTGAAAAAAAGTTGCACGATTTTCACTGTTTACTTCAGACATTCAGTGAAGAAGGAAAAATCTGGAGATGGAGAGTTTACTACTAGAGTGAAACATTCTGAGAATACATTTGCTTTTAGAGCTAAGCTAGTGTACATTTGCATGGTTTATACTTGGCTGGAGCAAGTAACAGAAGCCATTTAGTCCTGAGAAATGTACATATTGCTGTGTGATTCTGGTGTCATTTTTTGCTCTGTAACTATGCAGAAGTTTTAGTTATGGGGGAAGTTATGAGAAAAAGCAGCTGTCTGGCACGTGATAGCTTCTCTTAAAGTGGGTGAATCAAAGTAAAACTTGCGGTGTTTGACATGCAGATGTATTAAGTGCGCTGTTATCCAAAGGTCAAAAAGATATTTATAGATTAACTGGTGTTAAAGAAAATATTAACTATTTGCAAACTTAGGGTATACTCGGGAAAAAACCCACACTTCTGTAGTTTCTTTCTCAAGGCATTATTTTTCCTTTGTTTAATGACAAGACATAAGTTTACTTTTCCCTCTTTTGTTATTTTCAATAGAAAGACAAACTATGCACTTACTCAGAACACCAGTGTTTATGCAAGAGAGAAATCCCCACACAGTGACTACTTAAATGCTGTATTTAAAAGCTACCATTTTCTCCATTAACACTTCTTCAGCATTAGCCAAAAGATGTATCAGTTTTGTTTCTTGCTAATTAAGGAGAAAACTGTACCAATTTGAATGCAATTATACAGGAGTTCTGGAGATACTGTGATTTTAAATAATTTTGGAATAAATAAAATAATAAAATTTTGTTATCCCATTTAAGCCTTTACTAGAGAAGTAACAACTTGCAGAATATTTTTGAGTCAGGAGCTAGACAGATAATTCTTTGTTTAGCTAGTTGTAAAGTCAAAAGAACCTTTATTTAAAGTAGCTCAGTTGTATACATCTTACATTTGATATATTTTGTCAGTAGCATAATCGCAGGGAGGTAGGATTAAGTATGCTAATCTGAAACAGCCATATTTAGAACATACCCATAAAACAGCTCCTTCATCTCAGATGACCTCTTAAAAAAAGAGCATTTCTGGAGATTTGGATGGTCCCTGAGAAAAAACAGAATCCAGCCTGGAGGGATTCAGCTCTTGGACTTCCTTGCAAAAAACACCCAGAGTGTCACAATCATCCCAAGGAGTGTTGTATTCCAATAAAACACCTCTGCAGAAAAGTGTTGGAGGTTTTACTTTACTTTACTTTACTTTACTTTACTTTACTTTACTTTACTTTACTTTATCCATAGATTTTTAGATTGTTAAAGAACTGAAGGTATGGAGAAGTGTTTCAGATTTCAAGCCTCTTTCCAGACAGTTTTGGAGTGAGAAGGCAGCTATCCCAGTTTGCCAGAGGTACCTGGGAGGCACAGGGCACTTCTCACCCTCTCATCCTCTCATGCTCTCCCAACAGCTGCTGCATTCCTGCACTTCAGTAATACCCACATGATGGCAGAAGAGAACAGACAGCTGCAGACAGTCTGACTGGCAAGTTCACTTCTGGTATTTCTATAAAATACTTTCTATATATATCTATTAAAATATATAAACATCTGGAAGTATTTATATATATAGAATAAATGAAGAAATAGACATATATATATATATATATATATGTATGTATGTGTGTGTGTATATATAGAATGCATTTATAAATATAGATTTCTGATAAGTATGAGGAAAATGTGGTTTTAGTTTTGTATGGACCTTACTGTTCCTAGGAATCAGAAAATAGAAGAGATAAAAAAATAGTTGACTTAAATCCTCTTCTTACTTTCATTGCCAGAAGTTGGTGGTAGCTTGTTTTGTCTGTACTGTTCCATAGGTAAAAATCTATGATTAAATGAGACTGAGATCAGACTCTGAAAGGGAGAAAACCATACAATTTCAAGTACTTGCATGGTCAGTGAAACACCAATTTTACTAACTTAGAGCATGCTGTGCTCAGTAACTGAAAAAACAAGAAAAAAAATGTTTTTACCAATCCACATAGTTTTACTGGATACATTGTGCATACCAATGTTTAAAATCTCTCTGCCTCACTAATCCAAAGTGATCTCAGACATGCAATGTATTTTTATAGACAGTCTTGTAAAAAGTAATTTTTCTTGGTTGTATGTCTGAAAAATGTTGACTACATTACACACACTGCATCAGCTAATAATAATTACTAGAGTCAAAATAAGGAAATTTAGACCAAAATTAGCAAATTAATTATATGTGAAAAGTTATCAGAAACTATGATTTTAGCACAGGACTAAGAATGTCTCCCCCAGAAATTCTTCTCCCAGCTCTGCCATCTGATTCTTTGTATACCCACAAATAAATCTAACCTTTCTGTTTCTTATTGTCATAAAGATTAAATAGGGTTAGATTGCACAACACTTGTAAAAAAAAAACAACAGAAAATGCTGAACATTTTTATGATGAGGTTGAAGCTCCTTGATCTGATATGGGTGTACAAGTTGATAGTCTTTTAATTGCAAACTCTATGTAACAGACACTTGCACAGTGGTTGATTTCTGATTGCAATTTTGTATCAAAACTAGGTAAAAAACTGTAGTTAATTTTTAAAATTAAATTGTAATTAAATGCTATAGGCATGGGTTATGACACTTAGTCATCTCCTGGTTCGTGGAGCATGCTCCTGTTCCAGGGCATGTTGTTGCAGGGCAAGTGCAGCAGAGAGGGCACCAGCTCATTCATGTATGTTAAACACTGTGGTACCTGCTCTGAAGGTGTGAAATGGTGCCTGAGTCACCCCCAGTGCTTCATTAGGCAAAAGAAGGAGGAAGGCTATGGCGTGAACATCAGCAGGCTTTGGTAGGCTGTGCTTTTTGCTCTGCTTTTCCAAAAGAGAGATCAGCATGACATGGCCATGCCCACCCTTTTGGCTGGGGTGAAGTCCAAGACTCCCTTCGGGAGGACACACAGACACAGAGTTGTGCCCCAGCCTCATGACCCTTCTTGTGTCCATGGGTAGAAAACCAGGGCTCCAGTAATATCCAAACCAGGGAACTGTGGTGGCAGAGGGGTGCCCTTAAACACTCCCCACCCTGAACCAACTCATAGTCCGAAGTATTCAAAACAATCCATCAAACAATTTGCTTTGCCACTTTTACTAATTTTCTCTCTTCCTCAAACACACAGGAAAGACATTGCTTGAGCCAGCTTTGCTGGAGACCAGTAGCCTTATTCAGGAGATGAATTTCTCTCCTCACTTTCTGCACCAAGCACTTTCCCATGTTCGTGCACTCATTTACATGCTTTGCTACTGGGAACTCGTGTTATGATGCAATATGGGCATTTCTTTCTTACAGCCTCAGTCAGAATATAGAGATTGAGAGATTTGAGGTCAGTGCTGGAGTGCTGAGCCATCCTTCTTTCAGTGTCCAGACTGGCTGAAGGTGAGTGATCCTTGCATCACCCTGGGTGAAAGATGGCACTTGAGTACCAAAAGCTGACAGTTAAGAGCAGGGAAAGGACTGCAGGTGCATAAGGGGAAAATGACAGAACAAGAGGATCAGTTGTGTAGCATATGTTGACATGAAAGCCAGAAATTGAGATATGAGTCTGCCTTATCCTGAAAACAAAATGAGTACATCCAGTTGTATTTTAAATGGACTTTTCTAAAAGATCCATGTCTTGCAAAATAGAAGCAAATGACAGAAATTATTTAGATTATCTGCAAAGGATTTTTTTCCTCCTTAATGTCTCCAAGCTATCAGAACCTTCCTAAATTTTGTATTTCTGGCACATCACCACCTCATCCTGGGCTAAGTAGAATTTGCCTTGGTAGAATCAGGAACAGAAGGCATTTTGTAATCTGGTTGTTTAACACAAAAAGGAGTATCCAGATAGATTTTAACTTTTAAAGAATCTGATTCCCAGGACAAACCCAATCACCTGTGGGAGTTTGGGAACTCCCACTTGTGGGAAAGGAGAGGGAGATGTGATAGATATAGGGGAGTTTGGGGAAGAGAAACCTTATCTTTTTGTTGAATAGTATTTGTTCTTTCAAATAGAAGCTACTTTTAGCACCACTGAAAAACCTGACATGGTTGTTCCTTTTGACAGATATTCTTTTTTTGGAAATCAGCAGGGTTGACTTCTTTAATTGTAATTAAGAATTATTTCTAAAATAGATTTTTAAAATCCAGCCTTAAGTTTATGAACACAGTATAAACTAAAGTGAGGTGCTGCAACACTAGTTCAATTCAAAGAAGAATCTAAATTACTCTGTGGTTTTATAATTCTAAAGTGCATTAATCAATTGCCAAGGTGACTAGACGTATTTAAGTTGTGAGATGACAACAGATGAAAGAATATAATTTGACTTTAAGTCTAATTTAACTTCTACACTAGGAGACATATAACAACATTGGGTGGGGAAGATTGGTCTGTAAAATTAATGACAATAAATTAATTAATTATCCAATCCCAAAAGTAAATATGCTCTGACTGAAGTGGTTTTGCTTTTTTGTATAAAAAAATAGCCGTGCTTCTTCTGAAGCTCTTCAGTACAGCAGTATTCTTAATTAAACTGACACTCTGAATGCTTTGGCAGGTCGTATGGATAGATTGTGAACCTTGAGGAAAATCATGGAAAAAGAGAAATCTCAAATTTGATGGAAGCAATCACATTTAACCTGGACAGCTGTTTCTTTGCTGCTAACATAGAATGTGGTTGATGCTTTCTTTTTGCTGGCATAAGATTAAAGAAAGCATTCACTATCACTGACCAAAATATTAAGGTTGACAGCTTCTGTAAAGACTTCCTGTCAGAACCTCTCAATAACTGGGGAAGACATCCTAGGACACAAACCAGTAACAGAAAGAAAGATAAAAAGACAAGAAGTGCTAAAGTTAAAGGCAGGCTCAGTACTGACATCCAGGAGACTTTGTCCCTGTGGATGGTTTTAGTGCATTATGCCTGAGCACAGTTTATCTGCCTGATAAAACAGACATTGGTTTTGGCAACTTCAGTATCGAATTAGATATTCAGATTAAGCTTTATTTCTGTCTTTCCAATGAATTGTTTAACATATTTAGCAGTTTGTCAATGTTTCTATGTATTTATTTTCTTCTCTTAGCAAATTGATACAGTCTTTAAATTTAATTTGATTTTTTAGCTCTTTTAACTTTCAGCTAATTCTAGTATTTTATTTTTTTTTATTAACCTCAAATGTGGAACCAGAACACATGTTTTGTTCTAAGTTACTAAGTTTTATTTAAATCTTCTATGAAATTTAGTTTCTGTCTACAAGGATTTTAAAGAACATTTTATGTCATACTCTTGCTGGTTGGGTCCCAGCAGTAATGGAAAAGCCAAAAAACAAAATACCAGTTTTGATAAGTATTTCTGGATATGTGCTTGACTCAGGAGGTTCATGTGTTTACCAAAGAGCCTGCCCTTCTTGTTGCAGTGGGACTGGACCTTTGAAATTATTGAATCTTTGAAATACAATCAAATTCAACTTTCCACATAACCAGCCAATGAACCCGATGAGGAAAATAAGAAAAATCAAGCCCAGACAGAAGATTCCCAAAGCTGATTCTTCCTCTCCTTTCCCACCCCTGCAAAGGCAGAAGAGATACTCCACTGACCTCCTGGAAAGCAGATCAGGAGCCTGTCCATGGTTGGGTCTTTACTGGTGTTTTCACTGATTGTGGGCCAAGCGTTACCCCTGATTGCAATTAGAAATGAAGTAACCTGGCTCATGAGGCCAGTGGAGTTGTTCCCAATTCACAGTTCATGAGCGAGACCAGAGGTCTCTAATTTTAAAAATATTTAGCTTTTGTTATTTCAGAGGTGGTCAGGACAGACTGATATTGGAAAAATGGTATTTTTTACCAAAGTGTCATGAGAAGAATGATGGACTGAAATTAAGATGTTCACTGCTAGGCTTTAAGTTTGGGGGATATTTACTTTGTGTTACCTTTTGCTTGAATAAGCAGTTGTGCATGATGGATTTTGACAGAATCAGGGAGGATATTCTGAAAGGCAAAAATTATTTACATTTCACAGCTGACTGCCTAATGGTCTGTCTCTCTATGCTGAATTCAGCAGTGTGAGCTTTGTCTCCAGTACCTCTCATCTAGCTGGGAATGAAAACAACAATGTGACTTTCCAGCCCAAGTGATTCAGGCAGGGAACTGTTGGCAGGGCTTTCTCTGGGAAATCCACGCCACCTCATCAAGCCTGTTTGGCAGAAGTGAAGTCCGTGCCATGCTCTGCTCTTTCTGCTGTCCCACCATGCCATGAAAGGGAGCTCTCAGGAATGTCACTTTTGAAGACAAAAATGGATGCAGTCTTCTTAATAAAGAGAGGTGATACATTTATTGCCATTTTTAAGATGTACTACACCAGAATTTTCATAGAGTTTCCAGTTAAGCTGGAAACCCCAAAATCCAGGTCAGTGAAATTACATAAATCTAAGTGTCTGGCACTGCTGGTTCCCAAGATGATTGTTGATACCACTGCTAAACTTCTGCCTCTAGTTTGTTGGTGAAATATGCATCCTGGCCTGGAATATGCTGCTAATTTTACTATGTGTTGCATGCCTAACATTACTTCTTTATGCATCTGCAGGGAATTCATTTTGGAGAATCTACTGAACAATACATTATACCTTTACAAGATCAGTTTAATCAACATAGAGGGGTTAAGAAAAAAGGGGGCAAGAGGAACTTCTTTTGTTCATTCTATATGAAATTTGTTGACAATTCAAAAGGAAAATTAATCTTTCAAAAGCAACAACTGTGAACTCCCCTGAAGCAACAGTGTGACTTTTTCTCACTTTACATTCCCAGGAATACATTAACATGTACCTGACACCTTTGCATACAGAGCAGAATTAAATCTGGCTGCTCTGGAACAGTATTGATATAGTAAGAACTGCACTTGCATAGCCACTAATAGCCAATAAATGCTACTTATATTAGCTATTTTTAAATACTTAATTGTACCTACCTGAAAGGGGAAAACAGCTGACATACCTTTACACTACAAATTGTCTTTATTCATAGTAACCTGAGATCACTTTGTTTGCATATGATTTAAATGAAAATAAATGCCTAAATGAATCCCTTGGAGTCAGGCCAGACTGACACTTTCTGTGTGGTATCATTTTGAGATCTAGATTTATGTGATGTATGATTACAGCTTGAAAACAGCAGTGTGGCCACAATTTTTCAAAGGCAGTCAGTAATGTGAGATTTTTCAGGGCCTGAGTAATCTTATGTTTCTTTAATAGTACCTGCTTTTTTAGGCCCTCTGTCTGGTTGTTTTCAGTGATTCAAATGTGCCCAGCTCAAATGTGCCTCACTCCCAAAATTCTGAGCACTCATTTTCAGACTGTCTAAATGATGATGGAAGAACCTGGACCTTGTTTTCAAACCATAGGTTGCCTTGAAGAAAAAACTTAAGATACTAAGCCACAGAGAGATTTTGAAAACTCAGAAACCCTGCTCTTCTGCAAGGACAGTGCAGGTGCATCTGTGAGGATCGGAAGGTATCTCCCTACAGCTGATGGCACATGTCCAAACCCCACTTGGACTTCAGTAGAGTGTGCTGAAGGCTGTTTTCCAAAAGAGCATTGTAAATTTGTTTTAACTATTTAAAACTAGGGGCTGGAGAGGTCCTTCTGATGGCATTGGCAGTAGCACCATTTTGTTGTGCTCTGCTGGCCATTGGGATGTTGCAGCACCACAGCATTTAGGTCTTCTGACCTTTTAATGACTCTCCGTGCTGTACACCACGTTGTCTTCACACTCATTTGTTTCAGACTGTCAAACCCCCATAGGAAGGGGCTGGAAGAAACAAAGATATTCAGACTTGAGTCTAATGCACTTGGTTTCTCCTTTTGAAAAAGTAAATATTTGTGTAATAAGCTGCAGAACCCCTAAAGCAGCTGTGAAATGATCTAGCCATGAGATCTCATGAACAGATCCAGGATGGAGGAAAGCAGCCAGCAAGATCTTGTTTACCCTGCTTTGAGAATTTGACAGCTGAAGTTACAGATAAAACATCTGTCTGAGAGGACATTGCCAAATCAGGAATGTAGTGGAAGAACAGAGAGCTGTACCTGCTGTGCTGGTGGTAAGGGTGACCAGAGGGGTTCAAGGAAACCCTCCCATGAACAGTTCATTCCTGATACCAGGAATGTTGTGCTCCTGTTTACTCAAACTCAGCTTTCTGTGGTTTGTAGAATCTGGCCTTTTCTCAGCCTCAACCTTCCCTTTGATGGCTCCCATGATTTCTGACCTCCCACCAACTTTTCTATGCTATTTATAGCACGACAGCTGGGGAGCACTGATGTGCATCTCTGTTGTATTTATATTTTGAAGAGTGACTTTGGTTTTTATTCACATTCATGGTAGTTCAGTTGCTTGGCATCACGTGGACTTTTCTAGTCAGGCTCCCTTTGCATGCATTTATCACATTGCCTCCTCCAGTTTTGTTTTTCTTTCCCCTGCCATAAGTGATTCTCTCTGTCCTCCAGCTTTCCGTTAGCTGTCTTCTTTGTTTGGAAAAGAAGTAACCAGGGTATATTCTTTCTTTCTTAAAAGGATCATTTGTTACTAGGAAATAAGCATGGAGATCAGTTGGAAAGTAGACCCCAAGTCTCAGTTTGCTCATCTTGTTTCTGGTGACCTGTTTCTTGTAGATGCTGGTATCCCGTTCCAACACCTTGATCATTGTGCACTTTGCTCATCCCCATTTCATTTCCAGCCAAGCTGTTCTGCTTTGTTTCATGTGTCCTCTATTTTCAGCTGCCCTTTCAGATACAGCCTTTCAGTTGCATCAGATGTTATCTCATGGCTATTCCAACTTCTCAGACACAAGCTCCTTTAGTCTGTGTCCATACTGTGAGTACTGGGGGTGTGTATATGGGAAAATACTCAGAGAAGTAACTGATCTGCAAGGGGAGTGAAGAATTTAGACTCTAGCTCAGTGATTAACTTTTAATTTTTTTTATGCTTATGTATAAAAAAGGAAGAATAATCCTGTACATGAATATAGTGTTAGTAACTTTATGTCATCATTATCTGAGGTGTTATTGTGCTCTTAAGATGCTTCTACACATGAGACAGCATGTATATGTAACATATAATATTTTATAAAGCCTGTGGAGAGTGCATAACACCTCTCTTCTCAGATAGGTGCATTCCATGAGCATTTAAGTGTTAGACTGGCAGATTCACTTGTACCATGCACAGACATCATCCTGTTTGTACAGAAATAACACTCAGCAATGCACGTGCCTATATTTAGAAAGTCACAAGAGAATATTTAACTGCTGTGACTGGCCTTATTTCTGCACCTGAAAATTGCTATTTAAAGAAAATATTTCTTGTACTCACCCAAAGAATTTGCTACCAGCATCTGCAGGCACTGAAATGAAGGTTGCTTATGGGGTACCTGCTCTGATCTTCTCTTGGGACTTCCAAAAGCCCTAAAAATGTAAACCCCAGGATTTTTCATTTCAGATACTCATAAATTATATTGATGACCACTAATGATTCCCTTAGTGGAACTGAAAACACTTTGTTGATTTCAAGAATTTTTTACTATTACTCAATGGAAATGATAATGCAGAAATTAGAATGGTGAGTACCTGGAGCTCCACAGTTTTTGCACAGCTTCACAGACTCCAGTACATGTATTTCTGCAGAAAACAAGTACTCACTGGGAGGCTAATCCATATATACCTCACAGATATGGCAGCACTGGAGACATAGGTAATGGTGCATGCATGCAACCAGGGTATCAGGTTAAGTCAAAACTGGCTCAGGTAATTGGGATGGAAGGCTAAATTTCTGGCAGCCTGATGGTTGGAAGTAATGCCAAATACATTGCTTCAGACTAGGAGGAGTCAAAGGTTTGAATTTTCTTTAGATGTGTTACAGTACAATGCTTGTGCCTTGCTTCTTTCTAAAACAGCACATTAAAATTCTGCTTTGCCTCTTTGATCTACGATTTTTTTAAACGTTAAAAAGATATTAATATCTGAGCTGAAGACAGAAAGCACTCTAGGTTATGTTTACACCAGCAAATAGGGCAGATATTGGGAGCAGACAGGTAAAACATTTGGTGCTGGTGTCCATACCATACACACTTGTGTGGGATTTGCTTTGGGATAGCCGTGGCCAGGGTAGCTGGCCCAGGACTGAGCTACCTTCTGTCTTTGGAGCCCCTGAGGAATGAGCTTGCAGTTACCTTCTGATTTTAACCAAAGAAAACTCCTTATGCACTCTGAGACTTCCCTCTGAAGTGAATCAAATCATGGAAAATTTGAATAAACCATCCTCCTAAAACCCTAATAGTAGACATGATCTTAGATTAAGTTGCTGCAATTCACTGGAGCTTCTTGTAAAATAAATCATCATAGACTATTCTTGGTGCAGTTTAGCCTATTTTCTATCAAAGAGTATCTTGTTATTTAGTTTCTTGACAAGAAACTCTTACCTTTGTGAATTTAAATCACTGTATTGTAGAAGATGTTAAAATTTGCACATTTTGTTCCTTCTCATCCCTCAGAATAAGCTTTAAATATTTACTTTCCCTGTGCAGCAGGAATGCTATCTGAAACATTTCCTTTGAGCTATGAGAAATATTCATGAGTCCTCTTCAAAGTTTGTGGTGTACAATCAGTCCTGTCAGCAGTAATCCCTGGGCCATCAGTCAGTCTTCTGAGCCAACGTAAATAAAAACTTGCACACTTATTATATCTGCATTATGACACACCGCTGGCACACTGGCCCATGGTAGTCAACACTGGTAACAGGTATCATTCCTTGGCTTTCCTGTCCCCTGAACTGTGCCTCACCTTGCCTAGGAGAGCCAAAACTGTGGAAAAGATGTCATTGCCACTCACTAGCCTGGTTAGCTCTGTCTCTACAAGTGAGCAAAGGAGGACCAGGGAACGGGATCCCAGCACCACAGCAGTCACAAACAGTGGGGAGGATAACTGGGTGACCAGCCTAGGAGATGAGGGAGAGGCTGTGGGTATGTCTGCCTGGACCTCAGTAAAGCCTTTGAGACTGCTTCCCACAGCTTTCTCCTGGAGGAGCTGGCAGCCCACAGCTTGGACAGGTGCCCTCCTCACTGGATAAAAACTGCCTGGATGGGCAGGTCCAGAGAGTGGTGGGGAGTGGAGTTACATCCAGCTGGTGACCGGTCACAAGTGTGTTCCCCAGGGCTCAGTACTGGGACCAGTCCTGTCTAACATCTTTATTGGTGGTCTGGGTGAGAGGAACAAGGGCACCCTCAGTCAGTTCACAGATGACACAAAGCTGGGAGTGTTGATCTGCTGAAGGGTGGGAAGGCTGTGCAGAGGAACTTGGAATGGGACCAAAGGTTTGAGATTTGATGAGGCAATGTTCTGGGTCCTGCAGTACTGGGGGTAGAGGTTGAGGTCTTTTCCAAACTTTATGATTCAATGAAGATATTTATTATTAACTGTATAGATTGGTCTGCCTCATGCTCCCAGTGGTTTTCTGCCATGAGATGCAGGATGTGGTGCAGATGAGGACATCTTGCTGCTAAGGGGGTTGGATGCAGCTGCTCATCCTGGGTGGGAGGTGACACCTGTACAGGTCCCATACAGTTTCAGAGCCAGCACTGGTCTGGGTTATTTATCATTGCTGTATACTGGTTAGTTTACTAATGTGAACATAACCTCAGTGACCTGTCCTCGTAATACTGGAAGACTGTTATGGGAGAATAGGTCACACAAATGGAAGTTCTTAAAAACAAGCTTTCTTCTTCCCAGAGAGGGAAAAATACCATCCTCAGGTGTGTTATACACGTATTTTTTTGTCTGGCTTATCTGTGCTCCTTTAGCCACCTCTTCCCCATCATAGGATTCCTCTCCCTCCTTCAGATTTAAACCCATCACAGGAAGTTTTTTCATCATTGCCACTATTTTATGGTATATTGGCCTCAGCACAGACTGAAGGATGGGCCCAGACATGAAGATGGATGTGAGTGGGGGATCCCACAGCTGGGCCACAGGGGATGTGAATACAACAGAACACTCCTTTGAATTGCAGGGCTACTGCAACGTGCCACATGAAATCCATGCCCAGGAACAGCCCAAAATTGCTGGCTGCAATGTTCACTCTTCCCAAGGAGTTTTCCCAAGTCTGTTTTCCAGACAGCAGTTCCATCACAAGGAGGGCAATGGGGGCAGGATAAGGGCGTACATATGCTTTCCCCTGCTCCAGCAGTGATAATCTACTCTCTCTTTTCCCTTTGTCAAAAGCTTCTTTTAGCAGGCCATAATCTTCTTTAGATTTTATCATGGCTCCCTCAGTGCTTGTACCTCAAGGCCTGGGAAACACTCATCTGCACCACTGAGTATGTAGTAGAACAATCCCTCTTTCCAGCATGGAGTCTGTGTTTTCCCTCTTATCTCAGAAAGAAAAGGACATCAGAAAAATCCAGGAAAATAATTGTGACTGAGATTTTGCAGATTTGCTGGGAAAAGTAAATATAATTCCAGACTCTGATTGATATATTATTTATCACTCTACAGATCTGAAGTTGATGAACTCTCAAGTTCCATCATCCTAAAAGTGTGTTGCTCAGTTCCCCAGAGCTGACAGAAAACAGACAGAACGTGAGGCGTGTTGAAAAGCTACCAGAAGAGCTTGTGTACTTCTCCAAGAGAACATGAAGTGCCCCATCCTCACTGCTTCAGAGGGAAAAAAACTATCCTGCTGTTTAATCATGTCACATTCTGGACTTGCTGGAGGATTCTTGAAAAGAAAGAAAGCAACATTTCTAGTTCTGTCTGTTCATAAAAGCAGTCATTATGCAACATTCTGGCAGTAGCATTTATATCCCATTTCTTTAATATTTTTATCTCTGCGCTGTTTTCACTATTATCCTTTTTTTGGCTGTTTTACTTTTTCTCGTCCTCCAAAATGAGGACATATAGTTCTTAGTTTTATTTTATTTATTTATGTTCTCTGTATGAGAACTATGACTGTTATTCCGATTTGTTTTTCTGACAAGCTAAAATAGTGTTTCTGTATGTCTTCACTGCTATGTATTAAAATAACTGCATTAAAGTAAATTTCTTCTATTTTATGCTTTGATTTGTATTCCAGACCTAACACTAGAGCTTACTTTTATCTCATTGTAAAACTTCTGAATCTTAAATAAGCCCAAGTCTAATGACTGGAATATATTTTTAAATCTAAAATTCAGTTAAAATTTAACTGAGATTGGTTACTTCAGGTTTTTGCATCTTCTTTTTCTCCTGTCATTTAGCCTAGCACACATCCCACAACTGACTTTTGGAATCAATTATGTCTTCTGCTGTATCTGAACTCAGGTGGCAACTGCTCCCACATGGTACTGTTTTATCTTACAAGGGAACATACTCCAGAGTAAATAAAATTTTAAATTTTCTTTTAAAGAAAAGCTTGAAGATTCAAGCTGACTCTCAGAGGTCTATAGCTAACTCCCAGGGATATCAATGTGAGGTGTAACTATCCTTCAGGATTCTTTTACTATTTTAAGTATTTGCCTGTCACAAAAAAAAAAAGTGTTTTTGTAAGGGCAAAATATTTTCTCTAATTGGTTTGTTGGTTTTTTTCCCCATGAGGCCCAAGAAGTCGATCACTTTGGCTGTGTTGGTGCTTCAGCTCTGGGTCTGGGACTGATTCACTGAATCAAACTCGCTTGATAAACTCTTGGGGGGAAGTGTCAGGCCAGTTTACAATCAGACAGTAGAAAACATCTGCTTCCCATCCTCTTCCTTTCATTCACCATAAGAGATAATTTTGGCTAAAATTGGGAGAAATTGTAGGATGCCCATTAACATGTATTACTTTATTTAGCATCTGTATTTTAATCCTCATATCTTTTTCTAAACGAATCTTCATCTGCTGAGCCAAGAACAAATGTCAGAAAGTACCAAATCTGGTGAGGCAGTAGAGAGCGACAAGTGGCTGCAGGGGCCAAGAAAAAGGACTAGTTTCAGTGAGATTTTCAGCTGACACCAGGAAAAGCCTCCAAGACTGTCGGTGCACCACTTAGAATAAACATATGTTGAATCCACATTAAAAAAAAAAATTTAAAAAGTTGAATTTTCTATTGTATATAAAACAGTAATGGTCAGTGTTCAATTCATTTGCCCACATCTGGGAAGCTCGATGACCTTGGTCTCCCTTGGCTCCAGAATGGTATGGGGTATTCCTACCTAAATTTCATCTGGGTCCCAAATTTAGACTAGGAAAAAATAAATAAATAAATAAATCATAGGATTAGGGATTGTTTTTCTGGCATTAGGAGACTCAGGGTGACATGGGTGCTGCTCAGGAGCACTTTGGCCCAGAGATTGTCAAAGTCATCCGTTCTATCCAGCCAAAAGTGTCCTAAGGGCTGCAAAGCCCCAAAGTGTCAGCATCCTCCTCTGCATGAAGCAGCACAGGCTTTTCCACAGGAGCTGCTCAGGGGTGAGGTCACCAGCATCTCCCACTGAATGTGGTGGATGGAATGTACCCCTCTTCCTTATCAATTATAAATTAAATAATAAGGACTTTAGAGAGGATAAGCCCCTATTCTAGGAAACACTGCAAGGGTAACCCTTTTACTTGCAATATGAAGTGATGAGAAATCTGTACTTTTGTTCTCTGTCACAACCAACCAAGGTTTAAGCACTATCTATTCTGTATCTATCCTGTATCCTGCACAGACAAAAATGGATTCTCAAAGAAGGTGAAAAACATTCATCATGAACTAAATCCTCCTCCTCTTTCTGATGAATATATGAGTTTCCTTGTCCTTGCACAAGTACATTGTATGAAGAGAATTAATCATTACCTGGAAAGAAATCACTTGACTCCGTGCCCTGAATGTGATCCTTTTTCACAGCTCATGCCAATACTGGCCTATGACATTTGAAATTTTTAGCATTCTTTCCAAAGAGGTCTAGATCTATGAATGACTTCTTGTAATAACAACCAGAAATAGCCACATTTCTTTTGAAGTTAACACAGAACCCCCTAAACTGCAGATGAATTTCCCCCACCAAAATATTTAACTAAAAGATGTCCACATTTTTCAGCTGGAGACCAATGTATACACCTTTTAGGCTATTTTCTAGACCACACATTTCTATTATTGATCAAGACTTAGAATATAGGTTTATTTTAATCTTTCACATAAATAGGCTAAAAACTCTGTATCATTAGTTCTTTCTGCTTTTATTTGCTGGAAAATATTTCACATCACTTTTTGAGATTAGGATTTGGTAACACTTTATTCTAGCTGTCTTACTGTTTTAATTTATGTGGTTTTAGGAATAACAGAAATCATAACAAATTCTTTGGGTATTAAAGAGGGTGGTACGTGCACACTGATGCAGTCAGTGACAGACATTTTTTCCCTTTCCTTTAGAATCTTAACACTCATTTTGAAGACTCAAACAGCAAATGAATCTGAAGATGTTTATCTTTTGCCAAACATTCAAATGCGGCATTTAAAAACTGCACCATAATGAGGTTATTTTAAAAGCTGAAATGGGAGGAAGTTTGAGGTCTAAGGATAAATAAAATATTGTCAGGACACTGATTCTTAAACTATCTTGAAAAATATAGGGTACACATAAGTATCAAATGTCATTTTCTTTACCCTCCATAGTCTTCATGTAGGCTGGCAATGAGTCTGGAGGCTGAATCTGAGACTGCATAAGTCTAAGGCAGCAGAAAGAGGAAACTCAGGAGAGTTTGATGTTCAGAAGAGTTGAAGACCAATTTTTCAAAGGAGACTGGAGAAAGGCTCAGTTTTCCATGGATTTCAGTGATACCTGTTATGAGCCAAGTATATCTGCCCTGAGCACCTCTCAGAGCCTCTCTTTTGCTGAGGACAAACCTCCTCACCAGCAACTGTTCAAGTGGCTGGAGAAAAGGAGCAGAGGAAAGTGTTCTTGTCTAAAGGAGACAGAGAAAGGGAGAAAGGCTATCCTGAAGTTAAATACTAGAGGAGTTCTGAAACTCTTGGCTAAAAGGGGAGGTAAAAAAAAAAAACATCAAAAAAGAAAACCCAACTATAAATATCACAGGAATCCTTGTCTAAGAAACCTATTACATAACCATAAATCCTGGGAATGAACAGTGAGCAAGAACTGTGTCTTGTGAAAGTGAATCCATCTGAGTATAGAGAGTAACCAACTTTTATTTATCCAGGTATAATGTTGTCATCCTTGACACCAGATACTGAGATTGAAGAGATTAGTACTGCTCTTACCTGGACTTCCATGGGCAAATGGCAGCTCACAAGGTCTGAGGGAATTTCACCAGGAATCTTTCCTTATTTTAATGAAGGATCACCATAACATGAGTTCTATTCTTGGTATATTTTTTAAAATGTGATGACCTAGGAATTGATATAAAATACTTTCTGGAATTGTGAGTTTGCTGGAGGGCAAGGGGTGTCACCTGGGCTGGGCTGCATGGTGGCAGATTCCCTGGGAGACACAAGTTGGCTGCTTCCAGAATGATCAAAACTGCAAATTCTCAAGGTAACTTTGGCTTTTTCCCCATCCTCTCTGTGGGATATAGACTGTCTGCAAGATTATTTAAGGTGATTTGACTGACCTAGTTGGTTCTCTGCCACTGTGGTCATTTTAGAGTGTCCTCAGTAGGTAAAGTCTTTAGCAAAAGGAAGACTAACTATACAAGAAGTCAGACTAACTTATATCACAGTTTCTTCTAGTCTGAAATGGCATGAAATGTTATGAGATTTCTAATGGAAATTGGCTGAAAAGTATCAGATTTATTACCTTAAGGTCTTGCTGGGACCTTAGTCTCCAGGCTTCATTTACTCTTTGAGACAGGACAAGGTTCAAATGTAGCTCAGTATTGTGTAGCATAGGAATTCACTATGCATTAAAATAATTTAATTCACATAATTCACATGCATTAAAACTCCATAATTTTAATAGAATCTTCTCCTCTTCCTATCCACGTTTTAGTCATCCCTAGTCCAAGGTGGTTGGAATGGCCATGGAGATGCATCACTTCTCATGCATATGACCAGCAACAACAAATAAATGTGCATTCCTGATCCATTTTTAGGCAGCTAAATAAGTGGCTTCACTTGGAGCTATGCTGCACACTTGAAGATGTGCCCAGTAGTGTGAGACCCACAACAGATGCTGATTATTATTGACATTTGCTTTCAGCCAGACACAACCCCCCCAGCTGACAGCTGCACTGGCAATTTGCTGTTACCCTCCAAAAGGTCATGGAGCCGTGTAAAATGTGGTAATCACCATTTTTCTTGGTCTGGCACACAGCCAAGGCAAGTTGTGGAGTCCAGGATGGATCACAGAGAAAAGAAGGGTCGTAGAATCAAAGTGGATGACAGAGGCTCAGGAGCACAGTCTGGTTAGGTCACATTTTTGTATAAGAGATGCTGATGACTGCAGGAGGACTAATTACAGGGCTTCTGGTCACAACATCCTGTAACTATGATTTCTCTTGGGAAAAGAATCAAAAATCCAATGAAATATTCAGTGCTGCAGCTCCCAAATGTTAGCTGTCTGGCACCAAGAATTCACAATGCTTTGATGGACACCTAAATTGCTACGCTGAAAGTATTAAGTGAGGAAAAAAAAAAAAAAGGATTTAAAGCAACCATAAGCTAAATCAGCTGTTAGAAAAAATTAAACTGAGTCCTGCAGATGAAAAGATGAAAATATTTCTCTCTTTTCTCTTGCAGGTTCCTAATTCAAAACTTTTTCCTGTTTCCTCTGAGTACTTTTCTATTGCACAGTGCATATTTAGCCTCTGCTTACTGAAGTTTGGGCTTCCCATCCCCTGGGTCCAGAATCAGTTCTGCCACAAGGATTTTAATTCTAAATAATGGACCTGTAATGACTCAGATTCCAATAAATGTCTTATGCAGACATTCCCATCAAGAGAACTGGGTCCAGAGTGTGCTGCAAGGAGATACATTTTCAAATCAATGTGCAAATTCCTTGCTTGGAAGTGATAGCCCTTGGTATATTTTAGATAGATAGATAGATAGATGCTTTTGCTATAAATGCAGTAATCTAAGGATAAAATGCTTTTTGTTTGGTTGTTGTTTTCTGGTCTTTGTGGGGTTTTTTTGTCTAAGATGATGTGAGTTTTCATGCTTTGTTAAAGGGTGGCCTATAACACCAAACCAGTGCCAGGCTATGTTTCTTTGTGCTCGCAGCCTAGGAAGATTCATAAATTATCTCCATTTATATCTCTACCACATTATGTAATTTGATCATTTTTCTCTTTTAAGACATAAGTTTATGGGTTCACCTTGATGAGATTTGTGATACTATTGTCTGGCATTTAGAAAATAATTGTATCATGCATCCAAATGGAGTGGTTACTTGGGAAAAGTGGCAATATTTGATAATGGATTAAGTAACTAATATGAAAGAGTAGGAGCAGTACAATAGATATTCAGGAATTCTGAACTGTTCTGAAAAGGGCAATGAGTAGTAAAGAGTTCTGATTGAAAATGGTGAATTATAAGTGAGTAATAGTGAAAAGTAGTAGAAACCTCATTTGGGCAGGAACTACAGACCTCTTGAGCTGTCTTGAACTTAAAAGTCACTACTAGGAAAATTACAGGGGTGAAACTTGTGAAGGTTTCATAGCTGCTCTGTAACATAGAGATAGCAGGTAAGTTGTATTTTTACTACTGAAATAAAAAATGGGCTGAATTATCCCTTTGCCTTTTGAGTATTGGATTATTTCAGAGACAGGTGAGAGAAAAACAAGGAAATGTCTACAGTGAATGGAACAAGGCAAACGCACAAGTTTTAGAACATGTGGGAATAGATGTTTTGACATTTCTACTCCCTTATCTCTCTCCTGGGAAATAAATCTACTGGTATATTGGGAGAACTATTTTATATTAGCAGGTAAGTACCTTTAATTCCAATTGAGTGTTTCAAGATAAGGTATTGCAGTGGTGCATATTAATAATGTTTAAAGACTGAATTTTTGTCAGTCTGAATTTTACTGTCTAGAGATTTTTATACTAAGACTCAGAAGATAATAATTAAAAAACCCAAAACAACTGTCAGGTCAAAATAAATTTAATGGGTAAAAAGAAGCAGTGAAGAGCCTTAGGGACAGCTGCCCCTGGGTGCTTAACAGAATAACCCCAGTTAATAGTTTGTATTATGATTTGTGGAGTGTTTCAGGATCCTTCAGAACCTGGATATTGGAAAAGTGCCATTAAAGAGAGTTATGACAAAGCAAGCAAGGCAAAGCCTAAAGTTTTATGCAGTGGATAGTTTAGTTCCTTTGGCTAGAAAGGACTTAAATAGTAGAGGGGGAGAACACATACTTCAGGCAAGGGGATTTTATTTGCTTTCTCCTACATCTGAGTTGAAGATTTGACCATTTCAGATATTCACAGTATTGGCAGGCTCACAGTAAACCAACCTTTTATTGCTCTACACAGCCTGAAAAATGCTGGACATTGCTCCTGTATGTCTGATTCTACTGCTATTCCCAAGCACTTGAGTGTTCCTAAGGTTTTGCCCCAGAAAAGAACATAATCTAATACTTGTCAAACACAAATTGCAGTACCTGTGGTCCACAATGAGAACATACCACTAAAAATTTATTAAACTAAAGAAGTTGAAAAAACTCAGCCTTTTGGCCAGCTCTTGTGAATCATATTGGCAAAAGAAAAGGGCATCAGAAACTTGAGTTTGACAGAAAAGGAAAAGACAATGTTGCATTTGCTTGTACATGTTAGCAAATGTTTTTAGCAGCACAAAGTACTTCGAAGAAAAAAAAAAAGGTTTTCCCACTGATTAATATTTTTATATAGGAAATCCCTTCAAGTCCACAAAATAACACTTAACAAACTAAAATAAATACATTCAAGTCCCATAATTTGTTTTTTGTCCAGTAAATATCTGTGTTTTGTGATGAGAAAATAGTCCAGTTCTCCCTGAGGGTTGCAAATGTGGTCACTTTATGCAGCTGACAGCATTTATTATACAATATGAAGAATAGTTATGCTACTGCATGAGTGTGATGAATTTCTCCAGCTTTGAAGCATGTTCAAGGGTAAAGATTACCAGAAGCTTTATTATTTGGCCCTGGCTGTACCAATTTTTTTTTCCCCTCTCCTTCAATTGCCTCCTTTCCCTATCCCTTGCTTTACTGCTTGACCTGGACCCTGAGAGGCTGTTCATCCCAACAATGCTGTTTATCACAAAGCTGAAAGGCATCTCATTGCCCCTCTTCAAATGGCTCCTGCTGCCCAGATTTCTCACCAAGCTGTGGGTCCCAGCAGAGCTAAGAAGTCCTCAGCAGGTTTTTAGCTTGCAATCCCCATCCTACCTCCTCACTGCTGGGCACAATAATGTTAGAGGCCCCTAATAAGGTGACTAGTAAGGAAGAAACTTCAAGAATAGTGAAACATTGATATCTTGGTGCAAACTGACGTAGGAGAAAAGAAAAGCATCTACAGACAAATGAATGTATGAAAATATTCTGGGTACAAATACTACAGAATTACATTTCAAAAAGAAAGATAAAAAAGAAAGAAAGCATTGATAAGTCAGATAAATTGTCTTGGAGTCACTGAAGGAAGATCTTGCTAGCATAAAGCCACAGCTATTCTATTTCCTTATTTTGCAGGAAAATGCATCTTTGCTGCCACTGCCTCCATTTAGTGACACCCAGCCACAAACTCACATAATTAATTTTCTCCTACTCTTGGTTTTCTGGTGGAGAATGTGTAAATTTTCTATCTTGTCAATGGAGAGAGGAAGAGGACTCTCAGTCCTCCAGGAGAGTCAATGTGCTTAACTTGCTTATGTGCATGGTGTGTATGGAGGGCAGCAAGAAGAGCCCTGGCCAGCAGAGCAGCCTGCCTTGACAAAACAGTGCTGCATCCACTCTCATGTCCTGAGCCTGTGGCTTCTCTGGGTCACACCTGAGACACCCTTCTTCTAGGACTGGTTTGGGTTTTTTGAGGCTTTTCAGTTCAGAAAGTTATCAAGAGCACCATGTAAAGCGGAGTCTCACCCACTTTTGTCTTCAGATCATTATGTTACACTAAATATTTTGTAGTGATATATAATCTAAATAATATACCAAACATATCATCACATGCTTATCAGGAGAAATTAATTTATCACTCTGACTGAAAGGCTTTTTAAAATTTTATATGTAAGTAGATATATATGTTTATCTGTATACGCAATAAGACAAAAAATATAAATACTTGAATGTCATGAATGGGACATCCCTTTGCAAAGGAGGCTTCAAAGGTGTCTCCTTGTCCCTCTAGGGAAGGAAAATATGCACACACACTGTGTCTGATTTACAGATACAAATTACTATATTTATTATGGATCATGAGCTTCTTATTGCACATTATATACCATGGAATCCTTGTAAGCCTAAAGTATCTAAGGGAAAAAGAAAGATCCTTTGATTCTTACATACCAGCTGCAATAACCATGCAGAAATTCTCACTGTTTGCCCTTCTTAAGATCAGACCTGCAGAACTCAATTAACATACACATGTGAAATCACCTTTCAGTTTTAAAACATACTAGAGAAAGGAGGCTGAAATTCTGTTATAGCTATCTGTATGTGCAGTCTATCACTGCTAAAGCAAAAGAAGCCTGCAGAGATAGGGATGGTGATATATATATTATTTATTATTATTATTATCATCATCATTATTATTATTTTTTTTTCTTCAGTGGGCAAACACCAGCACTATTACCAGCTTGATCCAGCAATTACTAGTAAAAACTATTTGTAGAGTGTAAGTTTTAGCAGCCTTTGACTTAATTTTTTGTAGTGCTTGTAGTTTTCCTTCTAAAGAAAAAAAAAAAAAAAGTTTTATATGAAAGAAAGACAATCTGTCTTATGTTATTTAATAAGTTCCCAAAAATGCATGAGCTCAATTTTTACTCAGCTTTCAAACAGATGTTATCTTCTTTAAAAATGATCACATCCCAAATGCAGCAATTTTAAGTGCACATTCAATGTGTAGTCCAACACTTCTTGGGTTTAAAAACACATTTTTTACAAGCCAGAACATAAGATCTTGAAACAGATTGTATATATATTCTTAGGAGCAGGGACTGAAGAGCAGATGCCCTTGGTCCCAGATGAACCGTGAGGGTGAAAAAGAATTGTCCTCTTCTCACTTTACCCTTTTCTTAATCATATGCATGATGCATATTTGTTTTCCCCAGTCATCCAAGCACTCCTCCCCTAAGCCAGGTCACAAAAACAGTCTATCTTTTAACCTGGTGAATTAGGACCATCAACTAGAAGAGCTGGGTTGAGATGCCCTGGCAGATAATTTCTCCTTCACCTCCCAACCTGCAGTGTGGCCATCCCATCTCTAGAGCAGAGCACTGCACAGGTCCAGCCCAGGTCAGGGTTTTCAGAGCAGGACTTCTAAATCCAGCCTCAGAAGGGTTTCTGGATATTTTCAAAACGTTGGGATTACTTAAATGCCTGACTGCTCAGAGCTATTGAGACATATTGTTCTGGGAATGGCCAAAGCACATGTGGACTTTGAGGCTATGGAGTTTTTGGAAAGTAGGAGATTTCATTCCAAAAGTTTCCTCATTTGGAACTGGGAAACTTAAGGAACATGTTGCCTCTTTGGGAATGTAGCATCTGAACAGATATAGAAATGCTTTTCATTTCAGCAAGTGCCCTGTTCTTTTTTGTAGATCTGTCAGAGAGGCTTATATGTGATACTGGAATTTAAATTGTGCACAGGGCTTGAAAGTAGAGCAGGCCCTTCCTTGAAGTGCCCTGTCCCAAGGCAGTGAGTGCGCTGCCAGAACAAGTCCCTCCTGTGCAGGTGGAGTGAGCCTTGCCATGAGATAATTGATTAGTCCAGTTGTAAACACAGAGAGAAGCAGATTCTCTCTTTGTCCTTTTCTTTCTCTATTTTCCCCTACACTTTGTCATTCATCACTGACAATTCTGGCAGACGGGGATGAAACTGAATTTTCCTTTTCATCGGAATATAAACTTTCGTAATGCACTTGTGTTAATGCTGTGCAGCTGTTTGATGATCTGACTGTAAAGGACCAAGAAGACATTTAAAGCTTGGACTTTTTCAGACAATGTACTCCTGATTGCTTTTCAGTCAGCTCAGAAGCAGCCTGGTTGCAGGAATAGGCTGACTCTGCCATTCAGGCTGCTTTAAATTGAGACACAAGAATCAACACAGCATGGAAGTCTCTGCTTGGTGAAGTGCAGGGAGAGGAACCCAAGAGTAAGGAGAGGTCCCAATAATCAGGAGCTTTGACTTCATGCTGCCCGTTACTAAAAAGGGGTTGGTCATGGGGTGACATTTCCCAGAGTCCATGGCAGTAAGACAAAGGAAAAAGGGACAAACAGTAAAACCACAAACAAGATCAAGGCTGCCCAGGGAAGGGGTGGAATCATCATTCTTGGAAGTCTTCAAAAGGTGTGTGGGTGTGGTACTTGTAGATATGATTTTGATTTTAGATTGTGAACATGGCAGTGCTGGGTCAATAGTTGGACTTGATGATCTTGGAGATCTTTTCCAATCTTAATAAATCCATCAACATTTGAAATACTGTCAGGAAAAAAGCACTACTTGCCAAGTATGAAGCCACTTGAAGGAGCCATTTGAAGCTGTTCTACAGAATCAGAAACTTCTAAAGTCATAATTACAGCATAAAAGTTGTTGAATAAGATTGTTTTAAATAAAAGGTGATGAGACTGGAAAGAGTTGAACTCAGAAAGAGTTAGTCTGGACTATCAAGTGATAGAAAGGTCACGCCTCAATGGGATTTAATAAAAACAAAAGGGGACATTTTAAATAGTTATCAGTTATTAATATAAAATTAGATAAGATTAAGAAAATTAACCTAAAATTACCCTTTTTCATGCTTCATGAACACACTGGTAGGTTTTGCTACCCACATTTCTCAGATGACATTCACAGGTTTTCCCTGTTCAAAGAGTGGGGCCAGGTAGGTCCCACCTGTTTCCCATCCAGAAAATCTGAGGAGTCCAGCTGTATTTCCTACCTGTGAGAAACCTTCCTTTTGGAGCCCATGGCTCTCTCCTGCATCCCCAGCCATGAGTTGCATCACTGAAGCAGTCAGCAGTAATTTAAGAGCTTTTTGGCCTGTTACAGAAAATTCTGATATGGGAATGGAGAATATTGCTGTGAAGAGGGAGAATGACATTTCATTTAAAATAATATGATTTAAGTGGATTTACGTCTTTAGGTCATCTGTCAGATTTTAAATATACCATTTGCAAATTATTCTAATGATACTTTTGAAGCATAAATACTGTTGCTCTGAGTTTATTACCACAGTTTAGGGGATTAAAAAAGCCCTTCAATTTTCATTACTTTGCCTGGTCTGGTGTTTCTCTAAACCTTTTTCCTGACACAATGCTGCAAAAGAAAATGACAAAATTCTGATGTTAAAAATTAAACAAAAATTCTCTTATATTTTAACATTTTTGGATTGGAGGTGATAGTGCAAGTGATGCACATTGTGCCCCATGTCAGCGGTCTCAGAAAAATTATGTCACTTTACAACAAAGCTGAATTATTTGGTTTCAAAGTGCAAAGTGTAATTAGACCTTTCCTTTTAACAGAAATTCCCAGTATGTGTAGGCAAGATCAGCTGCTTGCTTTGTGTGAATTCTCAGATTGCAAAACTACTTTCACTCCATCTGATTTCCTTTGAAAAAGCCTATTTCTTTAGACTGAATACATCCATTTTCGTTGTAAATGAGGTGCAAAACATAACTACTTTATAAGAGTTGGAAACTCAGAATGGTCTTATTTAGAAGTCAGAAGCCTTGGGAATATTGGCAATGTGTAAAAAGTTATGGCATGTTGCTGTGATCTGTCAGACTAGCAAATAGGAATATGGTAATGCCTGCTTTAAAAAATAACCCCAAAAAGCTAATCCTGGATTACCATAGTGCTCATGGATCCCCAATTAAATCAGTAAAAATGATTAATCTTCCCTCTTCATTTTCAGAAGTGACAAAGATATTTAAAAGTTTATTTGTTTTCAGTGGTGGAGAGTAATGTGATGCAGATGAGGTGAAAGAGGTTTTTTGTTTGTTGTTTTGAATTAGCAAGACTGGCATTTAAAGGATAGATTTTAAGGATGATAGAAATAGCTGTGGGGGTACTTGGAGGAGGAGAAAGAAGTCAGAGGGTGGTCTGAAGGATTAGAAGCAGAGGAGAAAACACAGGCAACACTGACAGAAACTGAAGGAGCAGTCAGAGAGATGGAATATAATTAGGGGCAAATAATGAATGTGTAAGTTTTCTTAACTGATAGAGAAACATTAAAATATTTAGAAAAATGGGGGGAGAAAGAAAATGCAAGTCAAAATATGCAGATTACAAACCAAGAGAATGATAACTGCATTCTACAGACAGCAAAAAGTGCTGTCAGTGGAGAGGACCTCAGTGTGCTGGAAGAGAAGCTGCAGAGGAGAGAGCAACTGCACAGGAGTCAGAGCAGAAGGGAGAATGATGGGAGCTGAGGGTAGAGCTGAGCAGCAGCCACCACAGACTTGGCAAGAAGAAATAATGTCTTTTAAACTGCCTCCTGCAGCTCTGTCAATGGAAGAGAAGCAGAAGATACCAGGGTGGTGTCTGTAAAAAGGCTTTTGACGTTGTTTTATAGAGCATTCTCACAAGCTGGTTTTGCAATATATTTCTAAATGGGACTACAAAGGGCAGAGGCATAAAACAGGCTGGAAATGTGTACTCTGTAGTGATAATGAAGGGGGATGCTGTGTAACCTGTTATCATTAACTATGGAAGGACAGAGAATGGGAATGCTCATTAAACAGAGGACATGCAACTGTGGGGAGCTACCAGGACCATGGATCAGAATCATGGAATCAAAAGAAAGGAGAGAAAAAGATAGCATAGGAAAAAAACCCCAGAAATTAGGACACATTTCTAATAATGTGAGAATAAATCCTGGTGCATGCTTCCCAGGTAGATATAATGAGCATATAGGAAAGATCTGTTGAGAGACAATCACAATCTTCTGAATAGTTCTTGCTAGCAAAGTATCTTCAATAAGTTTGTGCAAGGAAAAGCTCTAGAAATCAAACCACTTTTTTTTCCTCTCCTTTCCTTTTTCAAAATGTACTCCCTTATAATTCCACTCTGTGATTTTTACCATCATTTAAAAAATATGATCGTTTTACCATCTGTTGATGCAACTTGATATCAGCTCATCTTTCCCTTACCATGCTAGAGCTAGAAGGTCTGAAAGCAAGTTTCAGCTATTTGCTCTTGCAAAATCCATTTCCTCTGGAAAACAAGGAAATGAATTCCAAGAAGCAAGGTCAAACTTTATTCTTAAGAATATGCATTTAACAGGTTAAGGGGCTTTTGTAAATTACATTGACAACTGGAGTCACCAGTATATTTTTCCTTAAAAGTCCAGTCAATTTTTACATGTTAAATTCTATGAAAAAAAGATCAATAACTGTACTGATCAGAAGACAGCTGCCTCTCTTTCCTAGCAGAGATTTTTAATGACTAACACCTCTTTAAATCCTACTGGTTGGTTTTGGAAAAAAATAAGTTTAACTAGTGCAAGTTTAACACCTATTCATATATAATAATGGGCTTTACGCTCTATGGACTAAATGTTTTGTTGGATCATCTTATTCCAAAGAAAGTCTCTGTGTCCAGAACCCCTGGGAAGCATTACAGACTCCTCCCAAGTGAGTTCATTCCCCAGGATCTCACATCTTACTGCTGAGGTAAGGTTTGACTCAGATTAAAAATGCAGTCAATTGTCTCTTGAATCTAAATGGGGATCCAGGTGCCATATCTAGAGCCCATCCTGGATCTGTGAGAGTCAGCAGTGAATAATCATTTTTAGTTTATTATTTGCTGAGAGATACTTACATTAAAGAACAACAAAACTAAATAATTTTAAAATATAAAAAATTATATACACATATAATGGATTTTTATTGTCCTAGTGTGGAAATCATTGCTCCTAAATGTAATGTTTCATTTTTTAATGAGGAACTAAGCTAGTAATATAAGTCCATAAGGAAATTCCTCTGAGGGTCTCCAAGGCCTGTCCATTTCCTGCAGCTGTCTTGAATTTCTACAGACTCTCTACAGTTTCCATTTTGCCTTGGGCTCCTGGGACATTTCCAAACATTTCCATAGATCCCATTGAAGTATGCAAGTACGTTGGTATTTCCCTGTGGACTGGTTATTCCACACAAAAACAACCAAACAAATCCCAAAACACCCACAACAGAAAACCAACGTAATGAAATCCATAATTAACTGTCACAAAGGTTCATGCCAGAATTTGGCATTTTCTACTGGAAGAGGAGAAAGTACATTTAATGAACCACTGATCTTACTTGATCAGTTCTTAAGTATCCTTATTTTCTACATGAACAGAATGAAAGACCAAAGATTTAAAAAAAAAAATAAAAAATCAGGAAACAAAACACTGAGTTATTTCCTTCCTACTGGTTGTTCTTTTAATCCACTGATTTAAATGATGTTCACAGAGCTATAGGTTGAGGTTTTTCCTCTTGTAGGTTGGTAGACAATTCTATTTAAGTTTTTAAATAGAACTTAAAAATAGATACATAAAAAATAATGTTTTCACTGAGAAACATGGAGTTTATTACAAAAAGTAGGAGTAAGAATACTTCACATAATCTGGTTGCTTGTTTCTAAAAACCTCTTCACATTGTGTTCCCCTGGTGATTCTAAAAGCAGGAGCAGTAGGGCAGCCGGATGAGCTCCCACGTGTAGGTTGCACATCCCTCGTATGGGGGATTTACAGTTCCAAAGAACAGTGCTAAAAGCACCACTGGGTACAGATGCGTGTGATTAATTCCGAGTTCTGTGTTAACAAAATGACTGTTTTAAGCACTTTCTTTCCACTGGGCTTTTACTGAACAAAAAACAGTTGACAACTCTGGACAAAGAGCCCCGAGCGCTTTATGTTTGTCAAATTGCCTCTTTAGTGGATGCATTAGGAACAGAAGCATAAGAAAAATTCAAATTGCTTCAGGCTTTTCTGGTGAAACTTCTTTACCAGAGGTCTTATTTAACCTTCAGAATATACATATCTTTCATTAACCTGATGATCCAAAGACATACTGTCAGGTTTGTTTTAGGACAAAGAAACAATAAGAGGGAGGAATCAAGGGCATGTAACCCATTAAACTCATCTCTCATTAGACTTCTTTTCTCTCTGGATAACATTAAACTTTTTCTGCAGTGACTCATACCCCATGTTTTCACAACTGAGCAAATTGATATTCTCTATGCAACTTTAATATAGATGGCTTTCTTCTTCTAGTTGTCCTTTATTTTCTCATAATCCACTATCTTCATTAGTTAAAATAATTGCTTTATTGATATAAGATGAAGGGGGTAAGTTAATAGAAATGTGGATCAAATTCCAGGTTACAATTTAAATCTTTAAGTTGAATGGATGTGACTGAAAAATTTGTAGTGGATAAACCCTTTGCTATTTATTCTTTGGGAATTGACTTGTCTGTCATGAATCAGATGGCTCCTGGACTAGAGGCATTGGTCTAAATAAACTGTGTTGCAGATAAATAAATTTGTAAAAGAGAAACACTTCACTAAATCATTTAATCACACACTGGAGATAAAACCCAGGGTTTTCAGCTTCCACAGGAAAATAAAAAATATCCTCCTCATTTGGGCACTGATATCCAGCTTATGGTAGGCAAAGAATCTATAAATACTGGTTAATTTTTCCAGTGCATGAATGAAAGCTGGAGCAGTGAAAAAAAACAATCTCTCTTCCTCCCTACATGCATAAGACTTTTTTAACCAATCTTATGGGCAACAGGAGAAAAGTTCATCTCCAGCCCTGAGAAAGACAAATGTATAACATCATATATTTCTATAGTATTATAATACTGTATTGCACATATAGCACACATGCTATGCATGGTCATATGTATACAAATGCTGATGTACAAGCAGTAATTCTACATATAAAATTAGGGATTCCTGATTTGATGCAAAGAGTTCTGCTGGTTTTCATCCAAGAAATGAATGAATGTGTGAGAAACAAGAGGTGGCTGTGAGTAAAGGACCATTAAATACATACAAGACACAACAGTACAATGCCAGAGCTGCCTGGCCATAAAAACCAAGACTAGAACATTCCACAGGTATTTGAGGAAACAAGAAGTAAGGATCATTTTCCATCTTAAGAAAAATATCTGAGCTGCTCCTTTAGATTAGATGTCTAAAGAAAAAAAAAATAATTACATCAGTTCCTGAAAGGCGTATCTCATACTGCATTAATTAAAACTTAAGCTATAGTATCCAACTCCTTGTGCAGGTCATGTGGAAATCAAAGTAAAGACAGCTTGCTCAGCTGGGCAAGGGTAAGAGAGCATGAATATCAGCAGCCCAGCTCTGTAAAACTCCTATGGTGATTTCAAACCCAGCACTGATGGAAGCTGAGAAGGAAAGCGTCCAGTATTACTCCATGTGAGTGTGACTGCCTTACACACTGACCTAAAATGGATGTGAGAGATTTTAAAACCAGAACTTTCATTTGAGGCAAAGAGCTGGAGGTTTCAAAAGAAGGTAAAGGATGTTTGTCATTGTTTTCAGCATCCAGAAGTTGCCATTGTCAGCTGAAAGTGGCTGCCCTGAAGCCCAGGCATGAAGGCTGCCTGTGTAGAAAGTAATCCCACTGTAATGGAAAGAAAACAATTTTACTGACTGTCTTCACTCATGCACTGTAACCCTCTGCAATGGTTTGAGCAAGGGTATTTCAGTTCACATTATCAGAAGATGAAAACCGTGCACTTACTTCAGTTCAGCTGAGAGTGGCTGACTTCACCACATATGTCACTTAGTTTCTTGCAGCTGGTCATCCTTAGAGGCTGGTTTCAGTTTTACTGAGTTCTGGGTCAACAGCAAGTGTTTAATTCCTTGTAAAAGAGAGCAGAAGAAAAATTTCTCAAAAGAAAGTTGTCTGGTGCTCACCTTTACAAGTGTTTCTCTGAGTCTTCTGGCAGGTACCCACTACTGGGCCCCATAATGCTATGTCCAAGGGTGTAGTGCTGGGGTTTGCAGACTTGAAAAATCATTATTTACAGTAATTTAAGATTCATTTGAAAATCCAATTAAAACATTTCTCTAGAAAGCAGATAACTAAGAAATCTTCTTTCTCAGGGCTGCATCTTAAACATTTTGTCCACCTTTTTCCTCTTTAAAGGGCTGTGAGCAAACTGAGGAAACCCTGTAAGTTCAGGCCGGCTGTTTGAGCCATGGTGGGTCCAAGGTGTCCCTGGGGAAGAGAGATGAGTTTGGGGTCTGAAATGCTGCAACCAAGAGATGTCCGCCTGGTTTTGGATAAGAGAGGAAGAGCAGATAAGGGTTTGCTGTCCAAGCAGAGAAACAGAAGAAAAAAGACAGGTCTTCATGGCTGATCTTGTATTTCTCATCTCTGTAATACCTTGAGCATCATTTTCTGTTGTGTTAATGTGAAAGTGCCTCAGCTGGCTCAGGATCTGGGTTGCACAGGCACAATGTGTAGAAGGCACCTTGCAGTGAATTTTCAGATGTTGACCTACAGCCAGACCCTGATCTGGCTGGACAGGCTCAGGAAAGGCTAAAGTTGTAGTTCTGTAACCTCTGGGAAATATCTTCTGTGTCTCCCAATGCCTGGCTCAGGAGGGCTATGGACACAGCAGGGCACAAATCAGAAGGAAGTATCACAACCAGGTCTGTGCTCTTCTGCCTCTATGGCCTTATCTCTGTGGAGTGAGCTGGACTTATGCTGGGGACTGAATTGCCATCACTAGAGCATGTGGCAGAAGGCAGACTTGCTTCAGGGCCAGCTACAGAAAGCACCTCAGCAAACTCCTGCCACTGAGCAGGGCAGAAAGCTGTGACTGGCACCTGGTGTCCTGGGCTTGCCTCCAGCTGGGACAACTGGAGTCCCCAAAGCCCTCAGGCTGCCACAGCCCCAGGCAGCAGTGTGATGAGCCTCTCCCAGTGGTGACATCTGGTTCATCACCTACTGCTGTGAGCAAAGACTAAGAGGGACATAGCCACTTAAGAGAAGAGGGCAATTATCTGTTGGCTAATGCACACAGCAGAAGTCAAACACAATTTACTAGGCTGAGCATTGGCATGTCTCACTGTCTCTAGATTTTCTAGAGAAATCCTGCACACCTTTGCTGGCAGCACAGATGTCAGCCCTGGGGGAAGGGCTGTCCTCCACAGATCTTTGTGTTGATGAGCTGCCATCTTCCTACACCCTGCCTTTCCCCCTCGGGTTTTATACCTTGTCATACCAGTATTTACCTTGTCATATCAGTATTTATGCACCTGGCCCACTGAGCTGCCACTAGTCTCTCAGCAAAATTACCTCTGTTCCTGCTTTCCTTACCTGGCATGGATTCAGCGTACAGCTCTGCTCATACCTCCACAACCATTTTTTTGGTTAAACTAAGCCAAGGAGACCTTCTGAAAGGAGCAAGGTTGATGCCTTAAGTTTTTAGCACTTATGTTTTTCAGCTCCTGTACTGCATTAGCGTGTAACTCTGAACTCCATATAGAGTGTTAGTAAGCTCTCTTCACATTTTGGTCAGACAAAACAATCCTTCCAGGCCTGAGAACCAAGGTCACCATCACAGCCTCAGGCCCTGTAAAGTAGAAACAAAAGTGAATTGAGGAGGGGCAAACTGGGGGAATGTGACTTCATTATCTGTAATTGGAGAATCCTCCAACACCTGCTATGGATATATACCAAATTTATATATGTCTGAAAAATTTGTGACCACCATCCATCTTGGGTGGCTGTAAGGCTCTTGGCTGCCCAAGATGTATTTTTTCAAGGCCTTTAATAAAGACCCACTTTATCCTCCTAACTCTGACTAGTCTCTGTTCTAGGTAGCCATTCTAAGGCATCAAGGTAGGTGTCCACCTCTCCTCCCAAGAAATCAGTGATGGGACAAGAAGAAATGGCCTCAGGTTGTACCTAAGGAGGTCTAGATTGGGTATTAGGAAAGATTTCATCACTGAAAAGGTGGTGAAGCAGGTGAACCCTGAACAGGCTGCTCGGGGAAGTGGTGGAGTTGCTGTGCCTGAAGGTATTTCAAAAGACGTGTAGCTCAGCAGTGTAAAATCAGTGAATGCAGGTCATTCACCCCAGGTACACGCTCGGGTATCCGTGTGCCTCAGGGCTGCCTTGGTACCTCCACTCCTCTCTGCAAAGGGTCATCCATCTGGGCAGGGATAAGAGGATCTAAGTTTGGGGTGATATTTGGAGAGGGAAGGGAGGCTAGTACAGCTTTGTAGATGCCCTTTCTACTTTAAGGATTAGAGAGTCAAAAATTGGATAACATAGATTATGAAAACCATTAAAAAAAAAGAATCCTTGTCCTGCCCATCAGAGCTGTAGTAATGAAATGTGCCATCCTTCTAGATTAAAATCAGAAACTCTGTGCTTTTAAAATTTTTTGAAACAGTTGTTATTTGTTCATTAATTGAAGGAGAGCAAAATCCTGAGTGCACAGTGATGCTGCTGAGAGCTGTGTTACCTCTGAATTCTGTTTTTTTTTCTAGAAGGGCTCCCAGCATGGCAGCTAGTTCTTCATTTGTTTCACACAGGTTTGAATCCTAGGAAAAACTGCAAAATCGTCATATTCCATTTATCAGATGTTGTGTAATCAGTGTTTTTGCTAGTGTGTGGGATTGCTTTTCGCTTTTCTGTGAATATAAGGAGAACATTGAAAAAAAACATACTGTGGATCTTTTGGACGCTCTTGTCAAAGTAGTTTTATTAAAAAATCCAAAGTTAAAATTCTTGTCATTAGGTGGCCTTTGGCAGGTACACATAGTTCCACAAAGTTAAATGAGTGAGCCATTTGTAACTTCCTTACCATGGATCTGAGAGGCTGAATTCCTTTTGCAAGGTGCTGCACATAGATGCACATAGGTGTTGCTGAGATTTCTTGGCAGCATCTTTCAGAAACAACTCCTCTTCACCTTCCCCATTTCTAGCTAAGTAAACACTCTTGAATAGTAACCCTGGCATCCTGCTATGGCTGTGGTACAGCCATGTGCACAGGTCTCTGGCCATATATGAATCAAAAGGTGCATAGACACTACTGACAGTGAATTTGAAACAATTTTTTCCCAATAATCAGTATCAAAATAAAATCCTCTGTGTGTATGTAAGCCATACATACACACACTGAAAAGTATTCAGCAAACTATTTATTAGAGAATCTTGGCTACAAGAGAACAGGTAAAAATGTTCATAGTGGGCATAGTTCACCAAAATAGTGCAATGCTGTAAGAAAAGGCAAGGACAAAAGGTGATTAATGGTCAGTACAGATGTTGTCTGCATGTTGACTGCCACCTGTTCACACCTAACACAAGCTCTAAAGCCTGAAACACAGATTTTTAACAGCATCTCAAGGTTTGTTTAACACCAAAAGCTTATTCACCTTCACTTTCTTCTAACGTTTAGGTAATCTTCAGAGCAACCCAGAGCAGGTACAGAGGATGAGGTGGCTTCCCATGGCACGTCCCAGCAGGTGGCATGGTGTGACTGGACAGTGACACACAAATCTGGAGTGGTGGCCAGCGGTCCCAACGCTGCAATGGGGAAACAGGCAAAACTGTGCCTTCCCTAATGGATTTGGCTGCATTTTGACAGGATAAAAGATTCCATTTAACAAAAACCAGACATACCAGCATCAGTCCCCAGAGGTAACAAAAACATGTTTTCCTGAGGATTCCCACAGCACTGGGAAGCAATCACGTCTCACATCCTCAGCAACACCAGAAAACACTTTCTCACTCTGCAGTGACAAAATCCTGGAGACCCAAGCCTGCTCTGCTCAGATGAACAGCTAGATGAAATTATTTGGATAATTAGTTCATACAGCAATTGCTAAGGATGGTACTGTGCCCAGTGAAGAATTTGTGGTATAGTTATATCTTTTATAAATTCAAATATAACATCTAGAACATGAGTTAATTTATACTGCTATATGCTAGAGGCACCTTCAACAACAAATGTTTAAGAGCAGCTGTTTGATTTAGTCTTGGGGAAAGCTTTTCACAGATCAGAGATTAATATTCAGCTTCTCTGTAAAGGGCTTTCCAGACCTATGTGTTTAGGTAGTTTTAATTGAAGAGTATATATTTTTTGAGATTTTTCTAAGAGGCCAGCCCATGTAAAGTGAGGAAGCATTTCAGATTTCAGTGGGGTTGTGGCCATTTACCAGAGGCTTGTCTTTGGCCTCCAGGCTGCAGCTACAACCCTTGCAAATGCTACATCAGAGAAATTTTGCAACTGCTTTTTTTGACCAATGCTAGACATAGGTCCCATGGTTTTGACATATTTTCTGATGTTCTAATTTGCTCTTCTACAGTACAAGTCTTTGTGGTGTTATCTGAATAGCAGATTAAATCCACCACTTTTTACCTTTTGAAAACAGCCCAAAAAAAAGGCATCATCTCTCTACAAACTTGCATTTGCTTTTTCTCTATTTTATTTTAAATTTCTAAAGGAAGGTATAGCCTTATTTCCAATGTTATTTCTGAAAAAAAAAAAAGAGTAAATGCAGAAATTCAAAATCTGTATGATATCTGTTATTTATTGTTCTTTCTGCATTTTAGCTCCTTTTCTGAATGGGAGCCAGCCGAATGAAAATAAAATGTAAAACAACGTATATAAATGCAGCATGGGAAAAAAGAAAATCATTCACAAATATTTAGAATCATGTTTATTTTATGGCTTTATTACTTGGTAAAAATAGCCCCCAAAACTGATTGCATGTGGGAAAAAGCAAACTCTGCTCTGTGTCTTCAAAATGCAAATGTATGAAAATGGCACATACACATCCAGAGCAGCACACTGCAAGAATGGATTTCCATGTGTAATCAGAGTGGATAGCACACAGCTATTCCTTGAACCTCTATCATAAAGTAAATGTTTTCATTTCAGGTACTATTTTCACTTTCTCCTGGCACCATAAAATGCTCAACAGTTGTCTTTTCTGTTTGCCTGCTGGTATTTTGTTCCCAATGACCCACTATTTATCACTTCTGCAATTACCAGGGTAATACATTTTGTGAAAATCTGCCTTGGATTCTGTTTGCCAAGGCTTCCATATAAACACCAACATCCACTTAGCTTTTCTCACTCAGCCATGTCTCTAAGATAATGTCAAGCTCAACATCTCCTTGGAAGAGCTCTCAGATTTGAGAAGCTTTGGAGCTGTGAGGGGGAATATGCTGCAAGTGCAGACCCAGGGTGTAATTACATCTGTAACAGTCTGTCACTCATGTAAGTGGCCCATAACGATATTTTCCTTTTGGATTAATGTAATTCTGAACACATGGAGGAGGCTTTGAGAAACGAAAAAAAGCAGTATTCAAACTAACTTGAAAAATAAATACATTGGTGTGTAAAGAGGAGTGAGGAGATATCCTGAGTGGGGTGGACAATGGCCAGGCAGAAAGGGACATGGGGGTGCTGGTGACAGCAGCTGGACATGAGCCAGCCCTGTGCCCTGGGGGCCAAGAAGGCCAATAGCCCCTGGCCTGGATGAGGAATAGTGTGGTCAGCAGGAGCAGGGACTGTACTGTGCTATGTCAGAACTGGTGAGGCCACACCTGAGTGCTGTGTCCAGTTCTGGGCCCTCAGTTTGGGAAGGACATTGAGACGCTTGAGAGCGTCCAGAGGAGGCAACGAGCCTGATGAGGGGCTGGGAGCACAAACCCTGTGAGGAACGGCTGAGGGAGCTGGGGTGGTTTATCCTGAAGAAAAGGAGACTCAGAGGTGACCTTATCAGTCTCTAGAACCTCCAGAGAGAAAGGTGCAGCCTGGTAGGGGTCAACCTCTTCTCCCATGCAACCAGCAACAGGACAAGAGGACACAGCCTTAAGCTGTGCCAGGGGAAGCATAGATCAGACATAAAAAAAAAAAAATAATTATTCACAGAAAGAGCAGTTGGGCTGCCCAGAGAGGCAGTGGAATCACCATCCCTGGAGGTAGTTAAAAAAAGACTGGATGCGGCACTCAGCGCCATGGTTTAGTTGATAAGGTGGTGTTAGGTCATAGGCTGGACTTGATGATCACCAAGGTATTTTCCAGCCTAATTGATTCTGTAGTTCTGTCATTCTGTGATTCTGTCATTCTGTGAATCTGTGGATTCACTCTGCATTCTGAATCTGTGGATTCAGCTCTGCCCAGCTTACCCATGGTAAGACCTGGAACTACTGACACATGAGAAACATTTGCAAAGGGAAAAGAAACCTGCCATCATTTACTGAAATATTGGTTATGTTCTGCTTAATCCTTTCATCATTCTTTTTTTGGACTTTCTTTTTTTTCTTTGCTGCCTTTCCATGGAAACATAACACAGCCTATTGTTTTGTTTAATTTTTGTCATTTGCTTCTCCTCTATTGACCTCTTCTAATATGTGTCTGATTCTATTTTTTTCAGTCAAGCTAATGATCCAGGAAGAGGAAAGACATTTTCAGGGCAACACGAATATAAATGATAAACTGTAAGTCACATTTGTTTGCACACGGATAGTATTTGTGGTTTCACACTGTTCCAAAGCAGGGGCTCTGCTTCCAAGAACTGGCTGGGTAGTTTGCCTGTTATTTATCACACTGTCCCAAGCAGATGATTTCTGGATGATTAACAGAGTGATCATTGCATTCTTACATGCAGGCCAAACTTATCTTGCTGCTTTTGAAACACTTTGTAATTGTTAAAAATAATAAAAAATTAACAAAACCATGCAGGAATATTCATCTGCTAACTTTGCTGTTAAATATCTTCTAAATGCTAGTATTATTTCAGCTGTAATTAAAGTTTAGATGAATTTTTCCAACCTTCCCATTGTCCATGGCTTGCAATCAGCTGCAAATCCAAGCTTTCTTTAAATCACAGTGAAGAGATTACACTAATGATCACTGACTTGTCAGAGTGGGAAAGAGTCTCAGAGACAATGAGCATAGGGAAAGTTTACTTTCAGCATCCCAAAGAGGTTAATTCAAACAGTAGGTAGAACTGAGAGTTTTCATCTCTCAGTTTAGAAACTAGATAAGTAGAGATCTAAATTAAGGATGGTGCTACCAGGGAAATACTTTCTTCTATTAGCCTGGAAAACATCTGCCAATCCTCCTGTTTGGTTAATGGAAGTGAAAGGCATAATCTGAGGCTGCCCTTGGAAATGCAAATTCAACTTAAAACCCACTGAGTTGTCTGTTTTATCACATGTGCTTAACAAATCCCATTTACAAGACTTGCTCTGTACTATGTTGGGAGAGTTATCTGTGTTCTGTTTAGGAACATTTCATGATTAAAGGATAGGAAATGATTATTTTTACTTCAACTGGGTAAACTGCTCACATTGTACTGTGGTAGCAAAGTCTGTGACCTGAGAAAATTTGCCAAGTTCCATGACACATCTCTCAATACAAGCAAGTAGTTTATAAACCCATCTTGGGTTACTTTATTTTTTATTGGTTTACTTTTTCTGTTTCTGATCTGTGGGAAGCTGAAGGAGAATCTATGAATGCTATTATTATCATTAGGTTCACTTGTTTCATATTGCTGAGCCTGAGCATCAGCCGTGTGGAAGTAGAAAAGAGTCAAAAATATTCTTTAAATCTCTTGTCATAGATTCTAAGCTGTATTTATCTCTGTATTTCCTGCTTATTAATGTGATTCATCTATTTAAGTATTTTAGAGAGGATTGAGTCTTGGAGTATGCAGATATACACTTAAATTCCTAAAGATGAGCTGGAAACACAATGCATTTTTCAAAAGTAACTAAGCTGCTTTCCTATCAATTTCTTCATTAATTTTTATTTTCTATAAGTAATGTGGGTGCTGGCCCAAGGGAGAATGGAAAAGAGAAAAGGTTTCATTTCACCCAGAGGGGAACAGGCCAAGGTCAGCCCTCTGCCCCTGCAGAACTTTGCCAAGAGCAAAGTGCCATGTTTTAACTCGTCTTTGAATACCTCATAGGAACTCATGAAAACACCCCTCCAAAAGGTCTTGTTTTGCTCAATGAAGACAATCCTTTTGCCTTGTAGTTAGATTTGAAATCCAGTTCTGTTAAGTGTTTAATCTAGTGTCTGCTACAGAGAAAATAAACCCAGTAATTTCCCTGTTTTTATCTAGATATAGCAGTAGCTTAAAAAATGTAAATAATGATACTTCATGGCATCTCCTGTGTGGTGGAGGTCTATTTTGATTCTGGTTTTGTAAGAATAAGACTCTTAACCTGACCTGCAACATTTTTTTCTCTTTTTTGCTCTGTTTTCCAGATGCTATCTTTGAATCTGGCAGTACGGCCATTTTCTTGTCAGAGAAGCCCAGCAAAAGGAGGAAAACAAATGCAAAATTTCCTATTGAATGGTTCAATTCACCTGGAATAGCATTTGAAATAATGAAAGCTGTCTCCCATTAGCAAAGTCCTGTGCCCACTATTGAAACTAAATTGTGTGCTGTGGAATTGCAGTCCTGTCTTCAAAAATAAAATTGGTTTTCCTGCTGGGAGAGCACTGAATGACAAAATACACTCTGCTCAAAATAACACAGGGATTTATAACACTCATGTCAATACAAGAAAGGACTAATTTACAGGTTATTAATCAGAAAATTTTGCAACAGTTTCAGTGCCAGATGTTAATGCATTATGCAGTAATGTCTTTAGACTGTGATAAATTTTGAATTATTTTTAGTTGGTTTTGAAAGTTATACCGAATCCTGTGATTGCCTTTTGATTTTTAAATGCATAGAAGTTTCCATAAGCTTGTAAAGATCCATATCCTGAATCAGGTCTTACTAAATGCTGTTTTCTCCCAAACCACTGATTCATTCCAAAATTTAAGTGTTCATAAGCACACTATTTGGCCAAATGTTGTAAGGCCAGTGACATATGACTGCTGGCCTGAACAACAGCAGAAGTGGTGAATGTACATTAATTCCTATTCTTTTTCCATACAAATGGCCTCAACTAGTTATTCTCATCGGTTTAGCTCAGCAAACAGTTCTCTGCACTCAGTGGATTAGCAGACTTAAAATACTTTTATGCATGGCAAGAATCCTATCACCAAAACATTCTGAACCTTACTTCTGGATTTCATGCTGTTTTCCATTTTACTCCATTAATGTGAAGTGGTACAAATGTCCCTCATGAGGCCTTGAAAGAAGACCCAAGACAGTAAGATGTGTCTGGTTGCAAGTGCCTGATGAAAACTGATGGATCCTTCTGGACAAACCTTAGTGGCATAGAGGGACCACTTGCTCTCTTTTTAGTGTTTAATTTGATGTGCTGTATTTCAGCATTGCTACACACAAAAAAACATTTCATATGTATAATAAAAATCCTTTTGTGTCCGTGACGTGTAAATGTAAGAATAGTTGACATGCTAAGCTCATTTTACAACAGAAGCAGGGTCATAATTAGAATAAATTTTGAAAAAACTCTACTGTATCTCAAGAGTAAGTTCAGTTGTTAGCTAGCTCCACAATTCCTGTTGAGACATCAGGGGATATGAAGTTTATCTGACATTTCTATCCCTCAAAAAAAGTCCTGCAGAGCTCTGTCTAGCAGCCCATCTCTGTTTTTTCCAAGTCTGGTAGCACCCAGAGCATTTGAAGCTGACAAAGGGTCATTTGTGAGAAGTCTCCATGAGAGTTCAGGAGAGTTGTCCTGGGTAAGAAACCAGGATACCAGTTTGGTTTATGTGGATCTTGGCTGATATAACAGAGTAGGAGACCGTAACTGACAGAAGCCTGTAAGCTGGTGTTCCAGGACTTGCCTTGGAAAGGATTTTGTTATGCTCCAACTTTTCACTGGTCAGACCAGATTGAATTGAAATGAAATTCAGGATGGGAGTCAGCCATTAATGAAAGAGAATTTTTGCTGTCTGGTGACTGTTCAGATGCAGTTAGCTGTAATTAGCTTTATTGTTCCCCAATTAGCAATAGCTGGCCTTCTGCCACCCTGCTTCATAATGGTAATATTAAAGAACTGAATTCACATGTAGCCTGTTACGATTTCAGGGATGCCAGAGTGGCCTGTGCTAATCTATTTTTTCTTATAAAAAATATACATTGTCATTTCATGAGAAAGCTGAAAGAATGGAGCACAACAAGAGACTTGCCACCTGCTTCATCTTACAGTTATATTTTGGTATACTTTTACAGTTCCAAGCTCTGCTTCTGCATGCTGGGAAGATTTCCACCACTTAGATCTGACAGCTGGCATTTCATCTAGGCATCATTTCATCTTTTGATTCCTTGCTTCAGTGAGAGTGCATCTCCAAAAGCAACTTTGGTGCAGTTCATGTGTCTGTGCACTGCTGGGTGGTCCACCAAGAAACCATTTAACTCTTTAGTTCTTTTGGTTCCTCAAGGCATCCTTAATTTTACCCTCAAACTGGTTCTCAGCATCCAGGGAATTTAGTTAGATTTCAGTACTTGCATATGACTAACATGAACAACGAAAAGGGTACTAAGAAAATGTGTAAGGTAGTAATTACATTACTTTACAAAAATTGAACTAAATCTCAGGCTTTTTGAGCCATTAGATTCAGAAGATGGCCTTCCATTTCAAATAGTTGAAAAAAATAAAAAATAAATTGTTCAAACTGATTTCCCTCTTTGATAATTATTGTTTTCTATTCCTAGAATCATTAAGGTCAGAAAAGACCTCCAAGACAAGATCACCAAGCCCACCCTTTGTCTGAATATCACTATGCTCACTAAACCATAACCCAGTGTGCATGTGCCATGTCCAGGGATGGTGACTCAACTGCCTGCCTGGGAAATCTGTACAACTGCTTAACCCTTCTTTCAGTGAAGAAGTTTTAACTAGAATCTAACATGAACTTCCCCATCTGGCTGAACCTGGCTGCACTCCTTTCAGGTAGTTGTGGAGAGCAAGGTTTCCACTGAGCTCCTTTCCTCCAGGCTGAACAAGCCCAGCTCTGTCAGCTGTTCCTCATAAGACATCTTTTCTAGACCTTTCACAAGCCTTGTTGCCCTTTGTCAGACACACTCCAGCACTCCAGTGTGCTTCTTGAAGTGAGTGGCCCAGAGCTGGACACAGTGGCACTCATGGTGATCTGTTCCATGACTTTTCCTAGCACTGAGGTCTGTCTGACAGGTCTGCAGTGCCCTGGATTCTCCTACCAGCCTTTCTGATAGATGGGTGCCACTTTGGCTGGCCTCCAGCTACCTGGGACCTCCCCAGTTAACCAGGACTGCTCCATGTCAGAAAAAATCTCATCCTCTCATTCAGTTATCTTTGAACTTGCAAATTACACACTCTTTAAAATCTCTTGTAGGACTCTTAAAGCACTGATGCTCACATTATTACTCATGTTCAAACCACACTTTAAGTGGCGTTGAATTTGAGAGCAATTGACCATATATATGTGTAAGAAAAATATATATATATCAATATTTGGCCAGTCTTTAAAAAGCTCAGAAAACTAAGAATTGCTATGAGAAAGAAAAAAATTAAATCAGAAAAGAGTATCTATTGTACTAGGGCAACTGTAAACCTACACCACTGTAGCAACATGCAGTGACTCTATTCTCATATTCTAGCGTAAACCTTTTAAAAAGAGTGGAGATTTCCTCTTTGTGATTTCCTTCACAGGTAGACATATAGACATATGGCTCTTTCAGTTCTACATTTTGTTGCCTTATGTTTGCTGCTTTAGTATGTTCTGATTCCTTTTACAAGGAACATTATTTAATTTCTACTATATAACAGCCTTCATCTTATTAATCACTTCAGTTTATCTTCTTCCTTTGTAGAGGAGAACAGGATGCCTCTTTCTTTTGAATTTATCTTGTTTTGAATCTCTTGTAATAAAGTGGAAATAATGAGGTTGAAAACCCATGTAGAACCAAAGGAAAAAGAAACTATTAACAAATATTTGGTCTACTTGGTCATTAGATCCATTCAAGCAGCACAGGAGGGGAAATACACCAGTTAACAAGGTGTAGTGCTTTTGAAGTAGATGGAGGAGGGAATGAAGCACAGTGTTTTCTCTTGTGCTAATATGACTTCTTTTTAGTCTCCTACTATTTTTTTCAATTGTTTGAACCAGTGTTTTGACTAGTTGAAGCTAGCAAAGCAAATGATAGTTGAATTTTTTACATTGTTTCATTCACCTTTAATTAGCACATTCTACTGGCCTTTTCAGCAATTATTGTTAATCTTTTATGTAGCACCTTAATGATCTTGTGTAAGGAATTTGCATGTTTCAGAATTAATTGCTGTCTTACAACAGAGGAGGAAAGTGGGACTCCAGCTCCTCAAGATAAAGTTGAATGTTAGCTTTTACAGAGCTCCTGATAAATAACACTCTGAGTCTCTATTGTGTTATAAAGGCCATTTGTCCACTTAAGAAACACTTTGAGAGCATCTGTTGCTGTCTTTGTTTTGCTTCAGTGCACTACGCACTAAAAGCGTTATTTCCACAAGGGAAATTAGAAAATCCACATGCAGTATTATCCCTACACCACAAAGCCAGCTGGAGAATATTCATAGCAGCTTCTTCTTGTTTTTTGTTTTAGTTAATCAAGAATGCAAAATAAATCCAAATAAAAATAATTAAATAAACTTGTGGGTTTTTCTTTCCTTCGTCTCTGACTGACAGTAACAATAACTTGAACTTTCTGTCCTTTAATGCCTTAGGACAAGTCATGTATACATTTATAAATGTGCTCTAAATTGACAATCTCTTCCACTCTGTAAGTGAAACTTGAAACTTCTTTTCTGCTGGGAAAAGAAATAACTACTAAAAAATGACTTCTGGAATAGTGTAGGTACTTCGTGAACATATTGGTAAAAATCTTCATAACTGTTGGATCTTTCCAGTATGACAATTTTCTGAAATCTGGCGTATTTGCTGAGATTGAGGAGATATATTCAACTTGAATGACCTGGGACCTTGATATTTCAGGAGCTGCACAGAAAACATAAAAAAAACATAGACAAACCCCTGAGAAGTCGGATTTAATGTGGAAGAAGAAGCAGCAGATTGATAAAAGTCTCACAAGTGCTTGTCAACAGGAGAGGAGGTAGCTGCCACTGAAAAATATCAAACAAGCAAAGGGGCTGTTGAAACTTTATGGAAAAAGAGGTTTTAATGAGTTTGAAGACATACTGGGAAGTTTTGCACATATTTTAAGGGTTGTTCTCGAACATAAGAATTGAGAGTAGAAAGAACAAAGTTGCTTTTTTGAAAATCTAGCCAGGTACAAGCAAGCCACATGATCTGAACAAAGCCCAAAGCTGGCTTCAGGGACAAATCAGAAGAAAAATGCTGTTGTTGGCTGGGAAAATCCTAGGAAGCCTTTCTTTTATATGAAAGAGAGGAGGAACTTCAGAGAGAGATTATCAGGGAGAAAATTATCCTTGCAAAGGCCTTCTGGGTGTAGAGGGGAGGCATGGGATTTGCTCAGTCCCAAGAAAGCATGCCACATGCAGGACAGCAGATCCTGGATAATAGTCTGAGTGAATGAATCAGAAACTGTGTATTTTAGAGATGACAGAAGACAATAAAGGCCAGGTTATGGTCCTGTGTGATCAGTGGCTTAATTGTTCTGTCCACAAGAAATGAGAAAAAAAATGATGATGAAAAATATTTTTATAGTGACTATGTTGAGCTTAAATGTCTACAAAGAAGTGTTAGAGATGGTCTAGAATTTTGGTAGTGTTGGATTTATTCTATCTAACTTTCAATAGTTGAAATGTTGATATTAACCTTCATAGTGAAAGATGCACAGTTAGATCATCATTCAGCTGCCAGATACACTGTTCTTTAGCATTTGGATAATTGAACTATATGTACAATAATTTTAAATATTATTGGCTTGCTTTTCAGACTACACAGAGACCTTATAATGGGTTCTTCAGAAACAAATACCTACATTCAGATACCTGAATCCCAGTCATAAGATATGGGGTAGACACGAGGGAGAATTTATGTTTGTAGATGACATTTACTTTAAAAAGACACAGAGAAAAGACAGAGCTCTAGGAGATGTCTCTCCCAAAGAGGAGTGGAAAAAGACAAGGACACACTGAAGAATATACAAAAAGAATGGTTTGAGAGATAGGAGTGTTTATTTAGTTTAAGTCAGTAACTAGAAACTGGAGAAACACAGGAAAGGGGGCTAAGGATGGTGAGTTGAGCATACATGGAAAAACACCAGAATTATCAGTTTTATCCTGGAATAAATAAGTCTGACTTTTTGGGGAAGTGAGAAGCAGAGGCAGGCATAAGGAACATTTTGAGGAATGGGTCAATTTGTGGCTAAATTCTTATTTTTTTTCCAAAACTCATATTTTTTTCTACAACTCTTCCAAGACCCACCTGTGAAATGGGACTGTAGCAAATACTGCGTCCTGAATCATCAAGCAGAGCATGCAGGTACTGTTCCTGAAGGTGAATGACAGCAGGAGCCAGAGCGACTCTAGGTCCTTGGCAGAACTTTCTAATTCTTTTTGCTTCTCATTGAACTGCCCCAGATATTCTCTTGCAGTGAATCAAGGTAGTCTCTTTCCTCTAACACCACACTTTGTAGAGTGTCTTGCTCCTCCATTAAGTAAAATATGTCAAAACAAGATCTGGTTCTTTCACTTTATGCCACAGTTCACACATGGTACACATGAGCAAAGGCGTTTCTGTGAAAATCTTCTCTGTTTCTCTTCCATCTTTCCCATCCTGCATATCTTCCATTTCTGTCTTTTGGGGAAAACAGCCTAGGAAGAGAAAGTTACAAGATGTGCTATTACTGAATTATTCATTGGATGCAATTACAAGATCATGCAAAGGGTGAGCTGGATGGTGTTACAGATACACCAGGAATAAAACTCCGCAGGGCAAACTGTTGCTTGTATATTGCAGCTCTGGAACATGGGCATCACAAGCAATGAGGAGGATTTTTCCACTAGGAAAAATTAAGCTGCTCAGCTCAAAACAGGCAGCACAGATTACAAATCAGGATCCTCTATTTTTGGTATAATAATTCATAATTTGAGATTAAGTTTTGCAACAATGGCAGTTGCTGATTCAAAGCAATATCCATTTTCTCTCTGAGTTTTCTGGGGTGGGAGGACTTGGTGGTTTTCTTTTATTTTTAACAGACTTCACTAGTACTTCATAACACTGGAATCTTCATCACTGCAAGGTGATTGTTTTGTTTTAGTTTGATCCAGGCAAACTGGTCTTTTGTACTATAGCAAGAATGAAAAATCCAGAGGAAAATTATTACTTCTCAGCTTGGGGAAAACTCAAGGCTTGTGTTGACTTGTCTTCTAAAAATACTCTGTAGCTGGCTGTAAGCCTACTTGGCAGGGCACTTGCAGGGGTTTTCAGGTTTAAAATCTGCTTCAGCTGTTGATTGTCACCTGCTAACTTTTTGGCAAAAAAACATACATGGAACTTGGATTTTAGGAGAACGAGGCTTGATGGAATTCCAGTAACAGTAATTTACTTGTATGTGCAGCTCCATAGAAAATTCAGAAAACCATTTAAAAGACTTCTGCCACTTCAGGGGTTACATTTCCAGTGTATTTTAATTCCAACAAGGTTCATGTATCTCTTAAAATAGAAATACTCGTTTTTCTTATTTAGTTCACCAGTGACCCCTCTAGTTAGATTACTGCCTGTAACATGGACAATGATAAGAGAGTTTCCAGGCAATGTAAGACCCAGAGCTTTATATTTTCTCATAAAATGGACTAATCAGGATAGGAAAACTTCGAAGGTTTTTTAAAATGTGAATGAAAACAATAATATTTTTTTTAAATTAAACCTGTTTCTGCCATGCTGGATACACATACTTCAGAGTATCACAGAAGTGCATGAGAACTAACTGACTTATGTCACTTTGTATTCTAAAATGAGGACATAATTTACTTAAAAAGCCAAAATGCATCTACTTTTATGTTCATGACTGCTCATGGTGTAGAGGAAGCTAATTTCAAAATGCTTTTCTAATTATAAAGGAACAGATTATTTTGCTGCATTATAATAAAACTTCCCTCCAAATTTTTTCTGCATACTATTATATAACACCAAATGACTTTTATTTCTAAGGAAAATGTTTGAACACCTTTAAATCCAGTTCTGTGGATTTCCAGTATTAAGATTTATCACAGTAATTTTTTTTTTCTATCTTTAAATATAATTATTTACATTAAGGTGCCTTTGTTTATTTATGAATACATTATGTTATTACATGTACAATAATGTGTGAGTATATAACACCATAATAAGGTACATGTTGTGACTTTTCCTACAATAACTTTGCTTGTTTTACCCTCTTGAGCATAGTTTTCCCTGTTAGTCTGCTTTGGAATTCTGTGTCACTTGGCTGCAGTCACCCTCGTGGTCCTCGGGATTTTAACTGGTTTTTTTCAGGCTGAAGTAGCAAATTTGAGAGCTGGTGCAATGCACACTGTACATAGATTATATGGATAATACAAACTGGTTCACTGGCTGTAGCTGTTTATTTCCTCTCTGCACTGAAATAAAAGGAAATCTATCTAATTTAGGTCACAGAATGATCTTGATTCATGTTATGTGTGACTATCAGAAATGAAAGGTAGTAGCAGGATTGCTGTAGGCTGAGTCCATTCTTTAGAGGAAGAGTAGTTTTAATGACCTGGTGGAAGGCATGGCTGGACCCTGATGGAGTAATACATGCAATTTTAATCACCTATGTTCAAGCCTCCATGAAAAAAATGCAGACAACCAAGAGGAAAAAAAAAACAGTGCAAGAGTCTATTCTTCTTTAACTACATGAAGCAAATGGTGAGAGGGAATATCATAGGTTTGGAAATACATCAAAACAGATTTTTAAAAAATGCTGTTAGTATTGCTTAATATTATACTTATACTAAGGGAAATAATGAATCCAGGCTGTCTAGAAATACAGGTGGGCTGGAAGTGTCAGGGTGAGTTTTACCCATCAAAGCAGTGCGAACTGGAACAACTTTCCAGTACAATAAATATAGCAAAAGACATGGAGAGCTTGATCTTGATCAGTTCTTAAAAAATCATACCATAAAATCTGAGGTTTCCAAGTGATATTTTATACCAAGTTTCGAATCTTTAAAATGTCAGTTGAGGCCACTACACAACTGTAATTTCAGACAATGTTTACTGAAGGCTTATGAGTTGAAAGAAGCATCACTGTTTTATGTCTAGCTCAGAAAACCTTTTATTTCTAGTGGTTAGGAGAAAACTATATTTTATCACAAACTAAATAACTTAAGAGCAGAAAATATATAGCAGAATGTAGAAGGTTTTGTACAATCCTATGAATACACATTTATAGTATCACAGGATTCATAAACATTCTGTGTTAATTTGTTTAACCACTGTAGCAGTTTCTCATTTCTTCCTACATTTATAATGTTTATAATTGGAAAACCTTTGCCAAACAAATATTTCTGAAATGATCTTTGTTACTTGAAGTCTCTCAGATTTTTCTTTTCTTTTCATGGAACACTAGCTTCTAAGTGCAACCCATAAATCCTTTCCTCTAAAACTTCCTTTTACTCTCAGTAGCTAAATGTGTATCACTGGTGATACTTTCTTAAAATATTACTCATATGCTAAAATATCTCTAACGTGATGAAGTATGGAATGTACAAGACAGGTTGAAACTGGGGCCTCCACATGAGCAGTATACGTAATGTGCACTGAAAGCTCATAGAAACTACACCAAACTAATTTAAGGACAGCAAAAATGGGATTTTGTGGGGTTTGAAAAGGCCTCTGAATTGTATCCCATGAATGGTTTAAGGGAAAGGATGAAGACTCTGTATTAGTAAACACATCTATTCCACAAAAAATAGTATGGCAAATACTGTTCCAAAAAAATCCTTATTATTTGAATGGTATTATCCTGAGCATACTCCTCTCCTGGTGTCAAAGAGAGAGGTGGGGGCTCTCCCATAATTTAAAGACTTTCACAGTGTCTGAAACCTGTCTTTTAGAGTTCAACCCTACCATGTTTTTTTTTAGTGTCTGTAATGGGCATTCTGCATTATAATTTTGAATATAATCACCTTGACTCTCCCAGGTGCCTCTCTCTCTCACCACAGAGGATTTATGACATAGTCCCAACCACTCTCATACATTTTGCAGTTAGAATGCTCTCTCTTCTACATGACAAAACTGAATCTCTCAAGTATGCATTACATACTTCAGCTGCATGGTGAGTTCTCCTAAACTAGTTTTCCCTGCGTTACCATTGTGTAATAGTCTCAGATTAAACTTTAAACATGCTGCTTCTACTTTACTTTGAAATAAATAGATTTTATTTACTTCTTTCAGTTCCTTAGTTTATTTGATCTCAGAGGAATCAGTTATTCCTGGGCATTGATTCATACTTAAATTATCTATGAGAAACCCATTAATGAGTATTATGATAATAACACTAATACTCTGATTAAGATGGTAGTTTTAAATCACGAATATAAATTGCCTTCAGCCTGAGATTCTGTGTGTTAACTTTTGGGAGAATATGCACTTAGAACAGCCAGACTGGCTCCTTTGCAAAAAAAATAATATTAGTAGAGAAAATCTAAAGTGAAAGCCGTAAGTGTTTTTAAAATTGTATTGATGGGGATTTGCATCCAAGAAATATTACAGTGTTGGTTATGCTCAGCCTTTAGGTTCACTAATGCATGTGATTAGACACAAGTATATGCTTATAACAGAATCTTGCTGTAGAGCTGGGGAAGTGTTTTTGTCTGCATGCACAACAGTTTAAATAATTCAAGGGCAGAGGAAAATGCTGTTACTTGAATAATAGATAGGTCAAAAGACTGAGGAAGAGGTATAAAATAAAACCAGTTATCTGAAAATCCCTGCTCAGTGACAAGGAAGATAGTTTTGATGACTCAGACGTTCTCTATCTTCAGAAATTAAGTGAAATGGCTGTCTCAGTAAACAGTGAGCATTTGAGGATTTATAATGGAACAGTTATTCTGGCTGTTATTCTGGCTTTTTCTAATGGGGACAAGCCTTGACTGATGTATAAAAGTTATAAATACTGATGTATTTATAAGTTCAGCTGCTGGTGTTATTTAAAGCTGATGTTTGCAACAATTGGATGACTTAAATGATTAATAGTAAAGTCAAGGATGAGACAGCTACAGCCATCCCAAATGTTCCTGCATAAACCATTTACCTTATTAGCACCATGCTTTCCACAGCTGAGGTGTCAGCACTATCTGACACCAGATAGTAAAAATATTCTAGTTATAAAGAAGGTAAAAGAGCCTTTTCTATCACAGACATTACTAGATGGAGTTTAATTTAATCACACATGCTAACACAGCTGAATAAAGTTGCTACTATATATTGAGCTACCTGACCATGGATAGGGATCTTGTGTGTTCCTCAGTGTGTCATTGGATATCAGCCCAGGGACCCACAGCCCTGGGTTATCTGCTATGCTGCTCCTCGGTGTGGGTGCTATTAAAGGAAATACTGAAAATGTAGGTCTAAATGTGAGAAAATCACAGTTCAAGCATTATTGGATTCTCCCACCAAGGAGAGGCCCAAATCTCAGACCTTTATCCTTATTCTGGTGGCAGGAGACATCTAAAATCAGGCTTATCTACAGAAAACTTCCACTGACAGATTAAAGCCCAAAGTGTTTGGATTGGGAAGGCTGGAGAATTTGCTCATTGTAGATCGCTTTACCCAAACTTTAAACAAGTAGCTCAATACTGATTCTTGTGGGATATCACCAGCCAATTTCCCTCTTAATTATTTATAATTTTTCATTGTCAGTAGCTCAGAAGCCTGCTTTTGATTGAACTAATCATCTTGTTGCCTAAGCCAAACTGATTTAATTTTCTCTCTAGACTATCATATGCTTCCCTGGCAAATGTCTGTCTAAAATCAAAGTATATCCATGACACTCTGACTTTAGTTTTCTGCCTAAAAACTATAAAGTTTGTCTGGCCAGCTTTATTTTTAGTATTTCAATGCAGTTTTGTTTCCATGACAACAGTCCCATCTCTGGTTTGGTGACAGCCCATCATCAGTCACACAGGGACTAGGAGGCTCTGGGACATCTGATGACATTGACATTGCCCAGACCCACCTTGGTGTCCACCCAGGCCATGAGAGTGGGCCCAGGGACTGCCCTTAAAGTCCTCTGGAAAACAAGCACCAAGAATAAACAAAAAACATCTTTGGCTACAGTCCAAGCTCGAGCTACTGAATGGACAGCAAATGGTTCCACTGGAACAGGCACAAAGAGACATTCTCTCCAAACATGGGGAAAGCAGTGAGAGTTAGGACTGGCAGTATCAGAGGCACATTGCTGCAGTCAGGAGCTAAGGAATCCACTGGGAGCAGGACACAGCCCTTAGAAAGGAGGTTGTGTGAGACCTGCTGTCACCCAAGGTGTTCTCCCCATGTGGTGTTTCCTTCAAGGTGAACTGAAACCTTATCCCAGAGCCAGGATACATGATGAGTCTGGATGATTTCAGCTTGGTCTTTCAAGGAGTTCAGGTTTGGCTGAGGTAAAGCAGAGGTTTCTTCATGATATATTATTTATTTGGGAAAAATAATAAATACTTTTGCAGTATATTTTTTATATATCTCATGATTACTCAAATATGCTAGGTTGCCACTCCATAGTAAGGGAGAGTGTGTTTATCAGATTAGTGCAAACTAATTTAAAACTGCGTTCTAGTATATTTTTGGAGTTTCAAATCTCTCTCTTTCTGACAAAGAAAGTTCTCTCTCCTTTTAAAAAAGGACCAAACTTTGTATAAATCACATTCAAAAAGTGTAAGAGTGTATTGAAGCATGCCAAAACTTTTGTGTTAATGGATTAAATATAATGATCTGTTCTGTAACAACTGCTTTTATTCCTCATTGAAACAGCTTCAAATTTTCCTTTTACCTGCCCTCTCAACACCATTCTAAGTGTCAAACACACATACTGAATTGAAATTCAAAATAAGAAGAGCAACAATAAATAAATAAAATATAAGATGCTTTTAAAACCACTTGAACAGCTCCTGCCACTTTGCCCAAGGAAGAATGAAGGGATATTTCTTCTCATGCATTAGAGAAATAAGCTTTTCTCTTGAGCACAGATCCTTAATGCCTAGCTCTAGTTATATGAGTATGGGCCATTATATTTTAGTGATTTTTTCAAGTTGTTGAAGCCTTCAGAGGAAATTTAGGTGCAATGTTGACCTAATTTGAGTGTTTCATAGTCATATGCCACCTTGTACACAGGAAAGTCAGCTCTACCAGGGTAGTAGACATGATATCTCCCCTGACTGGTGAAAAAACAAATTATAACACCAAAAAACGTTTGAGTCTAGTACAGTCTCTGAAACATTAAGGAGCAGTGCGTTGTAAACTGGAGGTGGAAAACAGTCTGGGAAGGCAAAAGTAGTGAAGTCGCTCTTTTTTTAATACATTTTTTGAAAGTGAAGCAAAAGCCCCTTGTTTTCTAGCCCACATGTCATCACCCTCTGGGGTTTTCAGGTGTTCTCTTGAAATTCAGCACATTTTCAAGTCCTCTGTGTCCATCATTTATGTGTTTTGCATTTCAGTGTGACAAAACCAAATATATCAGTTTTTGTGTTTCACACCTGCAAGATGGAAGACATTGTTCCAAGTTTCCACTGTTTCAGTCACCTAAAGGAGAGAGCTAACTTGGATCTCCCATTTATCCATGCTGCTGTGCCAGCCTCATCCTCAGGTGGGGTTTGTATTACGAGAAAGGACTGAACAGACACAGGTGGTTAACTTGGTTAATGCAGGAGAAGGTGCTGGCTGTGAACCTCAAAGTAGCTGTGATACTTCCCACTGTTGGGGAACAGCACAGCCAAACAGGAGAGCTTTGCCTGTGCATTGTAAAGGGAATCCTGAATTTTGAATTTCCCTGTAATCACAGTCCTCACAAGATTGAGCTGTAAGAGTAAGCTGTAATATTTGAATAGAGAAACCAAAGGTGAATCACATTAAATACCTTATCTTCCACAGAAGGCCCTTAGATGCCTCAGCCTTTTATGAAAATGAAATGTTTGAGGTGTAGAATAATCTAGCAAGAGTTAACTTACATGATATATTTGCAAGAATTACTTCCACCGAAGAGGAATCAGGTATGGTCTCATAATGCTCCTCTTACTCAGCTTCTATTTAACAAATATATTGTGTCCAAGTTATTTCTTTTTATCTGTACTTGCTGTTATTAGCTCTGCTATGACTTTTTTATGTTTGGAAGCTACTTTTTCCAGACTATGAGTGAGAAGCCATGGGTCAGGCACATTTATATACAAAACCACCACGTGTGGGATGGATAATGGCTATGAAATTACCATGAAAATCATTTAGTCTGAAAGAGTGAAATTACATCTATTGTGTTCCCAAAGAAACAATACATCAAGTGCTAAGGGAAGTGTTATAATCAGATACTTTGATTAAGCTTATCAAGAGAAACATGAAAAGCTGCTATTATGAGTGCCCATTCCCACAGCCATTGGCAGTTTTCATATATGTTTTCAAACAAACAAAACAAAACAAATAGCAACCCCCTCAATTCCTCCTCTAAATTAGGAGAACAAGCATTACCAGTTTAGGTGAAAGATAATGTTTGTGTCCAGTATTTGTAGTCAGTTAGGTATCAAAATTTTGGCTGTGGGTTTTGTCTTAGACTAAGCATGCAAAGTCTCAGTGGCTTCATTGAGCTTCTTAAATCTTCAAAGCAGATCTGGAAAGACTGAAATAAAATTATTGTATTCATGTTTTTTTGGGTTTTTTTTCCTGTAATTCTCTCTCTTTCTAATCAAATTGAGAATGTGGCCATGTCAAGAACATTTATCTAACTCTGGCTACTCATTATCTTTTTTTACTCTATGTGAAAAACCTCATTCCCAAGCTGCCCCAAAATGCCACCGAGTTATTTTAAAAACAAATGTTCCTCTTTCCTGAGAACTATTTTCTCCCATAAAGTATCTTGGGTCCACTAAATCTTCTGGATGAAAACTCAGGAATAAGTCACAACAGACTTTCATGTCCTCATTCTTTCAACATGTCCAGAGAACAAATACAGCTTGATGGTCCCAGTGAAAGTGGCAGCACTCATTTCTGGAGCACAGCAGGCTCTCCTCTGAGCCCTGTACAACATGGGAAACCTCTGCCTTGCACAGAAAAGTTAATTTTACATTAGAATTGAAAAGCTGGAGTGGAGCAGTCAGGATCAAACAGGGAGTTGCTTGAAGAATTCTGTAGTTTTAAGACTTACTGGAGTGTTATCTTAAAAATGGATTGTGTTTCCCTTCCAAATTCTGCTTTGGTGTCTGGCTACTAAGTAAACATCTATGTGATTTGTCTAATAATCCAGCCTTAGAATTCCCCCTAGCTTGAAAAAGTCAACTAAATAAACTGTCCTGAAGATAAAATGAGAAATTGCAAACTTTCTAGTAACTTCTAATGCCTTATTTTTATCTTTGTATAACTCAAAAAAGTTAGTATTTCTGCTTTTGTGCCGTATAGAGTAAAATCACTTGCCAGTTTATTACAGCTCTGACTCTGAAATTAGGATTCTAAAATTATTTCCTTTTATTGTTTTTAAGTATAATACTCAGCTAAGCTCTGTAAATCTGTTTTTGAGGTAATTCAAATAGAATGAAGTCCCTCTTGTTCTGCCTTTTAGAGGAGCAAATCTAGCAGAGCAACAGGAAGGTATAATTACATTGAATATGTTGACTGCAAAGAGACTGTCAGCCCACTGCTCTCTGCTTTGTGAGGCCTTTTACTGCTGGGAGCCCACAACAAAATTTACATTCCATATACAAATTTACGTGTTTCAAATGCTGGGCAAGTACCAGGTGAAAATTCAGCAACCGTGGTCTGGTTATGCTTTTGCAGGTCCTTCCATTCTACAACTGGAAAGTCACATTAGCAATATACTGATAAAATTCTTACATACATTATGCTAAAAACAAAGACTGCTTGACTCAAGTGTTTGATGCAATAATTTTGCTTAATATAGAACTAATCAAGGCTCCATCTTGACGTGATCCAAGAAAATAACTGTCTTCTAACCATCAGCTCCAATGGCATTAGATAATTATGCTTTCCCTCTTGTACAATGTGTATTTATAGTGTAGCAGATAAATGCACTGGGTATATTCTTGGCAGCCAAGATAAAGCCCTTACTTTTCTGCACAAATAATCTGGTTTTCAAAATCTTTCAGATGTAAAAATGCTATGAATAAGTATGCTGAAGTAACCTCCAGAGGCAATACTGTGGTAATTTATCAAGTAGGAACTTAAAATGCCTACATACACATTTTTATGATTTTTAAAAGGTCCATTTTGACCTCAAAGAGTTAGTCTTGACTAAAATAACAACCTGTGCTGGAGTTTTGCTGAGTCTTCAGAAACTGAGGAAAATTTTAATCTGAACTGAGACAGCCTTCTCAAGTCAGGCATCTGGTTTGTCTATCTGTTCCCAACAAACAGATAATAACCTCCTGCAAATGCAGTCCATCATCTAGGCTGGAAACCAAAGTGTCCCTAGGCTCTACAGTTGTTGATTTCAGCTGCCAGGAGATCAAAAGAACCAAAAGGTTTGCTGCTTTGAGGTTTGTGGTGTTTTTTTTTTTCCTTTTGAGGCTTCTTTAAAGAACAAACTGTTACAAACTGTCTCCTTCCTGACAGAAAAAAATAAAAAAAATAAAACAAATTCCGACCCTATTACAGTGCTGCAATATTCAGGAGCTAACCATGGTTATATATATTACTATGGTTATATATGTTAATGAGCCTTCATTCACATCAACAACATAGTACTCAGTGTTATTAAATATTTGAAAATATCATGGCTATGGCAATGGTTCTGTTTTCCTTTGTGACAATGGAACTATTCTTTGCTTAAAAGCTTTAATTTCTTATGCAGGAGGGGAATTTCTCCAGGGAAAATCATGCACGTTAGTTAGAGGGAAGGAAAAATTTGTACTCATAAATTTTAATGTGTAATTTATTTGCTTGTTTCTGTGGATTAGTCTGAAGAAAAATGTGCAGGGCAAAAGCCAGCATGGCTTGATTAATGGTCCAAAAGGCCTTTCGGGGATTAGGGATTTGGATGAATTGTTTAAAAACATCTAGGGTTTTAAGAAGGCCCTTCTAAATGTTTTAATTTATATCAATGCCTATGAAAATTGCATAATAATAACTCTTACCATATGGTGAATGTAACTGTATTCCAAAGGCCTCTTTCCAATTTGACTTGCTCTGATTTAACTCTCTTTTGAATACATGGCAGTATATTCTTGTCATGTACAGCAGAAGATGAAATACAAATTGGTCACTAGAGATAAGAGAAATAAAAACATGTGCTACTAACTCCTAGTTCCTATCAACAATACTGTACTAAAAAAAATTATGAAATATTTGAAACTAACATGGTTATGGTAATGGTACCCTTCCTGTCTACTGCTGATTATAACTGATTGCATCCCCCAGCGGTCACTGGCTGGAAGGAAAGTGACATCTACCTCTAAATTCTAATCAAAATTATATTTCAGTTAAAGAACTGGCAACATTGGTTGCTTTGGCTAAGTAGAGATTAAAGTTTATTTTCCAGGTTTAAGCATAGCTCAGTAGAATGAGAGTATAGAGTGCAGCTCTATTGAAAAACCCCCACCACCTGGATGTGCCACCTCCTACTAAAACAGTCTGGTGATCTGAGAACCTCCTCATTATAAATATTGTTATTTTTTCAAGTTATATTAAAAAAAAATGTACTGCCAAAGACATTGCGGGAAAATAATTTAAAGAAATATTTACTGACTCACTCTCATTCCATTCCTGTAACAGTATCTAAATCTAACTGGAGAGAGCTTTTGTTTTTAGATTAGGAAAAAAAGAACTTACAAACAAATAAAAATAAAGGAAAAACAAATCTATACTAAGCAAAGAATCTAGGCAAGAACTTTTGCTGTTTTCACATAAACTCCAGCCCCAGTTTACTTAAATTTCCAGCAAGGTTAATGAGGAACTTCAGACCCAGTGGCTGGGAAAACAACTCAGAATAAATGTACAAATATAGCATGAGTTTCCAAACTAGAAAGATGCACAGACATCTGAGTTGTTTCTGGCACAGATGCTCATGAATTATATTTCCCCATGAAGAAACACATGAAGTAATTTGGAATTCTCCCAACAGATCTACCAGGGTGCCATGTATGTATTGGAAAAAACTTACATGGATATCTGGCTTTTCCACAATCCTAATCCTCAGAACCAAATAAAACAAACTATATGAGATAAGAAAGCAGATGAAACATAGGAAAAAACCCAGCACTGGAAAAGACTAACTTGACCATGGAGGACTAAGAGTAGTGTTTTTCACTGCACATTTTCAAACAGAATTAGAAATTTCACATGCAGAAACTTTACTCATCACAGACCATCAACAATGGCATCTTGAAGCCTTTTCTCTATGACAGTATCATAAATTCAGGGGGAGAAAAAGAAAATATAGTTTCCACGGAGGCAATCCTTCAGCATGGGTGGATGTAGAGCTCTACTAACCAAAGGAAATCAGCCAAAATACACTTTTGAAAAAAATGTTAAAAACTCTAACAAACTGCCAATTCTTCACTGTGAAGCAAAATCAATAAAAATCACATCAATAAAAGCAGTATAGAAAAATCCAAGAGGATTTACATGAATAAAAAGAAAATTGATATAAATGTTAAAAGACATGTGAAAGAAATCTCACGTACATCTATAGCATTAAATTGTGAGAGCTAAATAAATTATGAAACTCAACCTAGGAAAAAGTTCAACAGAATTGATAAGAAAAATATGCTACTTACAAAAACACCTTAAAAGGAATGAAAAAAAAGCTCAGCAAGAGCAAGGCTGGTCTTCACCAGTCTTCAAGCACATTTTCAGCCATAAAAGACTAGGTCAGAGCTATATCAAACAACAACAAATGCTTTAAGAAAAAAATTGATAGCCTCCTTCTTGGAATACTATATAAGCAGGAAGAATATAAGATGGTTTTATACCAGGGCATATCTTGCAGAGAGGAGGTGTAGTCGATGTTGACAACAGTAGCACTGATGTCAGAGAGGTTCTCTCAATGCGGTGTTTGGCATTGAAAACACAAATTTTTAAGATGAAGTCAGACAGACAAAGTGAGAACAGAATGACCTAACAACAGAACACCACTTATGTTTTACTAATGTCAATCAGCTAACAAGTAAGTGAAACAGCACTGTAAAAAAAGGTGGCTTATAAGCAGTCATACGAACAATGCAGAACACCAAATACTTTCTAATTTTGGAACTGTATTTAAGGGCAATGAGTATTAACACAATTTGCTTTCATGTAGATATGAGAAAGGATCAGATGGAAAAGCTGTTATGAACTGGAGTTGCATCATTCATTGAATCATAAGAAATGTGGTCACTGCAAATTTAGTAACTCAAGACCAAACTAATCCTTGTTTTGAATATAATTTCCAAATTCACATTTGGATGTCTTTATAATTTTAAATGCAATTGCTGTGGAAAAAGAGTACATATTGAGCAGAGATTAATTTATAACAAATTTATAGGTTTATCCTAAAATTCCGTAATTCCAGCATGGCCTGAAATGATGCTACAGGGAATATGGCTGCCTGACAGGAAAATGTGGAAAAGAGTCAGAGAAAGTAACCTCCCATGCAGGAAGATTTGGGGGAACATAGATGGGATAAAGGAAGGGGAATAAAAAACGTTTTATTTTTTTCCTGGCTCTTTTCTGATTGTATGGGAGAATCCAGATTGAGATAAAAGCCAAGCCATTGACTATTTTCACAGTCAGATCTTTGCAGTTATAGTTACCTTTCATGCCTTGAGGAAAGAAAGAAGGAAGCTGTTACTTCTCGTAAGATCCCTCATTATAGCTCTGAAGTTACTGCTGATTTTCACGAATGCAACTTTCTTTCACTTTAATAACTGAGGAATATTGACCTTGGGTATTTTGAACCTGTATTTGTGAAGCTGATGATGCTGACAGAATGAATCACACAGGCTTGCATTTCCATTTAATTCATATGTCTTTTGAATTGGGCCGTTTTCACACATCATATCCTGAATTTAGACCTTGGAAAATTGAATTGCTAGTTGAATTATAGTCGTAAGTGGCACTTTGAAATGCCTATAGAAAGTTCTTGGTTTATTCTATTGTCGATATGCAGTACTAATTTTTGAAAGTCATTAGGGTTAGCTTATCTTTTCAGAGAGCTATTTGTGCTCTCCAACATGACAAACACACCCTCCATGCCCTCTCACCATGTATAGCCCAGAAGAGTTGTTCTTTGCTGATGAAGGAATAGAGGCTGAGCAGGGGAGAGCCTGAGCCTGCACAAACACTCAGCTGGTGGATGAGATCCATCAGGTCAGTCAGACAGTTCACTGCAGAATGGAACAGCTGGACCCACAGGCCTCTAAAGACACCACAGGACCAAAATCTGTTTGTTTTGTGTTTGAGCCCTGAGAAGCTGGAGCCACTGCTGCCTTGACAGGACACTGCTGGATACGAGTCAGGAGCAGGGTCCTGGTAAGCTCTTCTTCCAGCAGGAGCCTTCTCCCAGCAGGAAACTCTTCGTGGCTGTTCTTTGGTTTGCCCCTGGCCTCTGGCTTTGATTTTATCAATCTTCCTTCCCTCACTTTTCAGCAGCTTGTCCTTGTTCCTCAGACCCAGAGCAGGAAAATTAAAATGAAGTGATGTCTGCCCTGCTGAGAGGCCGTGAGCTGGAGCTGTGAGCTGAAATTGTCTGTGAATGCACTGCAGACAAGGCCTGGGCAGACTCAGGCCACAATTGGCCAGCCATGTGCACGATCTGCTGGAGTAAACCTTCCTCACATGATCCCAGCCCAGACTAAGCTTTATGCCCAGGCAGGTCAGAGCAGCAATAGAAGCACTTTTGAAAATCACCTCTATTCATGCCAACAATCTGCTGTGAGGTGAGTTACAGCTTCCCCCTTTGCCCAGAGAAGCCGTGGATGCCTCACCTCTGGAAGAGTTCAAGGCCAGGTTGGAAGGAGCCCTGAGAAACCTGGTGAGGTGGGTGCCACTTTTGTCTGGGGAAGGTGGTCTGGACTTGGGTGATCTTGAGGGTCCCTTCCAATCCAAGTATTTCTATTATTTCTGTGATTCCATTAAACCAATGTATCAGTGTATGCATTTCTCACAGAGCAAAGTGGAAGAGCACAATCCTGCTTTTGACTGTGTTGAAGTAAGTCTGAGGCGGTACCCCAGCCTCTCCTGGAGCCACTCCAGTGTCACACCTGCACAGCCCTGTGCCCAGAGCTGGGGTGGAATCACTTGAGTGTGCTGCCTAGAAAACCAGAGATCATGTTGCCACTGTCTTTGGGGCTTTGCAGTATTGCTGCCGTCCCTAAATGCATCAGTGCTCGCTTTGCTTAAAAATTAAAGAAAAAAAAATGTAGTTTAGTGTTTCACCTCTTAGTATTGGAAGAATTATGGAATAACTATAAATATATATACCCTGCTCCAAGGCTAAGTCCCTTTTGAATGTGATTAGCCTTGAAATATATGGAAGTTCTCAGTGCTTTTTAAACCATAAATATGTCAGGATGTATCCTTTTTCTGACTTTCTGCTGCATGAGTTGAATGTGAAAAGATTACTTTTTCAATCTGCCTTTTTCCAATCTGGAAAGACAGTTCTGGATATGCATTTATTTATTTATTTGAGCAAATGAAAATTCATTTTCTCATTCTTGATATATGGTTTATTTTATGATTAAAGTTACCATAAAGAGCATTTTTGAAAAGTTTTTCTTTCTTCCTGATAGTTCTTTGCATTTTTTTTTCTCTGCTAAAAAATTACATTTAATTCAGTGAATTCCATAATTACTATTGTCTTTTCCATTAAGCTTTTTTTTTTGAAGTGAAGTGAGAGAGAAGGAGGTCAAAGGAAGATATGTCAGTTTGGCCAGCAAAAAATTTTTCAAAATATTGTTGAGCTACTATTACTATCTAATATGTTTTTCTTGTAATCTGTTCATAATTTCCTGATCAGCTTGTCTGAAGTTTAAGACCTTGGCAGGTACGCCCTGGCTCAGGTGTGGTTCTTAGAGATAAGCAATTCAATCTTTTCCCTTAGCTGCAACCTGTTCCTTCTGCTCGTTCATGCATAAATTCAGATATTATAGAGTAGAAGATGGAGGAAGGAGAGAACTTAATTGTGATAAGTTACTACTAAGGGTTGATCTAAATTACAGTTCCAGGAAAATATTTTTTTGTTTTTTAATGTATTAGAGTAGGTATTCTAGATCTGCATGAGGGAATTAAAATAAGCTCTTAAAAAAACCCAAAAACTGAAAAAAGGATCAATCAATCAATCAATCAATCAGTACTACAATCTCTCATCCAAAATTTTCCTACAAGCTCCAAAACTGAAAGTTCACAGAAAACAAAAAAACAAATTTGCAGTATCATCTCATTTCTGATATACATCTTATGGAGCTTCCTTTTTTAGCAACAAACTGCAAAAGGATTTTTGTCATTCAACAGGCATCCTAGGCTTTCTGAAAGCAAAATCCTTTTTTATTCTTACATAAATAAAAAATCTGAATGAACTCCGAACAAAAGAAAATATTCATACACAATAGATTGTACAATATTTTGATATATGGATTTTAATGCATAGGACAAAGGAATCTTGAAGACATTCTGAATAACTTAGTGCATGCAACCAGTAAGATCCTAGGAAAGAAAGCAAACCATGCTGGTTGGGTCTCATGAGTTGGTATAGGATCTTGTTCAGCTCTCTGAAGGAACTCAGCCTTAATAAGTAGATGATGCACTTCAGGGTAGTTCTCAAATCCAAGCAAATAACAAATGTTCAGGAAAAATATTAGCATAAAAGTTATCTGTTTCCTAAATTACTAGGTATGTCTCAAGAATATTCTCACATCTGTCATATTTTGATGGGGAGACTGGCCCATCTCCTGTGTATTATGATTTTGAAAATAATAGATGAGACAAAATAACAATTAAAAATATAGAGGAAGTAAAAAAAATATTTTCAGAGGTGCCAGCTCTGGAGTCAGCATGGAGCATTTGACATGATGAATTGGTTAAATGGGTACAAGAAAGCAACTAAACAGGTTAAAGTTAGTGATAGGCAGCTGCAGGCCAATAACTTGTCCAGTTTCTGAGTGGAAAGAAGAAAGACAGTAGAAACTTCATTCTTGTTCTGTGTGTTTCCCTCAGAGTTAAGAAGAATGTTAAGAGAAAGAAATACATTCATACATCCTATATTGTCCACATTTCTGTTGACAATGTGGGCAGCTGGCAGAAGTCAAGAGCCGTAGAAACTTTTTCTTTCTGCTGTCCCAGAACTCTGACTTTCTGCCTTTCCATCAATATGGCAACATCTGTGATTATCTTAGAAACCTCCTTCAAGAAATTTTGATTATGTATCTCAAAACATAGCACTCAAATGAAGTTTATCCACTCTAAGTGCAAAAGAGCTCTTTGGTTTACATCAGGGTAATTCAGAGCCAAATTCAGCCAATGTTTTGAGTATTTATTTTGCTTAATTTTCCTGCTTTTTTGAAAGGTCCATCATAGTCTGTTTAGTTACTGCAGCCTCAGTAACAGAAGATGTTGCTTCAGCTGTTTTCTATAGAAGTTTGGTGGTGTTCAGGGATTTCAACATGGATAGATTTACTATGAAGCACTGGTGGATTTGTAAAAACAAAATGAGAGCTGGATACCCTGCTTTGCCAGTAGCAAAAAAACGCTTTGGAAAACAATAAAAATCTACTGCAGTAGTCCTTACCTGAAGCAAGGATCTGAGTTACAGCATTGCTGTCTCATCAAAGATTTTGCAAGTTCCAGGGCACACAGCCCTGTGTACTTAAAAATATAGCCCAAGGGAAATGTTGCCACACAAGATGTCCACAATCTTTGTGGACAAAATAGAAGCAAAAGATGTAATTAAAATTTAAAAATAATAATTAAAAAAAAATTAAATGGAGGAATTTGTCATGGTTTTAATTCAGCCAGTTTTCCCATGTAATAAGAACATCCAGGGACATCCCAGGAGGATTCAGGTTCTTTCTTCCTTCCTTACACAGGGAATAAGAAGCAATACAGCTGTGGTTTGGTGCTTGGGCAGCAGAGCAATTTGTATTAATGCCATTGTTGTACATTGTGACTGGAATTCATCTACTTTGTCTTTTGCAGGTAGGAAGCTTGCTCCCCTATATGCATTGGAAAGGGAAAATTAAAACATCCTTCAACACCAAGTGGGGTCCCAGGATGTCAGTGCTGAGGTCTGTGTCTGGATAGTCCTCTTGCCATTGCTGGGAAATCTCTTAATTAATTACAGGGCCAGATATGCTTCACAGGATTTTATTTTTCTTTTCATTTTCCATTGTCTGAAATGAAATTCTGCCTCATTTAGTTGCCTGTCTGGTCCTTGCTGTGTCACATATTTGGGGTTATACTCCCATATAGATAAAAATTCCTTTGTTATCCAAAATACTTCATTATTGACATAGGTATTTTCACACTTAAAAATAGAAGGATAGAGGACACTGTTCTGACAGCACTGTGAATGGAAATTAAAGCCAGAACCAAAACACAGATAGAGAGTACACTTGATACTCTTTTTTGTAAGTTTATGCTTAATTAAGTCACCATTAACTTTTTTTTCCCCTTATATTAAAATACTTCTGTTTACAAAAATTGAAAGTCAAGATTTTATTTAAAAAAAAAAAAAAGTTTAAACCCTTTTAATCAGAACCTAAATGTAATTTTGATAATGGTCAGAATATTACCTAAAATGTATGAAGTTTTTTTGTATATTAGCAGTTAGAGTTCATGTCATTTAATTAGAACCATTTAAAAGGTGGGCAGGACATCTCAGAACCCCCCGTTTCAGTGGTGGCCCAAAGGCACCTCCTGAAAAGAAACAAACAAGAGCTTCTTTTTCCCTAATGTTGGTTTCTATAAATGGCTGGGGAAAGGTGACCCAAAAGGTTTCACTCAAATATTTTCCTCTCAGGTGAAGTGAATCCCATCTAAGGTTAATAAATTCAGAGAAATACTGAAGTGGGGAAAAAAAAACCCCAAACCAGGAATTTTGCAATGTAGGGTATTTGTGTGCCTTCCCCCAAGAAAAATTATGGTTTGGATAATAAATGTGACTACAAATATCAGGTAGCTATGGGAATTTTTAAAGATTGCATTTTGCTGGAATGATAAATAGTGACTGACTGTCAGTGTTGGTGAGATGGTAATCTTTTCCACAAAAAAATACTTAAAGGTTGCTATTCACACATGGAACATTGTAGAAGAAAATATTTAAGGGTCAAATATAGTAAAAATTGGATAGAAATTATATGGTTAGCACACTGGTTAGGTTTCAGTAGTTATCAGAAGCTAGAGCCCATCTGACCCTGGGAATTCCTGTATCTTCTTTGATAAAGATAATTTTCACGACACAGCAATTATTACAACCTTAAAAGGCAATTTAATTCTTGCCTCAGTCTGAAATAACCTTTAGACTACCTAGACTGTTGGCTATCCTTATTTCTTCACCCCTTCTGGGATAAGAAAATATTTGGAAAGCTTTAGGAGTGCACCTAAATATTTAGGAACTCAATAGTTAGATGCTTTAATTTTGAGCTGCTAAAGCTTGATCCCAGAGCAGAGTTCACTGCACTCCCCATGTGCACCAGAGGAGGAATACCCAGCTCTTGTCACACCCACCATGGAGACCCCTCAAGCAGACCAAAACCAAGATCTGAAGGTACCTGTGAAGCACAACCCACCTTGCACAGGGCTGTGTACCCTATACACTCAAATTCTGCACACTCAAGTTCTTTGAAGAAGGATTTGTAGGTCATTCCTCTTTTTCTTCTTGAGTAAGACCTTTTTGCTTCTTAAAACATAGGAACCTTCCCTCTTTTTACACCTTTGTACAGCAGGACACACAGCCCAAAAAGAGAGAAAGAAATCCAAGCATGTTTTCACCAAGCAGTTCTGCACCTATCTTTTAGGGAAATGTCCTCCCTGCAAAGCTGTGAGCTGTCCGGGGGAGCAGTGCAAGCTGCTCCTGCTGAATCTGCTCCAAGACATCCAAGGTAGGTAATTAGAAGGTATTATATAATTCCATTTTCTCAAATTATATGCCTGGGGAAAATCATAAACTTTGGTGCTCCAGGTGGCTTCATCAAAGTTACGAAGAGAGGAAAAAAAGAGTAGTTGAAAATTAAGCACACTTAAATTTCACTTGCTTTGCTACAGTTTAGTAACTTTGTAGTCTTGCCCTTTTTGTTATCAGGAAATCTTTTCCCCAAATTTGATTGTCTTCCCACGAAGATTAATGATTCTCATGAAAGACACCTACTTCTACTCCCAAATCGTGTTCTTGATATCTTGAATACACTCAGATAAAAATGTTTTGAGCAAAGTCATTTGAGCTACAAATTGTACAGAAACAGGTCTGTAACCACAGGGTTGGTGTGTGATCCTGCCCTGCCTGTCAGGATTAAAAGATTACAGTTGATAAGATATAGATATGTAAGACATTTTATATCAAATTATATAGGTAAAATACATTTCTATCAGCACCTAAACTTCTATTAGGTTACCATTCTGGAATTCTGGCAAACTGCATCCCATTAAATGAATCTTGAACCAGTATTTTGTTACTAGAAGTCTGGGAAAATATAGTCAGATGATAAGGAAATTCCTCAATCATTACTTGTTGATATATATAACACTGTCCTGAATTTGTCCAGTGTGAATTAGAAGTCCTTGTGCCAAGTGGTTTTATCTCTTTCCATATCAGGAAACTTTGTTTTCACAGCAAGAAGGAAAGATAAATACTATTTTCCTTCTCTTTCCATTATGGGCTTGAAGCTTATCAAAGGATCAGAGAAAATATTAAAAGAACACTATTGTCCCAGCATTTGCTGTGTATTATTGGCAGGTAAATGCAGAGAACAGGAATGACCTATAAACTCAGGAAAAAAGAAAACACCTGCTTTGGCGCTCTACTCTCTCAAGACATGTGTTCAAGAGGATTGCTACTCTCCAAGAAGGATTAGAATTTTTCCATTCATGTTTTCTTTTTCCTAGGAGTGGCCCATGCTGGGGGGCTGCAGTGAGACCTCTCAGCCCCTAAAGGCTGCCTCTGTGTCCAGTGAGATGGTTTTTGTTTACCCTCACTCTAACCTATGACATGAAGGTGCAACATCAAGCATGCAGCTCTAGATTCTCAGTTACACAGCTCAGTCTGCACACCTGCAGCTGAGAATCATTGTACCAGCAGCAGGAATGAACCAGCAATTTATGGTATTTAATATTAAACAGTTTTGCAGAATATTGATGTAGTCTTCACTGACTGTTTAATAAAAGAAAAATTATATACCCCATGTAAAACCTAAACTGTTTTGGAATAAAGGATCAGTTTTTATAGACTGAATTGCCACATCAAATTCATAAGCAACTTTGCAGTCTACCAAAGTAAATTCTCTTCAGGCACAAATGAAAAATGGGCAGCAACAGCAAAAAAAGAAAACTTTCCCCTAAAAGGCCTGAGAAAATAAAGGTCCTTGATGTTACCTTAAACATAATGAATAAGTACCTGCCAAAATAAATTTCCAATATAATCTTGTCAGTGACACCAATGATTTGTACAAATGGTGTTTGGCTAATGGACAATTTATGTTCCATTCAATGAGTCTGGCAGGAGCTGATCCTCAGCAGACATTCACTTGGTTCTGCCACTATTCCCAACAGACTATTCCATGGAATCCTGAACATCAGTGTGATAGTGGCAATAAAGACTTTGCACAAGGAAGACTTGTTATATTTCTAGTTACCATGTATGCTTTGAACAGATGTTAGTGGTGATTCTTGTTTCAGCTTGCAGGTGGGGGCTTTGGAGAGGTCTAATCTCAAATGTCTGCACATATTAATATCTGTACTAGGACTGGAGTGTGCAATGAACACTACTAGTCTGTGCTTAGAGATTGCTTATGAGATCAAATGTATAAATTGAGAAATTTTGTTTCACTCACACCCCCTTTAAGAAATTCCTTATCTAGAAATGAGTTCACTGTTTACTTCAGAAAGCACTGTTTCCAGGCCTGCCATTCTTGTCTGCAGGATCTGGGATGTTCCTTTTTGATCATAGATCATTAAAATGAGCGCTTGAGCACGGCAGAAAGGATGTTGAACTTCACCTGTTTCTCCATCAGAGAATGATGATCTGGTGATGAGCTCCAATCCCAGCCTTTGACTGGCTGTACACACACAGTGACCATAGGTGTGACTGCTACCCTGAGCTCTTCAGGCTCTGCCTAAACCAGACTTCACTGCAGTTTAAGCCAACTCCTAATCAGAGTACACTGATGCATTTGAATGGGAATCACTACATTTGGCCAGAACTAGCATGGAAGTAATTTCATTTACATTTTCCAGGCTATGCAAAAGTCGGTAGACAAGAACATTATTTGTATAGAGACTCTTGAATTAAATGGATGTGTGAGTCAGCATGTCCTTTAACATGGCATTCAAAAAGTTATTTCTTAGACTGTCTTCCAGCTGTTGTATAATATTCTGATTTGATTTATAGTATGTGCAGTCACACAAATTCTGTTTGACGTTAGTTGTGGCTCATTCCTTATAATTAGTGCATAATGCTCATCTCATGTTTAACACAGGGAAGTGGAGTAATCTTTAATTCTTCTAAAATAATTAAGTTGTCATCAAAATATAATGAAGATAAGAAAATTAAACAAACTCTCTTATGAGTCTGAATGAAATTTACACTGAAAAAAATCAACAACAGTCTATGTCTGGGGTTTTCTCCAGAAGAAAATAACCTTATTAAAAAAAGAAAAAGACACTTCAGCTAGTGCCTGGACAAGTGTGCACATCTGTCACATTAAGAACAATACCTAAACACTTAAATAAATGAATAATTAAGGATATAATAATTCGTATGCAACCCCCATAATTATGTCACTTTAGTTATGTATCACTGCATAAAACAGTCTTGGAATGGATTCCTCTGGTACAGAAGTAAGAGAGTGCTGACATTTAGCTTAAAGCTACCTTTGTCTCCCATCAGCCCTTCTCCTGGGCCTCAGATCAATGAAATTCACATTGGAATCAACAGAAAAACTCTCTGAGATGCAAAAAAGCCTTAAAATAATAGAAATCTCCTCAAATATGAAGGACAGGAAAGATAATCTATTATTCATTTCTGTTCATAGAATGGTTTTGATTGCAAAGGGCCTTAAAGATAATCTAGTTCCATCCCCCCTGTCAGGAGCAGGAGTAATAATTGTAATGTCTCAAAAACAAAACAAAAAATTAATGTTCTGGATTACTATTACAGTAAAAAAATTAAGCCTGGGAAAAAAAAGGAAAGCATGAAGGTAGTCAGTTAATTTTCAAGAAGTGGATCAGAAACAGCATGGTCAATGCATCTCTCATCGTGCAAAAGGTTTCACTTGTCATTAATTTAAAATCTTTTGAAAAGTCTCTCTGATAAAACTATATATTAGGAAAAAATTTATCTGATAACGCCAAGACTAAACCATGGATGCTTCTTTTTATCCAAGCCTAAAGGATACATGAAGAATATCTATTTTGCAGAAGAGGATCTGAAAATTTTTTCTTCATAATGTATTTCTTACTCCTAAATTTTAAAAAACTCACTACTTTTCATTGTTGCAGAAGATCAAATTTGTATCTTCTGGTGTGTCCACAGGGATGGTTCCATCTTGCAGATGACAACTCTGAGAGCTGCCAAACCCTGTAATGACAGAAAACCCAATGACTAGGAGCATTATTTATTTGTTTGACTTTGAAGAAGTCACTGATCCATGAACAGACAGAAACAAAAGACTCATTTGCAAGGTACAGCCTTGGGTATGTGAAGCTTTTCAGTGCATTCAGTTTCAGGCCCAGTTAGTCCAGCATATACAGCTGGGAAATTGCAGCTTTTTTTCCAACTTCTAAATTGGGAAAGACTTGGGACCTGATCCAAATCTCAGTGAAGTCAATGGGCATCTTTCCATAGACTCCAATGGACTTTGAACTGGGATCTTTGTTCCAAACACTGCTAGTAAGCAAAGCTGGGAGAAAGTATTGTGAGTAGTTTCTCTACTGAGCAAGCTTAGGAAAAAACTCATCTGTGAGATGTGGTTTTGCATGTTTGAGTGTGTGGGTGTCTATACAAATTATATATACAAACAGGATTTTGCATTTTCATAAGCAAACTGCTTTCCTTAAATGACTCCCTCCTGGTCTGGCTATTTTTGTCTGAAAGTACTATAAACAGAGCAGAGCAGATATTTGTATCATTCAGACAAGGATTTCTCTTGGGTCAGCATAAGAGCAAACACAATTAAGTCACCTCTTGAATGAGGCATTGGATATACACAAGCAGCTAAAGCTTTCCGTGATCCCCTTGTTTTTGTGCCAACTTTTCACATGGACATCACCCATACTGGTCTTACATTCCTTCCTCACCACCAAATGGCCAGAGGCTCCTTGCCATTGCTCTCCTCCCCACCACTGCACCCAAATACCACCCACCCTTTGGAAATTCCTGCCTGGGTCCTCAAACAGCTGTCTGTTTCTCCAGGACATTTCTAATTACTCAGAAGGAGAGGAAGAAAAAGCCAGTTGAAATTTGTCATTATTTCTCAATGCATTTCCATTTAATCTGCCCATCTCTGTCTCTTCTAGTCGTAGTCTCTTAGCTGTATGTGCAATGTGAGATATTTGCAGATGAACACTTAACCTTGTCCAGCCTATTTGCTCCTTCTTTCACTGCCAGGCTCCCTTGATCATTAGAGTCTAATTATATTTTGGTCAAGATATTCATCAATGCAAAGAGACAGTTTAAGGACTTCGAATTAATTTAGTAAACCATTTCATTATGCCATAGACACATTACAAAATAAACATTATCCACACAAGTGAAGTGTGAGGAAAACAGGTCCCCAAAACTGCTGTTAAAAAACCCAGTGATAACCTCCTTGTGTTTGTCTTGCTGAGATAGTTGGTAGCTATAAGGTTGCTGCAAATACATAAGATTTGAGTTGTAGCCTAAAAGGAGATGATCTTTCAGCCTGAGTTTGCTGTGTAGGAAATAATGCCCTATACTCCATCAAGGATCTTGTCATTCCTCCTGAAAACCCCCAAATTCACCAGTTTCACTGCTGTTCCTCATTCTGTAATTTTGTTGTACAACCTGCTCCCATAAGGTTAATAGTCCATTCATTTCTCCTTCCTAACCCTCTCTGGATTTATAATTGAAGATGATGGGTATGACTACAATGATGGTATGAATACAATGCAGCTTCTCAATATGGTAAATCAGCCTTTGTTAAGGTCTTTCATACCAGAGTAACTCCAGTTAAGGGTTCCTCAACACTACTGAGTAGGCAACAATTCCTCTGCTCAAAACTTAGGAGCAAAAGCTCATTTTTATATGAGATTCAGGGAATTAGGATTGATTGTCTGGTCAGTGGACAGGTTTGGACACTCCTTAGAATCATCTCACTGCTTCAAATTTCTGTGAAATTAATTTTTAAAGAACCTAAGGGAAAATGACCTTTCTTGACAAACTTTTCTGAGAAAAACCTGACCAGCTAAAGTCAATGGGAGATCTGCCACTGAATTTACTGAGACCAACATTGCATATCAGGGACTGAGGATATCTTATAACCCTGCTGGATCTGTTCTTGTTACATCTGATATATTTCTTGTTAGGGAAAACCTAGAAACTAAAGCACTGGATTGTCTCCAGTACCAATCCTGTTTTAGCTTTCAAGCAAGGCATGAAATATGAAAATGAACATTCTTACCTTCTGGACAGCCTCTGAGCCATCTGTCTGAAAAGCCACTACATGGAAGCTTGAAAACTATCTTTTTTTCACAATTAATTGTGTTTATGTCCTGAAAAGCAAGTTTTACTGTTGAGTAAATATTACAATATTAAGACTTTCCACATGAAATCTCCTGTTTTGGGGCAAGATTTTTTTTTTTTCCCCCTTTGAAGCTGAAGGGAATATTCAATACTCTAAAGTTTAGGCATGTAGCAGGGGCCTAAATCAGAAGGCCAAGTCCAATGGGTTATCCCTGTTATGGCTCTAGGAGAAGATGTAAAACATGTAAGTTAAGCACCTGCCTCTCTTCATTGACTGAAAAATTCACTGTGTTCAAAAACAAATGTAAAATGTACTTCCATGCAGGCAACCCAATAGAGAAACAAATCTTGATGTCATAACATTGATACTAAATACTAAATAATAAATGATGGTGGTCAGTAAACCATAAACTGTAGAAAAAGTTCAGGACTGAGAACTAACCAAAAGTCTGGATAATTTATGGAGCAATTTGAATCCTTTTTATCTCCTAAATTGGGTTATACATTCTTGTGAAAACTGGTTTTTTATGATTTTTTTTTCAAGGTTCTTTCTGCTTCTGGATAAGCTGTAAATAGCCCAAGAAAAAGACTTTCTCATCGAATTTTGGCTACTCCCATTCTAGTCCCAAGGGACCTGGGTCAGTGTGAAAACAAAGATGAAAAATTTTTTTAAGATTGCCCAAAAGCTTATAATTGAAAGAGAGGTGCATTTAAAAGAGTGGAGGAAAGAGTAAGATAGATGATGTTGAGAAGATAGAAGGTTTTTGACTCTAGATGACTCTCCTAATACAGAATAGAGGATGATAGCTGACAGGACGATAGAATGCAAGGACAGCTTTACTCAGACCAGAGATTTGTCTGGACTGGTATGTGACCACCTGCAGAAGCAAAGTTAAAATCATGAGAACAGGGCAGGCCCAGATTCATCTCTGTTTCCACTGGCTTGTCTTTTATGGCTTTCCTGAGGGCATCCCAGTGCCAAGCACTACTTACACAGGAGATGAGCTATGCAGCCCCTTCCCATGGGATGCAGAGGGATTGAAGCTCCTGCACATCGCCTTTTCTAGCTGTGAATTCACTGCCCATCAACCAGCAGCTTTCCTCATGAGGTACAAACACACCCTCTTGCTCTGAGCTTATCTTTCCCCATACAGTTCACAGAGTGTGAACGTCTTAGCAGCAAAGAATACTGGAGAGAGGTTTGTCTTGTTTATACCAGCCTAGAAAACAATTCTCACTGTGGCAAATGAGGGAAGAGTGGAGGGGAAGATGAGATGAACCTCCCTGCTACTGGTAACATCTACTTTCTTGCTGTATGAACTAAAACAGGGGAGAGATCAGTCCTCCAGGATCAGCTCAGAGGCAGCTATGGCAATCCAAGGCAGAATTATCTGTCAGGGAAGTATCCAGTCAGGCACACATGCATGTGGTTCCTATGAACACACTGGCCACACGACACTTGCCAGCACAGCTCACCCCAGCCCCAAGCCACCTCTCGCTCTTCCCTGCAAGTATCAGCCTGAGGATGGCTGTGCATCTGTGCTTTGGGCAGAGGGCCACAGAGAAAATGGAAATTCCATGGAGTAATGTTTTAACAGCAACTCCCCATGCCATAAAGAGTGATTAAACTTCATGAAGAAAGAAGAAGGGAGGAGACTGGTTGATCTTAACCCAAACTTTTTATTACTGAAATGTGTCTATTATTGTAGTCATAAACTACCAGAGGCTAGTGGTCAATGGCTCATATCTTGATACGACATAGGTGTCCCTCAGGGGTCTGTACTGGGGAACTGTTATTTGATGTTTTTTGATGTCTTCATCAGTGGCACAGATGAAAAGATCAGCCGCACCTTTACCAAATTTCCAGATGACACCAATCTGAGTGATGCAGTGTCCACACCTGAAGGATGGGATCCATCTAGAGGGACCTGGACAAGCTCAAGAAGTAGCCCATGGGAATCTCATGATGTTTAATAAGATCAAGTGCAAGATGCTGCACCTGGATCAGGACAACCCCAATTTCAGCAGAGGCTGTGGATGAGCAGATTGAGAGCAGCCCTGCCCAGAAGGACTTGGGGGTGCTGCTGGGTGAGAGGCTGGAGATGACCCAGCCATGGCACTCACAGCCCAGAAATCCAAACACATCCTGGGTGCATCCAGAGCCCCATGGGCAGCAGGGGAGGGGATTCTCTCCCTCAACTCTGCTCCAGTGAGACCCCAGCTGGAATATTGCATCCAACCCTGGGGTGCCCAGAAGAAAGACATGGACCTCTTGTAGCGGGTCCAAAGAAAGTCACCAAGATGATAAGGGGGATAGAGCACCTCTCCTACAAGGAAAGGCTGAGAGAATTGGGATTGTTCATCCTGGAGAAGAGAAGGCTTTGGGGTAATTTAATCGTGGCCTTCCAGTACCTGAGGGAAGCCTGCAAGGAAGCTGGAGAGGGTTGTTTTAGATAGTGTGATGTGATGTGATGACAGGACAAGGAGTGCATACAAACTAAGAGAAAGTATGTTTAGATTAGATACTTGGAAAAAATTTTTACTGTGAGGGTGGTGAGGCTGGGGATGCCCCATTCCTGTAGGTGTTCAAGGCCAGGATGGATGGAGCTCTGAGAAAACTGGTCTAGAGGAAAGTGTTCCTGTCAATAGCATGGGTGTTGGAAGTAGATGATCCTTAATGTTCCTTCCAACTCATATGGCTCTATGTAATAAATCTGCTTATTATAACAGCTTTTTATTACTACTAAAGCAGAAATTATGAAAAGTCCTGTAAGTAAAAACAAAAAAACCTTTAATTAATTTTTTCTATCCTGACATTTCAAATGGTCTCCATGTAGATTGTGGGGTGGGAAGGGACTTCCCTATTTGCTCTGTGTTAAAGAAGATTAAAGAGTATATATAGCCATTTTACCCTTGCATAGCTGACTCAAGAAGGCAAGGCCAGCAGAATTAAGAAACTGCATAAATCCTATGGAATTTATAAAATACCATTCAGCAACACAGTGGGGTGCAGGAACAGTCTCCTTAAAGATAAATTGTCCTTCCTTCAACAGCTCTGCAGCTGGCCAGCAGGGATTACTAACCTCCTTAGCATCTCATGCTTACTTCTGATTTATAAATAGAGCCTCAATTATGCATGTACATGGTCTATTCAACTAAGTGTTCTTATAGTTTTTTCCCTTCTGCCCTCTTCTCCAGTCTCTCCATTTATTTTATTTCTTCACTGTGTCTGAATTCAGCCTGTTAGTTGTAGAGATCAGAAATGTTTGTTTGTACAGTTAGCAGGATAAGATGATCTTGCTCTGACAGGAGCTGTGAAAATAAAAATGTAATACAAATGCTGCTAATTTTTAATGTTGTTAATCTGGTTGACAAAATCCTTTTGCAGCTATTTCACTAACAAAAGAATAAGCACTCTGGTGAGTAGTGTATGGATTAGAGCACTGGAGATTCAGCCCAGAAATTACAGCATACTCCCCACTTCCTTAGGTGATATAAAATGCAGTCTCAGTGTTCCTTGTAACTTTTTTTTAGTTCTTGAAGTGAAGGCTATTGCTTGTTCCTGAAAACAGTTCACTCTGTGATTGCCTCTCCTGCTCCTGTGTGTTGAGGAAGACATCAGTGATGTAAATGTTCACAGTGAACATAATTATTTCTTGGTAGATCTCATAAAATCAAGCAATCAGTGGGGAAAAAAAAAAAAGAAAAAAAATTATGATAGTTCCTTCTTTAACATAAAAAAAAATAATTATATGTTTTCAACTATGAACAAAATGTTTCATTTGAATATCAGGCCTCAGCCTCAACTGTTATGTAATGAAAATATGAGTGTGACACTAAGCTCTGTAAACTGAAATTAGGTCATCACCCTTGGTTAGATCTCTAAGGTCGGCTCCTCCACTGTTTTTAAAAGTTTCCCACATTTCCTACTGTTTTCCTGCCATATTCTGCAAGAAGTATAAAATATCAATATTGTCACTGGGACAAATACAATCTTCACAGGGTGGCTGCTGTCCCTTCCTGTGTGTGGTCATGCTTCAGTGACATCACTTCTGTGATTAGTATAGTGTTAGTAATATTAGTGTTAGTGGCAGGCTATGAATAGGAGAGGGAGATGATGGAAAGAGGGAAAGGTGGATGTCGATCTCTACAGAAGAAAAGGAAATACATGTTCTCCATTCCTTGGGTAAAAGCATAACTGCTGTTTTGAAGGATTCAAGTTCTTCCAGCATTTTATGATTCTAACTGATAATTTCTCTTTCACTGTTTTGGTCAGATTATCTTAATATAAGTAGAAAGTAAGTTACTAATAACTTTTTATCATATGCAATAAGTGAGTAATAAGTAACATTTTTCATTAACAACTTCTCTCTGAATTCAGTCTGCAATTATAAATGGATTTGAGTTATTCAAAAACATATTTTCTAGCTAATAAACAGCTCATGTAGAAAAAGTCATCCAATGTTACATTAGCTACAGGTGAACATAATTCTCCCTTGGAAAAACCTAAGATGTTTCCAGACTGTTGTTGGACTCTTCCTGACTCCATGTTACAGTTAAAACATGACTGTAGAAAAGCAGTTAAATCATAGAATCATAGAAGAGTTTGGGTAGGAAGTGGCCTTAGAGATCATCTAGTTTCAATCCCCCTGCCCTGGATGGAGATACCTTCCATTAGACCAGGCTTGTCAAATTCTCATCCAAGCTGGCCTTGAACAATTCCAGGGGTGGGACCCAGCTCCTCTGGATAACCATATCCTGTGTCTCACCATCCTCACAGTAAAGAATTTCTTCCTAATATCTAATCTAAATTGACCTCTTTCGTTCAATAGAAACACCTTGTACAGTGAATTTACGCAGTTCACTAGTCCTCATCTGCACTGACTTTTACAGTATCACAATGCAACCCTGAGATTTCGCAGACAATTCTTGATATATTCCACATTAATATTTCAGAGCATTTGAAAATGTTTTCTACTCTACACTAAATGTCAGAAGAGACATAGTATGCAACTAATGGAACAGCAACCAATGACCACTAGCAGTCAGCAATACAATATATCTATTTTGTTGGGTTTTTTTCCTTTTGGGAAGGATTACTATAGCTTGAAGATGTGCAAATAAGTCTTGCAACAAAACTGTCTCATATTCCTTCACAGTATCAATTTAATTTCCCTTTATCCATCCTGGCTTCTTCCTACACCCCTTCTTTTGATTTCAGGTAGGCTGTGAGAGAAAAATTTTAGGTTAATATAATATATATCTTCATATAAATCTTCACCAAGGCAACAAAGCAAAACACTTTGGTTGTATACGGAGAAATAGCTTGGCACATTCTCAAACCTGAGAAAGTGCTTTAGAATTATTTGAAATAGTTCATAAAAATAATTAGTTCCCTCAATACTTGAGTCCACCACTCAATCTCTGCTTTTTGGTATTACTGGACCCATGGTGAAGACTGAAGTTTTGGGTTACCCTGTGGCCATAAAAAGCAGATACAATGTTGGCTTTCACAGGAAAAACCCACTTCTCACTGGCACTGTGAGCACACACACCTGCTCCTCTACACCCTCCTCTTCTTCCATCCCTCACTGCACTCTCACTCCAGGGCTCAGGGCTGGAACAGGCAGTGAGAAAGAGTGCTTGAAGTCCTGCTGGCCGGCACCTGGAGCTGCTCCGTTGTGCCTACAAATACAGCACCATTTCCAATTTGTCACATTTGTGTCCTGCCATGACACTGCAGGCACTTTTTAAAATATGTATATTTACAAATATTCCATCAGCTTAAAACAAATAAACAATCCCTTCAATCAGGCATACATGTGGATTCAGGGATAGTGTGAAGGTGGAAAGGTCAAAAGAAGTGGACTACTACACTAACATTGACCAGACTGACAGTGGTGAGTTAGAAAGGCATGATTCCTGCATAAGAATGTGCCTGAAACCAGACATTTAAGGCCATGCCTTTGTAGACTTAACTACAGATTTTAAAATATTTTTACTCCTTCAAGCTAATATGGAATTTACAGGAATTAGCATACCAATATCTATGTAAAATTTCCATGCAATTTAATTGTAATTAAAAGAAATATTAGAGAAGATTATGTGAACAAATTAATTTTATAAAAAGTTTTAAAATATATAATTTAAAAAGCACTAAATAATTATGCAAAATTAATTAGATAATCATATCCCTACAGTAGTGTTCTCTGGAAGTTTTAAACAAATTTATAAAGCTTATTATTCTCTATTCATAAAATTCAGCATGGATTTTTTACTGCTTAAAAATATTGTGTGCTTGGCAATTTCATTGAGTTCATTGACACTGCATAGGTTTGATGACAATTTTTTGATACTTAGAAATAGGAGCTAGAGACAAAACCAAAGCAGAGCAAACCCAAGGAGAGAGTTTTGTGCAGTACCCTTGAAATGGAAAGATGATTGCTTTCTTGAAGTATTTAGGGATGTTGGTTTTCCAGACTCAATACAAAAAGCCTTATTTTACTCCTGTTTTTTAAGCTGCCATCTAATCTGGGTTCACCACTGCAGCCTCCAAAATGTGAGCATATTCAAGCATTATGGAACAAATTTATTCATAACTGTGAAGCTCTTAACATCTAGACTGCAGTTTCTTTGTTTCATTTAATTACTCTTCAAAAAGGTACTTACTGTTCCCAAGCCTCTGTAACTTGCCAATTTCCACTGAAACAGACGTACACAAAAAATATTCAAAACTCACTTGATACTATTTTGTAACACTCTAAGAAATGGTTCCAACACTTTCCTTGTCATACACAACTGCAATTATTAACTGTTTAATAAAAAGTGCAGAAATTCTGCAGATTAATAGGTTTGCTTGCTAAAAGCCCACCAACATCATGATGATAAGGCTGAAGTAGCATTACAAGACATGTTTTGAGCACTCCAGGGTTGATCACTAGTAAAGTATGCTGTTAAGAGCATTATCCAACTGAGTCTTAAACTTTGACAGGCTTGGGAGGGTTGTGAGTGGAAGTAGGAGGTGTGCATGTAACAACTGCACATTGAAACAATCATTCCACTGAATGAAATTAGGGGACCTCTGTGGTTTGGAGGGTTATCCTGGCTTCATTCCTAAGTAAATCTTCCAAAATTTGTATATGTTGTGAAGTTCTGAAAAAAACAGCCAGCAATAGAAACTTGTCAGTATTTAATAACTGGGTAAGTCTCCTGGGATTTTATTAACACTCAGTACGCTGCAGTCCACACCTGCACAGCTTGAGCTATTCTTTCCTCACAATTGCTCTTTTCTCATGGTGGTGCTAAAAACATTAAGAAGGTTTTGCTGTTCTCTCCATATACCTATTGTATGGAAGAAAAAGTAGAGGCATGGGAGCGAGGGGGAGAGAGAGTCTGCATGAAGCAAACAAGAAGGAAACAGGGAAAAAATATTCGGGACATAATACAAAAATAATGCATAATTAACAAAACCAGGAATCCTGGGCACATTATAGTAGAGTGTGGTGAAATCCATGACAAACACTTCAACCATACAAGCTGATGTTAATTTATCATTTTCAGAAACTGATATGACATCCAAAGTTAACTTAAGTAGCATAAATGGTTGAAAATTCAGCCATTCTAAAGATAAATACAGCAAAATGTGAAAATATGCCATGTGCACAAGTGTTGAGGTCCGGGAGATTTAAATATCATTGTCCTGCCCACCCAGAGCCATTTCCCAGGGTAGTGGGAGCACTCCCACACACACCTGTGGTGGCTCCAGGGCGCTACAGACACAAACAGGGTGAGGATTTCTCCTTTCCTTTGGCTCTAGTGAAAACACCAGGCTGTTTTTACCTCTCCATGCAGAAACTTCTCTTCCCTTGCTCCTCCTAAAATTATTAGCACAGTTAGCTCTGTCCTGGGACTTCACCACACCAGAGAGGGAAAGATCATTCCTTTATATGAAGTTTAAACTGGTTTCTTCTCTATTTCACTGCTTACATCCTGATAACAAGGTGTACAAATTACCTTGGGACCCTTTGTTATATTTATTACAGGAACATTTAGGTCCAAGACCTTCCTCATACCACCACTGACACCAGAGCCATGTAGGCTGAATGATGAAGACTGTATATGTGTACAACAACCTGGGGGGTGAGGCTGTTGCTTGCTGGAGATAGGGATGTGCTGGAGCTCTTTGGTTATTTTCCTAATCAAGACTGGGTTGCCTGGTCTTTTTCTACTCATTCAGTTTTATGGGATAAAATAAATCCTTGTTTTGAGCTGAAGGCTGAACTACAAGGAAAGAGAGACTTGAGATGGGATTTGGTATCTTGTTTGTTTTGTTTTCTTAGGTAACAGAGGAAAGTGTTTTTCTGGTAGAAGCAAAAGTCCTCAATTCATATTTAAAGGTAGTTATCAGGGCTTCTTTTACAGCACTTACTGGGGAGATCAGAAGTGCTCTGTCCTGCCTTGGGTAACAATGGTTTCTCTCCCAGAGACCTCCCACATTCACAAAAAGCCATGGAAGGTTGCCCAGCTGCTCTCACTGAGGGGCTCTGTGAGGTTCTAATGTGGTTTTTTGCTTTAGCCAGGCATGAAGGCTTCCTGCAGGAGGTGACATTCACTCCCCAAATGACATACCTGGGGCGTGTTGGCAGGCCTGGCCTGAAACCTAGGATGTCAAAGAAGTTCTCTCTGTGCTGTCCCTCAGAAACACTGAGACCACAAAGGAATTCCCCCTCTTGCAGTAGTCTGTAGGGGCAGACAGGCCCTTGGAGGTGCAGTGGAATTGAGTGGCACCACAGAGGCTGGAGTTCAGTCTGCCTTCCCTGATGCCTTGAGAGGCTACCTAGGAGAGGGGCTAGACAGTGTTAAAGGAATAAAGCAGGTTTTTATTAAAAGGCTTCAAAGGATACACCTTGGGCAGCACAAGAGCTCGGCTGTCGCTCCACCTGGTCCCGAGTTATCACGCTTTTATAAGTTTTGGTCCATTTACATATTGGGGTTAATTGTCCAATTACAGCTTCAGGTTATGAAGTCACATCCTCCCACACTGCTCTCCTCAATTCACTGTTGTTTATACTTTTGGTGCCTGAAGCTGCAATGTGTCCTTGGTTCTTGGGCTGGAAAAGGATTGTTTTGTCTGAGTACTTTGTGAAGAGAACTTGCTAACACTTTATATGAAGTTCAGGGTTATGTACAGTTATATAATGCTGTACAGAATCTGGAAAATACTGAAAAAAAAATGAAAGCTAAAATTTAAGGCATCATCCCTCTCTCCCACAAAAGTCTGGCTGATCACGTCAAAGGCAGGAGGCTGCATGGCTGTGCCAGGCAGGAGAGCAGGTCACAGGCTGAGCAGTGTGGGGATGAGGGGGAAAACAGTGGAAAGTCCTTGCAGGATGCTAGTGAGATAGGTACCTTTCTGGGAGCTTCTTCCTCACATTCAGTGTTGATTGCATTGGGACTGGCCGAAGCACTCTCACCAAAGTATCTTAAAATTGCAGTTTGTAGGTTGCTGGAAAGTACCATAGGAAGTCCTAAACAATTAGGCTGCATTTTGGTTTGGAACACAAAATTAGGTCACCTTTTGATCCTCATCTCTAGGTGCCTACAAAGGGCTAATTATGTACCACCTCGTCTAGGTGCTGTGAAAATTAATCCATTCCATTTGTGAAGTGTCCAAATACTCTGACACTAAGCACAGAAGAACAGCCATCGAGAAAATTGACAAATCTCTGCTCTAAGGAGGGTTTAGATAGCATGAATTAAGTAAGATGTCTAAGGTCACATACTGAATAAAATAAAAGAAATTATTCTGTGTACATGAACTGAATGAGGGATAGATAACTGAGGGTAAAATACCATCATGTAATGTAATGCACACGCCCAGAAGGTCAACAGAAAGTTACAGGCAACCTTTACTCTTCCACTCTGAAACTTTTGAATCCTCCTTGTCTTTTCAGCTTTAGCGCTTGGGAAACGCATTTCAAATACATCTTGTTTTCATTCTTTCCCATGAGCCAGGTTACCTGGTTTAATTGCAATTTCCAAGATGAGATGTGATCTTTACTCTTCTCAAAAAAGCATAGGAGACCATTGGAGGAAAATGGGGAGTATCAATCTCAAAGTAATCCATGTCTGGTTTTAAATATAATGATTCTACCATACCCAAAATATTTCCTATGTGAGTATTTATATTCAAAATCATATGACAAAGAGATACACACTAAAATATAGAAAATTGGATATAATAGGTAATATTTTACTATTTTTCTTTATTTTATTGCTATTTTACTAGCTTATTCTTTTTGTGTGTCTGTGGTATCCTCTCTATGAAAACAGAAATATCAGCTGAGCTCTGAAAAAAAGGCTATACAGATTTTAAGTCATTACCATTGCCAGTATATAAGACCATATAACGAAAGCTGATGCTTAAAATAAAGCTAGACCTGAGAATGTATTCTTAGAACAGTATAAATAAATTTTATCACTTAAAAAGTTATATCTAGAATAACATTTTTGTTAAATTCCATTTTTTCTTTGTTTACAGAGGATGTTTATATGTAGTATCATATAACAAGGAGACTTTTGCATTCAAGTAAAACCCCCAAAAAGCCAGACTATCCTATTACAGCAGAAAGATAAAAGTTGCCAGAAATTTTATGAAAATTGCTGAATCAAAAAGGGACAAATTCCATCAGTTTATCCACCCCCAGAGAAGAACACAGTAGTAATTCTGACCTTGCTATGAAGACAAGAATTCATGGAATACAGAAATGTTAGAAATATTCTAACCATGGGAAAAATGTCAGTGGGAACTTTACCCTATTAGGCACTGATGAATGCATTCCTCCCTCAAGATTTTTCTTCCATGTGAGTTCCCTTCACCAATGTTCTCATTTCAAGCTAAACACACACCCTTTAAAATGCTGTTCTCTTCCACTGCTCCAGCAATTACTTTTTGTCCTGGTTGATCATATCTGGATTTTAAGATTCTAGGAGGTTATAGAAGTCTAGAACAAAAGTTTTGTACTTTTAAAAATTTTGTGGCAAGTTTTTAAGTTATTAAATCAAATGTGTTAGATGCTTCTGGAAAACTTCAGCTCTTCCTTTATGATTTTCTTTGCTAGATAACACAAGCTACAATAAAATTTCCTCTCTCAATGGTACATGGGGTTTAATGAGGTTGCAGCTAAGAGGTGCAACCCTTTTATTATAATATGAGCAGACTGTAAAGTCTGTCTGAAAAGATTAGTTGAATAGTGACATATTGTACATCAGAAGTGACATCCTGAGATCAAAGGCAGTGAAACTGGAGCTATTCAGAGCAGAAAGAATTTTCTCTCATACTAATGCAAACGTTCTGGGTTTTCATGGCTCTTTATGTTTTGTAACTTAACTTCAGGAGGCCTTTTGAAAAATATTTGGCAATGCATTTGAAAAAAGATATTAACAGACGACATTCTTATTTTTCAAAATAACGATTAAACAAAACAAAGTAAGTGTCACCACAAAGGGCTCATAGCCTTAGAAAACCAGATATAATTTTTGCAGACCACCTTTAAGACAGGACTTCAAAATTGCAAAGTATGTCCAATAAACTCCTTTATCTTAAATCTTAGAATGAGTTCATAAGATATGAGAAATTTTCCTTTCTAAAGGCTGAGACCTCAGCTGATATATGCATTACAGTCTATAAATAGACATTTCTCCCCATGTCCAATGAATGAAAAATATTGTAAAGATTTTTATTTTTTTTTTAAATATGGGTCTAAAATGAAAATTTCAGGTTAATAATATAGAAACTAGCAATCAAAACACAAAAAAAGCCCCAGAAGAATTGGAAGAATTGTGTATTTTCTGTGATCCTGGTATTTTTGGAAATGCAGTAACTTTATTGGTTCAAACTTCCCTCAATATTTTGAGCAGATGCTGCAATTTAATCTCAAGGAAACTTTAAGAAGAGCATCTCTTAATTTTCCAAGGGAAGACCAAATGTTGCCTTCAGGCTCAGGAAAGTAAAATTCAGCCACCAGCCCACAGACTGAGCTCAGGAATGCCATGTCTGAGGAACATTTGAAATGTTTGTAATAATCATTCTGGCAGAACTTTATTTAAAGCCAGTGAGTGCAGATCAGGTAGAAAGACATGAAAGCCATCCAATGTCCAATATTTGGTCCCATAATCAGCATCGTTTCCAAAGCCTTCAAAGAGAAAATCTGGGCTAATTCACTTCATCTGGAATGAGGAATTGGAAACAAAGACCTGTGCTAGCATTCAGGAATGCATTTAATTTTCTTTGACCTGATATCCAATTATATGTTTTAAAATCTCCAGTTTGTGAATGAACTAGCTTACAGCTGTTTTATCTGATTTGATTTATCTGATTTGATTTATCTGATTTGTTTACAATTCAGTAGGAAGGATTTGGAGATTAGATTTATCTCAGAGGAATGTTGCAGTTTGAAACAGAAATAATAAACAAGGATATGTATTCATCTCAGCAATAGTGACCTTGCAGGAAATTATTTTTCTCTTTATATTTCTCTTTCTGAGCAATTCCAGAGAAAATGTTACTAAACAATACAAAAATTTTTACTGGAATACATTTTTAAGTATAAATATTTGGAGGTAATTAAACAGTTTGAGTATTTGTATTGGGACTCAATCCAGCCTTGTAGTGTTAAGGCTGGTCAGTCTTTACCCAGCTCCACATTTTTAGGATGGGATCCTAAAATCATAGCCAAAGTCTTGCAACACATTTATGCACGCTTTTGGAAATTATAATTTTCCAGAAAAATGAGCAGGAGCTGGCAAGTCTTCTTATTGCAGTAGTCTGCAAGTACCAAAACTGAGCCCAGAATTTTCTGAAAAACGTTTTCCTTTTGTCAATTAGCAATAGATTTTGGGATTGTTTCCATTTAAAACTTTCCTTTTGGCCATTCTTTGGCCAACATATTTTGAACTTAAGTTCTGCCATATCTTTCTTAATTCCAAAAAAATAAAAATTAACTGTAAGAGAGATCTGGATAGTTTATAGAAATATGACAGTCAAAGCCAGCCATACTGTCACTAGATCCATGTATGTCTCATGAGATTCAAGGAAGTAAACAGTCCTTTCTGCATGCACAGAGTTTTTAACCAAGACACCCCACATCTACTTTGCTGCATCAGCCCTACCAGCTCAAACTCATAAGCAATGTGAAAGCCTGTGAAAAAATATCCCATGTTCCCACACCAACATGGAAGCAATTGATTCTTTCTATCCAGCTACTCACCCAGCACTGTAGAAAACTACAAATTACTCCCAAATTACTAACTGGTGTTGATTGAATCAATTGCTTCCCTGCCATTGATAAAAGCAATAAGAAGCTCTTCCAGGATGATGCTCACTGTCCAAAATCACCAATAACATTCATATGAGGACAGCTCCCTTCAGGAGGTTTTTCAGTGTTAACAGTGTCTGCAAAAGTAATTTTCCCCTGTGTGCTCTATACTTGAGTTGTGAGGAAGCCTTTTTCACCCAAGCATGTTTTCATTTGGCCTGAAAGCATCATCCTCTTCTTCATAATGGCCCTTTGAAAAACTGGATATTGTTTTTCCTTTAGAGAGGTGTATCATTGTACTTTTTGTTCCATCATTTTGCAGTGTTCAGCCTGTGTAAGGAGTTGTGTTAAATGGAAATTCCTTACATTTGTTTGGCTTGGGAAAACATGATGCACCACAGGAATATCGCATTTGTGCTGCCAAGAGCTAATGAAGACCATCCTGGAAGATCTTTCAGGTCAGCCTCTGAGACAGGCCAGCCATGCTGCAGTAATTGGTTGCTAATGCAAGTTTTTTTGGGGAGAGTAGAGAAATACTGTGGGTAATTCCAGAAATGCTGCAATTCTTTGGAGCTCCAGTTGTGAATATTATTTTAAACTTCTAAGGATGAGGGGACTCATAGACTGTATGAGGTATGTCATACCTGATTAATTTATGGAATAAGTGGTGTAAGAGTACATTTATATGCCAAATAAAATAGCAATCAAAATATATCTTTCTGTGCTTGCTAATTTGGGAACACAGCATAAAAGAGACTTGGCTAATGGATATTTCTAGTTGGTCTTTCTGCTCTTTAATAAACTCTTTTGAGGGTGGTATGGTTTCAGCCTTTCATTTCCTTACAAATAAGTAGACACAAAAAGTGCTTAAGCAAGCTTAGGAACAAATATATTATAAAAATATTAACAATTTTGCCTGTCAGCAAGAAATAAATGTGGACTTTAACTAATAAATACTAATATTAGTATATAATATATATACATTATATACTAATGTATATACAGTTACTCAAACTGAAAATTAAGAGGAAAAACTAAAATTAGTGGGGAAAAAAAACAAAACAAAAAGAAATTTCTGTCCTGTATAGATTTTTAGCAACCAGCATCCTCTGGAAAGGTTTAAACAACCTCTCTACACTGTGTGAAAAAGGTAACTTGGTAGTTTAATTTCATTTTCTAACTAATCTTTGTATTGAGATTATCAGTAAACTTTCATTATTCATCTTCATGACATCTCTACTCATCCCCTGGAATACCATTTAAAAATTTGTACCATATTATCTCACTGCCAGCCTTCTGCACCAAAGATTTAAGTGAAACATCACACGCTATTAGCAGCTCAGTTAGCAGCCCAGTTCTTTCACTTGGAAATTCATCTAAGAGCCTTTGGGAATATTGCCAGGTCTGGTAGTTACTGTTCTTCTTGTCTCTTTATTCCATAAACTTCTACCAAAATCTTGACTAAAGACAGATTTTCCTGAAACATCAGAATCAAAGTTCTGCCATGGTGAGCTCTCTATACTCACTCCTTCCTTGGGTCCACAGGTGGAATGAACCCATTTGGGTTTTCTTCTGAGGCTTATCTTTTCTAAAATATTGCTGCATCTTGATCCTCTATTTGCTATACTGATGCTCCATCAGGCTTGCTGTGTCTGCTGTGTTTGAGAAAGACTTTATTAGCACTGTAGCCATTTGGAAGTTCATCTCTTGTCCTGTTCTGCTTTTTCATGTATATTATATTGAGTTTTATGATTTTTCTGGTTATTCTCTTTTGGGCACATTTTCACCTTTTGAAGGTTCTTGCATCTAATAACCTTCCCTACCCTTCTGTTCAGCCATGCTGGATCTCTTTTTCTCTTTCTAAAATGGGAGATGCAGTTGTCCTGAGTTCCCATATGGTATCCTGCTGCTTGCCAGGCCTTTACCCTTTTACTGTCCCTTCAACTGAGCTTCCTCCCCGGTATGTAATTATTTATTTTTTTTTAAAATAAGAGGTGTGGCATTCTTGTTTATGTATCTTCTACCACATTTGAAAGATGCACCAATATTTAGGCCTTACACAGAGACATCATTTATTCTTTAACCCAGAGGCTCAGGGGCATCACACTCCATGGAAAGTGACACTGTTGAGTATCATTCTATAGACCTTTCCATACTTTATCATTCCACAAACCTTTATTGGACTGGATCATTCCATGACCAACTGACTATTTCTTCAACTTTGAATTACCTCAATGAATTTGATTTTTCCCTTATGCACCATTTCTGCAGAGTCACACCTGCATCTTTCTTCCCTTCTGCATTAACATAATCAATATACTCAGTCCTTGGCAGAATGGCAAGCCCTTTGTATTTCAGAGTATCTACAAGAGAATAGAAAAACATACCATTAATTTTCAGAAACACATAATTCAGAAATAACTGAAAGGCTCTTAGTTTCAAATTCAGCAAGGTGAGTGACCTCCATGAACACTATATTCAAAATGAGATATTACTGAAGTTGCTATGGTTACTGCAGTCAAAATTATAGCCATTGGCTATTCTAAAATCCATATATTGACCAAACACTGCACTCCCAAGGCAAGTTATCATCATGGCCTGATGAGGGAGAGTTGGAAAACTTAAGAGGGTGTTAAGGTAAAAAAGAGTGAAACTGCTACCAATGTTATCTAGTGTCCAGCCAGTACAAGATGGATTGAAAGCAGTGCAGAAATGACAATAAACATTGAGATAATCAAACACAACAAAAATTGAGAACATGAGCAGATGACGCTTTGATGCCTGTAATTCATCACCATTCTACAACTGAAACACAAACCAGCAGCACAGGGTGATGACTAGCAGTGAAGGGACAGAACTTGCAAAGACTAACGCAGCATGAGAGTTTGGGGTTGTTTCAGTAAATAAGGAGGAGGGAGTATCAAGCACCATTAACATGTAAGTTTAGTAATCCATGAAAGCTGATACTATCAGTTGAACAAACAACCTTTCAAGTCTTCCTGTGCCACTGTGGACTGAGATACTTGTAGTGAACATATGCAGTTTGTTCAAGCATAATGTAATTTGAAGCTCATTTACCACAGAGTGGTCCATGCAATCAAAGCTCTGTGATGAAAGCTGGTTTTCAAATAAAGAGCATCAATATTAAAGGTTTGTTACCAATTGGCACATGCAAATGCATTAAGAAAAAGCAGGAGCAAAGTGGAATAACTAGCAAGGGAAAGTGTGCACTGTGTGTGTTCTTGCTATGCTCTATTTGGACAGAAAGTCATTTCAATCAGCATTTCAATCCTGCATAAAAAGAAAAAAGAGTAAACCTTTAAATCCCTGCAAAAAATTGCTCATAATAATTTTCTAGGACATTCTGAGCTTGTTCCTTTGTTTTGTGTTCTTGTCTTGTTTTAACTGCTTTGTGCCCTGTGTCATTGTTAACGAGTGTGGAAGGAATATGTAAAATATCACCAAATTTGGAAAAATAGCACATCATATCTACTCCAGTCATTCTGTCCCAATGTAAATCACTGCATTAAGCACAAGATAATAAAGACTGAGCGCCATTGTTATTTTCATAGCCTGACCTTAATATTAAATTCTATGACTGGTGAGTCAGTTTCTGTCTGGTGTTGACATTTGCCTCTCACTAATCATTCTACAAAATTCCATTAATAACAGTATATGTTAAAGCAAGGAAATTACTTCTAGAATCAGTTTCTAGGTTCTCAGTACAAAACAGCATTGCAACTGGGAAAAAGTTTTACTGGCATTTCAATTGTGGAGACTGAGTTAGCTAATTACTGGCATATTTAGTGCACATCATTCCTCAGTACATGAGATTCCCATTGCTATAGCTGATGTAGGATACTTAAAAAAGGGTCTGTGCCATCATTCCTCTGGTGATCATAAGCCCAGCCAGCTATGTGCTCATCTCAAAAAAGAGCAGTGTAATTTATAGAAATTCTAGATTTGAGTAAAATTTACATGGTTTCACAGCCAAATGCTTGAAATTCTGGCTGAAGCCAATGGGACTATTGCCATTGCTCTCAAGGTGAACAGGGCTGGGCCACAAAAGAAGGATTAATGCAATACTCAAGTTTCTCTTGAGGGTTCCATGTTCCAGTCTGAGCTTTCTCAATATCCAGTGCAGCAACAGAAACCCAAGGACTCTCAACATCTCCCTAGGACCAGAGCTAAAGACATTTCAGAATTACATTCTCAAGGTTTAGTTAGCACTTGTTACAGAATGTTTGAGGAAATATGGGGCAAGATCTGGTCTATGGACACCCATTTTTCCAGAGGCAAGTATCTAGGGCCTACAAGCACTTTATTTTATCTACTCAGAGACAAAGTTATTAATACCTATATTCTGTGTAATACCACAGCAATAAATGCACTTTTCCAGAAGGTGGTAAATGTAGGCATCCAGGGTTATGTAAGCCTGAGAGGTCTGAGCACACATCTCCTGGCTGTCCAAACCACCAGGTTCTCTGCTCAGTGACATCCCCCTGTGACCCCTGTCACTCTGCCACCATGGGTCTGGCTCTCATTATCTATCCAACTCTTTCTAACAACTTTCAAAGCAGGTAGTTCATCTCAATCCAAGACACAGTACCAAAGATTTAATCTAGAGAAGGACAGAGCACACCTCTGCTCCTAATACTGCTCTGCTCCTAATACTGCCATTTCCAGAGAGACACCTGCTCACCAGAATGCCCACCTGTCTTCACCAACTAATGCTGGCAGCCCATGGCACAACTGCCCTGCCTTTTCCTGCCTCTCTGGTGTTTTCTGTTTAACTTGGGACCTGAAGTGGCTGGTTCTGATTCTGTCTGTGGAACATTCATGGGGATTACAAGGGTTTCTTTGGTCAATATGTATTCCTTTTTTTGTTACGTGGGGAAATTCTTCATACAAGCCTCAGTAATCCTTCCCTGGTCAGAGTGTCATTCAGATCACATGATCATATTACACTGGACAATTAGGCTTTGCTTACCCTTTTGTTTGCTACCTGATGATTTTTCTCCTAATGGAGACAGTAATTTTAGTGTTTAAAAGTTTGATTACATCAGTGATGACATTTTTCCATTCTATCTCCTGGGTAGGCTTGAGCTAAGCAACAGAAACCGAGCCTCATATTGATAACTACACTGAAATCTCATCTCAACTCTCCTCTTTCTATAGTTCTTGCTTTATTTATATCCATTAGGCCCATGGTTAGTCAAAGTTTTTACAGAACGGTGTTCTTAATTTCAAAGGCATTTCAGTCTTCTTCTTGAAGTGTCAAAAAAAACCACCACAGTGTAAACAATGTTCTATCCTAAATATACAAATACTTGACAGTTGAAACAACTTCTAACTGCAACTTACTCTGACTAAAAATTCACCATACATTTACTTGGCTCTACTCCAAGATTTAAAGTAACACAAAACTAGCTCCTAATCTTTTGACTACATAAGAGCAACTCTCTCCCTCTCCCTTTACCAAGACTAGTGATGGCTGTGATTTTTCATGTCTTTTTTCAAGCATCCATTTACAAATCAAATTTTACTTTCCCCTATTTCTGGAGAAGGGGACAGTACAGGTTTCTTAATACAAATACTCCCAGATTACCAAAAAATGAGGATCCAGATGCAGGTTTTACAAATTTGCCTAAAATCTGCTCTGCTCCAAGAAAAGGTTCCATTTAACAAAGAAATTTCAGAAAGTAGAGCCTAGTAGTGACTTCTGTTTCCCATCTAGCAAAATTTACTATTGTTTTCAAAAGCCTCAAATGGAAATATTTAACCAAATACCAAATATTTGTATTTCTGGCAAAAATAGTCAGATTTTTGATGAAAAATTGAATTTTCCACAAAGGTGTGCATTCTGTATAGAAAACTATCTTTTCTGTGTAAAAAGAAAAAAAATCCAGCAATCGATTTTCTATAGAACAGTGATATTGACAGAAAATTTGGAGAAGGACTATTTATGACAAAGTAGGATAGGGGCTTGGAAATTACCAATAGAAAGTCACAGGCTATTGTTTGTGCACAAAGCCACAGTTCAAAATCCTTTCAACCGGTTGATCATGTTCTATCTTGGAAAAAAAAAACATTCTTTATCTTCACTGTTAAAATATTTGTCCAGAACAGTCACCTGGATATGAATCTGCACATTTACTCTCACCTAGCTTAATGCACCCATTTTTCTGCCAAATTTCCTTTAGTCTACATAGTTCCTTTCCTGATGACATATTTCATCTCAGTTTACATTTCCACAGGCAATTGAACCAAACATTCTCTAAAATCCTTAAGTCTTCATTAATATGTTCTTCATCTGCTGAATTCATCTTTCTTGACTGCAGATTGTTAAATTTACATGCAGTGCTCTGGATAAGACCTGACCAGACCTCTGTGTGTTACCTGGCCTCATCCATTGCTTTTTAACTCTACAACAAGTCTCTGTCCCATGTGTCCTGAGATCATATTTATTTTTCATAGCCATGTCACATTAATACTCATATTTGCCACACACTGACTTGCATACACAGGACTTCCTGCTAGTGCCCTTTAGTTTATGGTGGTCACATTTATTTGTGGTTTTTAGCACATGACATTCCATCTTGTTTTATTACATTTCCAACTGCTTTTTAGGACTTCATTTTCAGGTGATCCAGTTCTGTAGGATTACCTGGATTCCTCTTACTACTGACAGCACCTTGAATCAGCAGCAAATTTTGTTTTGTCAAAAATTAAAATAATTACTAAAAGGAATAAAGCAGGAGCCCAGCCTGATTTCTGAGGAAATTTACTGATATTTCCTTTTTCCTCCTGTTTTTACATCAGCATTATTAGTTAGGCTTATTTAATCATGTTTTAACCAAATAGATGTTTCATTAAGCTCTATCAATTCAACTAGCATTTTCTATGGCAGAATATCAAACACATTAGTGACAACTATCTAGAACAAATCAAATTCATTTTCTTCATATAGAAAGACATTTTCTAGCTTTTTCTCAGTAAAGTAACATCTCATGCTAGTACTGGCTCCCTTTGATAGACACTATTTTTATTTTATTTTTTGTTTGTCTTCCCTTCTGCACTTATTCTTCTAAAGCCTTTTATGCCACCTTATCAGTTAATTTTTTCTGTAGTTTTTGTGTTTCATTTTTAGAGTTTTTGTGAAGACCTACCCTTCACTTTAAGTTGTAAAAAATAATAATAAAAGAAAAACCAAAAACCCCAGCCTAACTAACCATTACAAACCCCCTAAAACTAAATGGGAGAATTTTCTTCTCATTGTACCAAAAGAAAATTATTTGGTTTTTTGTTTTCATGCCCATTAAACTCTCAAAAAAGAAAGCATTGACCAATTCTGGAGCTTTGAAACATATTAGAGTTAAAATTACATTAGCCAAGTACTTTTCATTATGCCACATACTCAACTTATTTATTTTAAATCTAACCTATAAATTTAAAAGGTCAAATTCTACTTCACCTACACATATGAATGTAACTGAATGCCTGTTAGTTTAATGAGTATAATAAGGACCTGAGTATAATGGAAATCAGAAAAATTGGATACCCTTGCCAAGAAATTGAAAAAGTTCATGATACTATAGGGATCTCTATCACTCTTTTGAAATTACATGGAAGTCTTCTAAATTTGAAAGAGAGAAAGAAGAAATTTGCATACTTTGCACTAAGTACTGTAGACTACTACATTCTCTGTCTTCAGTGAAAAGCATCCCTGTGCCATTTTCTGACTGAGGATTTCACGGTTACAGACATCACTTTAAACAAGCTCTTCAGCCATCCTGAACTTAACAAACCAGACAGAAAAATGTCTTTGTTTTCATTGAATTTCTTTGCATTTGTGATCTGCAGAAACATCTTTGTGTAGCCAAGTTACTTGCACATTGCAGAAAGATGACTGTGGGGGGCTCTTGCTATCACTGTCCCTGGCTGGGAATCTCTGCCTTGGGGTGGAGTTGGTGTGCTGATATTGGCAAAGTGCCACTTCACAGACCACTGCCAAAAATTATTTTGTGGAGCAGTTTGAGCCTCACCACTGGAAGATGCATCCTCAGCTATATCATAAAGCTACTCTTCATGTCCAGACACAGTAAGGCACTGTTGGGGATGCTCAGAGGGGGGAGAATGAAAAAACTGAGATGACACACTTGAGGACAGCCTTTTCTTAGAAAACTCTCTGCATGTTGTTGCTTCTCTGCCTGGAAAACAACACAGGATTTAAGAGATTATGGGGACATAATATGACTGGTAATGGTGATGAAAGTTTAGAAGAACTCTGGATACCATTTGTATCTTCAGATAAAACACAGAGAACCTAAATTTAATTTTCCGTTTATTGAGAGAACATGAATTTCATCTTCTTCTCTTACTTCAGCTACAATATTTGATGCAGGAGGGTTGGACAGTGGCATCACTGTGCTGCTTCTCAAAGGATGGTGCTACAGCCACATGTCCCATGGAGTGAGCCCAAAGTCTGAAATCCCATTGTCATGAGCAGGACACATACTTTTTGCCTCACTCAGGCCTGGAACCCTCTTTGTTGTATCTGATTTTTCTCTTTGTTCTATCTGATTACTGAGAGAGGCTTAGTAAGATCAAGTGTGTTAATAGTTAATAAAATTTTACACAACTTTAATTTTCTCCAACATAAAAGATCCAAACTGCACATACATTAATCACAGTCTTTTTATTTCCTGGAAACCCTTTCTAAAATCTATTTCCAAGGCTGATTGAATCTTTCCTTAAATAGTTGCAGGAAAAAAAACCCCAAACAAGCAACCTTACAAAATGCAGGATGACAGTAGAGAGTGCCTTTGGGAGATTTAGGAATATCTGATGAAGACCTAGTGTCTTTGAAAAGTGTGAAGACCTAGGAAGAGAGTTCCTTTGGCAATGAGACTTTGTACAGCATTCCACATAAACTCTCTAAGGTCTGGAAAGCAGGGCTCAAAACACATGAAACAGCTTGAGCAGCTCAAGAGACAGCCACCCTTGCAAGAGGCACATTGCTCAAGATGGCTTGCACACATGCTTTGAGGGACAGCTTTTCATGCAGCTTTGGTATTTCTGGCAACTGTATGTTATGCATTATGTGAGCAATAATTATTACATGATTGAACAAAAGAAAACTCCTTGTAAACAATGACAGCAATTAATTTGGGCACAGAACATGAACAAGATTTGTGGGTAAAATATAAATTTTCAAAGCATCTTGAACTCCACCAACAATTTAAATAAGAATTGAGCTCAAAGAGGGATTGGTTTCATTACTTCAGTATGGAAAGTCTAAATCAGCCATTTACTGCCAGCACTGTATTAGAGGATTCTGAACAGACAGAAGCCAGGCAGCAAGTACTTTTTACTTATTGGTCTACTGGCATGTACCTTTCCTTGGCAGGCAGACTCTTCCAACAACTGGAATTGAAGAGAAGCTTTTGGGTCCTGAATGTGTAGTGAGAGCAGAGAACTTGCCGTACCTTGGCACTGCCTGCCACTGTGTCCATTGCCTGTCACTGAACTTTATATTTCCACTTTTACTGCCCTCTGAGGAACACCCAGGCTCAGCTGATCCAAAATAATATTTATTTCAGTCAAAATGCATTTACTTCTCTATCACCTCCAATGTGATGAATTTCTACCCCTGTTTGGACTCCATTCTCTTTGTGTTTTCAGTCCTGTGCCTCATGGATACCTCCATAAAATTTTTCCTTTTAATTTGACAATCCCATCTTTGAAATGTCATCAAATCAACTCTGTCTAAATGTATATGACTCTTTTGTTCTTTCATAAACCTATCTGTTTTTCGCTGATTAAGAGTATCACTCATTTGTATTTACCTCTATATATCAACAGCTCTTCTAGTTTCATTCTTGTTCTTTATTTCCCTTCTACATCCTGTAACAGAGCACTGAACTGTGATATGTTTAAGTGAAAAGAACTTGAACCATGATTTCTGGACTTCATCCAGAAGAATTTTTCTTCTTAGGAAAAAAAAACCACTTAGCTATATATAAACAAAAATATTAGTATTTGATGCATCTCCTTCATCTGCTGTCTCTTTCATGTCAAAGAGTCACTGGGAACAGCAACAGAGGAAAGGGTTAAGAAATAACTGGTAATATTTCTTTTCACCTAAAAAATGCTGACTCACTGAAAGCAAAACATCTCAAAAATCTGACTGTGTACAATCTTCTGATAGAACAGATGTAAGTTTCAAAACTTCTTTCCTAGTTCTAGGTTATGTGGACTACCAATACTTGAGATATTAGTTTCTGTGATTCCACAGAAGGAATAATGATGACAGTTCCCAAGACTTTTTCTGCACAGAACGTTAACAGTAATTTGTTAATTGGTTTCCCAGGCTACTCAGCTTCAACAGCCTAATGAATCATTTGCTCAAAGAATTAAACACTGGGGTTTGGTGTCTGGCAACTCTTGTGTACTCAGCTGCTGGAGCAGTCCAGCTGGGGGACAGCCTGCCTGGTGGCTCCTCTGCACAGGGACTGCTCTGGGGTTTGTTGCTGAAGAACCTGATGAGCCTTGGCATGTGTTAATTCCACTCACGAGAATGACTGCTCTCTTAGCGGGATGCCAGTCATCACAAAGGGCAAGAAAGAACTTCTAAAAAGAGAAGACAGGAAGGATTTTCCAAAGCCTTGCAGTAATGATGAAACATCAGATTCTTGTGAATGATAAAAAATGGTTTTGAGATTGTTATTTTGGAAAGACTGATAGCTCTTAAGAAATTGTGAAGAGCACATCCAGACGGCCTGTGTCAGCCAAGAGCATGAAGAGGAATCTCGGACACTGGTCTCAGGAATCAGAGGGGTTGCACCGTGCAATTCTCCATGTGTAGGAGTTTTGACCTGAGAGCTTGCCTGGGAATCTCAGAGCTAATGGCATAACCAGTCTCCTCTGCAAACCAGCTGTGTCAGGAGTAGGTACAATCCGGCCTTTCAGTTCACCTGTCACATACAGATCAAAGTCAATCCAAGGGCGTACCCTTTTCTGCTACAGTGAGAATACTTTCAGTACCTGACAATCCCACAAGTTTTTCTTTCTACAATAATGTTTCCCTCTGCTCTCAGCATGCAGGTTATGATACTGTTTATTAGTTTGTGGTAGTCTTTATTTTTTATTATATCAAAGATGTTATAATCAGGTATTTCTTCTTAATATGTGAAGATATTTTTTGCATATGCATTAAAAAATTAACATTCTCTTTAGCTTTTCTCATAGAAGTGTCCTTGCTTTACTTGTAGCTGGCTATTTTGGCAGGCTATTTAGGAGACTTTTACACTGCCTCCTCATCCCTTTTAATACATAATACTTACATTACATCACATATTATGTCAATGGAAAGGAAATTCTAATATATTCCTATTCTCAGCTAAAAGCCAATATATAAACGCTTCTTTTTCTCCAGCATAAGGCATGTGCTAACATGTCACTTAACTGTACTTTCTATGTCTTGTGAGGCAAAGCCCAGATCCATGCCTGGTGCAAACTACCCGCCAATAACGTGGACTTGCCTTAAACTCTAAGTTCTCTACTGAGACCTCGAAAAAAAAACAGTGGTGGGGGAAGAAAGATTTAGTAATACAGCTGTTGCCCTGCACAGTGGTAAGATTGACCCTGCCAGGGATCACTTCACACACCCCTCAATGTTTTTTGTACCTGCCTGGTTTGAGTGGACTGTGTTTGATGATCTTCACCGGCAAAAGGCACCCCAGTGCGGGCACCGATGCGCTGCCGGGACGGGCAGCCAGGCTCCCCGGGCGTGTATCGTGGGAACAGGGGTTCCTCCGGCACCTGGGAGCGGGCAGCGAGGGGTAAGAGGCATCCAGTGCCCGGCAGCAGCCCGGGGGTGGCGGTGGCACCTGCGGGAAGCAGCGATGGCGGGGGGCGTCCCGGCTCAGGGCAGCGACTCGCACCTCTTATGGGGGGAGCGGCGGCGGCAGCGAGCGGGAGGAGGAGAAAAGGAAGGCGAGGAGAGGGGCTGGGGAGACACGGGCGGGCGGGCAGGAGCCGGGGGCTAGAGGAGGAGCTCCGCGCAGAGCGGCGGCGGC